>NC_072392.2:56878333-57227916 GCF_028885625.2 Pongo pygmaeus | reverse complement strand
TCAAATTGTCCCTGTTTGCAGATGACATGATTGCATATTTAGAAAACCCCATTGTCTCAGCCCAAAATCTCCTTAAGCTGATAAGCAACTTCAGCAAAGTCTCAGGATACAAAATCAATGTGCAAAAATCACAAGCATTCTTATACACCAATAACAGACAAACAGAGAGCCAAATCATGAGTGAACTCCCATTCACAATTGCTACAAAGAGAATAAAATACCTAGCAATCCAACTTACAAGGGATGTGAAGGACCTCTTCAAGGAGAACTACAAACCACTGCTCAATGAAATAAAAGAGGACACAAACAAATGGAAGAACATTCCATGCTCATGGATAGGAAGAATCAATATCGTGAAAATGGCCATACCAACCAAGGTAATTTACAGATTCAATGCCATCCCCATCAAGCTACCAATGACTTTCTTCACAGAATTGGAAAAAACTACTGTAAAGTTCATATGGAATCAAAAAGAGCCCTCATTGCCAAGACAATCCTAAGCCAAAAGAACAAAGCTGGAGGCATCACACTACCTGACTTCAAACTATACTACAAGGCTACAGTAATCAAAACAGCATAGTACTGGTACCAAAACAGAGATATAGACCAATGGAACAGAACAGAGGCCTCAGAATAACAACACACATCTACAACCATCTAATCTTTGACAAACCTGACAAAAACAAGAAATGGGGAAAGGATTCCCTATTTAATAAATGGTGCTGGGAAAACTGGCTAGCCATATGTAGAAAGCTGAAACTGGATCCCTTCCTTACACTTTATACAAAAATTAATTCAAGATGGATTACGGACTTAAATGTTAGACCTAAAACCATAAAAACCGTAGAAGAAAACCTAGGCAATACCATTCAGGACATAGTCGTAGGGAAAGACTTCATGACTAAAACACCAAAAGCAATCGCAATAAAAGCCAAAATTGACTAATGGGACCTAATTAAACTAAAGAGCTTATGCACAGCAAAAGAAACTACCATCAGAGTGAACAGGCAACCTACAGAATGGGAGAAAATTTTTGCAATCTACCCATCCGACAAAGGGCTAATATCTAGAATCTACAAAGAACTTAAACAAGTTTACAAGAAAAAATCAAACAACCCCATCCAAAAGTGGGCACAGTATATGAACAGATCCTTCTCAAAAGAAGACATTTATGCAGCCAACAGACACATGAAGAAATGCTCATCATCACTGGCCATCAGAGAAATGCAAATCAAAACCGCAATGAGATACCATCTCACACCAGTTAGAATGGCAATCATTAAAAAGTCAGGAAACAACAGGTGCTGGAGAGGATGTGGAGAAATAGGAAGACTTTTACACTGTTGGTGGGAGTGCAAACTGGTTCAACCATTATGGAAGACAGTGTGGCGATTCCTCAAGGATCTAGAACTAGAAATACCATTTGACCCAGCCATCCCATTACTGGGTATATACCCAAAGGACTATAAATCATGCTGCTATAAAGACACATGCACATGTATGTTTATTGCAGCACTATTCACAAGAGCAAATACATGGAACCAACCCAAATGTCCATCAATGATAGACTGGATTAAGAAAATGTGGCACATATACACCATGGAATAGTATGCAGCCATAAAAATGATGAGTTCATGTCCTTTGTAGGGACATGGATGAAGCTGGAAACCATCATTCTGAGCAAACTATTCCAAGGACAGAAAACCAAACACCACATATTCTCACTCATAGGGGGGAATTGAACAATGAGAACACTTGGACACAGGGTGGGGAACATCATACACCGGGGCCTGTCATGGAGTGGGGGCATGTGGGAGGGATAGCATTAGGAGAAATATCTAATGTAAATGACGAGTTAATGAGTGCAGCAAACCAACACGGCACATGTATACATATGCAACAAACCTGCACTTTGTGCACATGTACCCTAGAACTTAAAGTATAATAATAAAAAAATTCATAAAATCCCAGGGAAACAATTCAAAATACTGATTTTAAAGAAGCTCAATGAGATACAACAGAGTTATGAAAAACAATACAGAAAAATCAGAAAAACAATTCAGGATATAACTGAGACATTTACAAAAGAGATAAGTATTTTTAAAAAGAACAAAACAGAAATTCTAGAACAGAAGAATTATATGAATAAAATGCAAAATATATTCAAAAGTAACAATAGATAAGATTAAGAAGAAGGAAGAATCTCAGAACTTGAAGACAGTTCTTTTGAAATAATCCAGTCAGGCAAAAGTAAAGAAAAAAGGATGAAAAAGAATGAGCAAAGCCTTTGTGGCATTTGGGACAACAAAAAGTGACCAAATATTTGAAATGCTGGTATCCATAAGGATGAAGATAGAATGAAAGGGTTAGAAAACCTATTTAACAAAATGTTAGATGAAAACTTCCCAAGTCTAGCAAGAGAAAGACCTAGACTTTCACAAATAAGAGGTCCAAAAATCCCCAAATATAATGCAAAAAGGTCTTCCTCCATGGCACTTTATAGTCAAACTATAGCCAAGCAAAAGAGAAAATATTAAGGGTAGCAAGGGAAAGCATTTAGTCACCTATAAAGGAGCTCCCATCAAGCCAACAGTGGATTTCTCAGCAGAAAGCTACAGGCCTGGAGAGAATTGAATGACATATTGCAAGTGTTAAAATTAAAAAACAAACAAACAAACAAACAAAAAAACCTGTTACCCAAGGATACTATATCCAGCAAAATTATCCTTCATGAATGAAGGAGAAATAAAGTCTTTCCAAGATAAGCAAAAGCTGGGGGAATTCATCACCACTAGACTAGGCCTACAAGAGATGCTCAAAGGAGTCCTAAACATGAAAGCAAAAGAATAACATATACCCTATCATGAAAACGCACAAAAATATAAAACTCACTGGTAAACCAAACATACAAATAAGGAATAGAAAGGAAAAAAGAATATACAAAACAAACAGAAAACAAATTATATGACAGTAACAAAATCTCACATATCAATAATAACCTTAAATGTAAATTGATTAAATTATCTGCTTAAAAGACAGGGACTGGCTGAATGTATAAAAGAAACATGATCCAACTATGATGGCTACAAGAAATGCATTTTGCCTACAGATATACATAGGCTCAAAGTAAAGGGATGGAAAAAAGATACTCCATCCAAATAGAAACTAAATGTGAGCAAGACTAGCTATACTGATATCAGATAAAACAGATTTTGGCTGGGCATGGTGGCCACACCTGTAATCCCAGTGTTTTGGGAGGCTAAGGTGGGAGAACCACTTTAAGTCAGGAGTCCAAGACCAGCTTGGGCAACAAAGAGAAACCCTCATCTCTACAGTATTTTTTAAAAATTAGCCAGGCATGGTGGTGCACACCTGTACTCCCAGTTACTCAGGAGGCTGTGGTGGAAGGACTGCTTCAGCTTAGGAGTTCAAGGCGGCAGTGAGCTACAATCACAGCTCTGCACTTCAGCCCAGGTGACACAGTGCGACCTTATCTCTAAAAATAAACAAAATGAAACAAAACAAAAACAGTAAAAAAAAAAAAAAGTCACTATGTAATGATAAAGGAGTCAATCCAGCAAGAGAATGTAACAATTCTAAATATATACGCACCCAACACTGGAGCATCCAGATTCATAAAGTGAATATTAGTAGATCTAAAGGGAGAGATAAACTGAAATACAGTAATAGTAGGGGGCTTCAACTCCCCACTCTCAGCATTAAACAGATCATTCAGACAGAAAATCAACAATGAAACATTGGATTTAAACTGGACTTCAGACCCAACAGACCTAACAGGCACGTATAGAACATTCTATCCAACAACTACAGAATATACATTCTGCGAATTTTCTTTACAGAGATGGGGACTTGCTATGTTGCCAGGCTGGTTATATATTCTTATCAACACATAGAACATTCTCCATGACAGACTACACATTAGGCCACAAAATAAGTTTCAATAAATTTTTAGAAACTGAAATCTTCCAGCCTGGCCAACATGGCAAAACCCCATCTCTACTAAAAATACAAAAATTAGCTGGGTGTGGTGGCATGTGCCTGTAGTCCCAGCTACTCAGGAGGCTAAGGCAGGAGAATTGATTGAACCCGGGAGGCAGAGGTTGCAGTGAGTCGAGATCGTGCCACTGCACTCCAGGCAAAAGAGGGAGACTCTGTGTCAAAAAAAAAAATCTTCTCAGACTACAGTGGAATAAAACTAGGTATCAACATCAAGATGAATTTTGTAAACTATACAGATACATGGAAATTACATAGGATACTCCTGAACAACCACTGGGTCAATGAAGAAATTATGAGAGAAATCAAAATATTTCTTGAAACAAATTAAAATGGAAACACATCATACCAAAACCATCTGGGATACAACTAAAGCAGTGCTAAAAAAGAAGTTTATAGCAATAAACACATCAAAAAAGTAGAAAACTTTCAAATAAGCAACCTAATGACACACCTCAAGAAACTAGAAAAGCGGCCAGGTGCGGTGGCTCAAGCCTGTAACCCCAGCACTTTGGGAAGCCAAGGCAGGTGAATTACCTGAGGTCAGGAGTTTGATACCAGCCTGGCCAACATGACAAAACTCCGTCTCTACCAAAAAAAAATACAAAAATTAGCCAGGAGTGGTGGTGGGAGCCTGTAATCCCAGCTACTTGGGAGGCTGAGGCAGAAGAACCATTTGAACCGGAAGGCGGAGGCTGCAGTGAGCCAAGAACAAACCAAACTCAAAATTAGCAGAATAAAAGAAAAAATAAAGAATAGGGCAAACTAAATAAAATAGAGACTCAAAAAACAATACAAAGTATCAATGAAACAAAAAGTTGGTTCTTCAAAAAGATAAACAAAATCAATAAACCTCAAAATACCAATGTCATTTTTTACATAATTAGAAAAAACAATTCTCAAATGTGTATAGAATCAAAAAAGAGCCCAAATAGTCAAAGCAATACTGAGTCAAAAGAAAAGGTGAAGCCATCACACTATCTGACTTTAAAATATATTACAAGGCTATAGTAACCAGAATAGCATGATATTGGTATAAAAACAGACACATAGACCAATGGAACAGAATAGAGAGTCTAGAAATATATCCATGTATTCATAACCAACTGATATCTGATAAAGACTCCAAGAATATACACAAGGGAAAAGACCTTCAATAAATGGTGCTGGGGAAATTCAATATCCATATGCATAAAATGAAACTGAACACCTATCTCTCCCCATATACAAAAATCAACTCAAGATGGATTAAAGACATAAATTTAAGACCTAAAACAGTAAGACTACTAAATATATAGGTATGGAAAACACTTCAAGACATAGGTCTAGGCAAAACCTTCATGACTAAGACCTCAAAAGCACAGACAACTATAACAAAAATATACATATAGGACTATACTAAACTAAAAGGCTTCCATACAGCAAAGGAAACAATTAACAGAGTGAACAGACAACTTGCTTAATGAAAGAAAATATTTGCAAACTATTCATCCAATAAGGAACTAATATCCAGAGTATACAAAGAACTCAAACAATTCAACAATTTTTTAAAATCTCATTAAAATGTGGGGTAACAACATAGACTTTTATCAAAAGAAGACATACTAATGGCCAATACATATACAGGAAAAATGCTCAAAATTACTAAGCATCATGGAAATACAAGAAAAAAAACCACAATGAGATATCATCTTACCCCAGTTAGAATGGCTATCATTAAAACACACACACACACACACACACACGCTGGCAAGGCTGCAGAGAAACTCTTTTATTTATTTATTTATTTATTTATTTATTTATTTATTTATTATTATTATTTTTTTTTTTTTTTTTTTTGAGACAGAGTCTTGCTCTGTCACCCAGGCTGGAATGCAGTGGTGTGATCTCAGCTCACTGCAACCTCTGCCTCCCAGGTTCAAGCGATTCTCCTGCCTCAGCCCCCCAAGTAGCTGGGATTACAAGCGCCCACCACCACGCCGGAAAATTTTTGTGTTTTTAGTAGAGACGAGGTTTCACCATATTGGCCAGTCTGGTCTTGAACTTCTGACCTCGTGATCCACCCGCCTCAGCCTCCCAAAGTGCTGGGATTACAGGCATGAGCCACTGAGCTCAGCTTTTGTGTGTGTGTGTGTGTGTGTGTGTGTGCGTGTGTGTGTGTGTGTGTGTGTGTGTGTGTGTAATGGAGTCTAGCTCTATTGCCTAGGATGTAGTGCAGTGGCACAATCTCAGCTCACTGCAACCTCTGCCTCCCAGGTTCAAGTGATTATCCTGCCTCAGCCTCCTGAATAGCTGGGATTATAGGCATGTTCCACCATGCCCAGCTAATTTTTGTATTTAGAAGGGAACTCCTTTTTTTTTTTTTGAGACAGAGTCTCACTCTGTCACTAAGCTGGAGTGCAGTGGTGCGATCTCGGCTCTTTACAACCTCCACCTCCTGGGTTCAAGGGATTCTGCTGCCTCAGCCTCCCGAGTAGCTGGGACTACAGGCACGCACCAACACACCCAGCTAATTTTTGTATTTTTAGTAGAAACAGGGTTACACCATGTTGTCCAGGATGGTCTTGATCTCTTGACCTCATGATCTGCCCGCCTCAGCCTCCCAAAGTGCTGGGATTACAGGCATGAGCCACCGCGCCTGGCCAAGAAGGGAACTCTTACATGCTGTTGGTGGGAATATAAACCGACATAACCACTGTGGAAAACAATATGGAGGTTCATCAAAAAATTAAAAATAGAACTACCATATGATCCAGCAATCCCATTACTTGGTATTTACCCAAAGGAAAAGAAATCTGTATAACCTGCACTCACATGTTTATCACAGCACTATTTACAGCAGCAAAGATATGGAATCAACCTAAGTGCCCATCGATGGATGAATAAATAAAGAAAATGTGGTATATATACAGAATGAAATATTATGTGGCCATAAAAAATAATAAAATCATGTCACTGCAGCACAGGGATGGAACTGAAGGTAATTATGTTAAGTCAAATAAGCCAGGCACAGAAATTCAGATGTCACACGTTCTCACTCATATGTGGAAGCTAAAGAAACTGATCTCATGGAGATAGAGAATAGGATGATACATACCAGAGCCTGGGAAGAATGTATGGATGGAAGGAGGATAGATAAAGAGAGGTTGGTTAATGGGTACAAACACACAGTTAGAACAGGGGTCCCCAACTCCTGGGTGGCAGACTGGTACCAGTTCATGGCCTGTGGGTGAGCATTAGGAGAGCAAGCATTACTGTCTGTGCTCCACCTCCTGTCAGGTAAGCGGTGGCATTAGATTCTCACAGGAGCACCAACCCCATTATGAACTCTGCATGTAGGGGATCTAGGTTGTGCACTCCTTATGAGAATCTAACTAATGCCTGATGATCTGAGGTGGAACAGTTTCATCCTGAAATAATCCCCCACCATGCCCCCCATCCATGGAAAAACTGGCTTCCACAAAACAGGTCCCTGATGTCAAAAAGGTTGAGGCCGCTAAGTTAGAACAAGTAAGCCTCAATATCCAATAGCAGAGTAGGATGACTATAGTTAGCAACAATGCATTATATATTTCAAAGTAGCTACAAGAGAGAACTTGAAACGTTACCAGCACATAGAAATGATAAATACTTCAGGTGATGGATACCTAAAATACCCTAACCTGATTATTACACATTCTATGCCATTCTATGCACGTAAGACATACTCACAAGTACCGCATAACATGTAAAATATTTGTATCAATTTTAAAAATTAAAAATTGAAAAAATAGGAGAAAAATGAAAACAAATGTTAAGGTTGCTTAAGTAATCATAAATCCACATGATGAAAATTTATGAGGCTATTGAAAAGCATATTGAAAAGGAGAATATCTAATATCAGGAAAATGCTCAACTAATAATGTTAAATTAATAAAAGGCTACAAAATACATTACATAGTAATCCCAATTTTTAAAACACATCAGGTACATGGAGTGTGTGTATAAAGAGGCTTAAATGATACAAAACAAGAGATTAACAGAGAGTATCTTCAGGGAACAGGGTTTTGAAATACTTTCTTCTTTTTTATACTATGTGCTATATAATCAAATAATAATTGATATTACAAGTTTCAGTTTCACCATTTACCAACTGTCAATTTCTTTTAGCATTAAGTCTCCTCACCTGTGAATTAGGATAATGGTACTCACCCTGAAGAATAGTGGAAAAGTGGTAATAATGTATACAATCAACCTAAAATGTTATCTGAAAACTATCAAGCATTATATAGTTCGCTTAATTCACCTCTCTTTTGTGTTCAGTACATTTCTCTCTATAGCTCTCATAGAAAAACGCCCTAATAACAGGGTTCAGCTAGGTATAAACTGAGAATCCTCTGAAATCAATTTCTTATACCTAAAACCATGAAATCACCAAACTGAAAAAGCAGCACCTAGTCTAAAGCAGACATTCTCCCCTAGAAACACTGTTCTCTGACCAAAATCATTAAAGAAATTTAAGATGAATACAACATATGTTCTCAAGTTACAATTTACCTGAATCACATCACAGGCTTAGCAAAATATTGCAAAAACCTAAATGATCACAAGCAGTAAGACCTCAATAATAAAGACTAGGTGTTATTTTTAAAAATACACAATACACAAGGCAAACTGAACAGTAATTAGAGCAGAAAACATTAGAGAAGCCCTAAATCTCATAGTTCAGCCATTTAAAATGTCAATAAGCCTGTTTCCTCATCTTTGCAATAGACTGGTGAGGAATATAAACAAATGTCAGTTGGCCTACTTTTAGAGGCTTGCTAGTGTTTTGGCTGAACAGACTCTGTGTGTGTGTGTGTGTGTGTGTGTGTGCGTGTGCGTGTGCGTGTGCGTGTGCGTGTGCGTGTGCGTGTGCGTGTGTGTGTGTGTGTGTGTATTTTAAATTTTACATCTGCATTTCTAAGAAAATATTCAAGGCCAAAATGATTGTCTTTCTCCAAGAGCAGGAAGGAAACAGAATATACACAAGATTAACATAATTCTAATGAGTCATAAGCTCTATTAATGTAAAAAAACATCAGGCCAGGCACGGAGGCTTACACCTGTAGTCCTTGTACTTTGGGAGGCCAAGGCAGGAGGATCACCTGAGGCCAGTGGTTCAAGACCAGCCCATGCATCACAGTGGGACCCCATCTCCGACCACACCATTGCACTCCAGCCTGGGCGACAGAGCAAGACTCTGTAATTAGCCAGGCATGGTGGCACATGCCTGTGGTCTCAGCTACTTGGAGGTTAAGGCAGGAGGATCACTTGAGCCCAGGAGGTCAAGACTGCAATGAGCCATGATTGTGTCACTGTTCTCTAGCTTGGGTGACAGAGCAAAATTCTATCCCAGAGAAAGAAAGAAAAAAAAAAAAAAGAAGTCAGGTGTGGCGGCTCACACTGTAATCCCAGCACTTTGGGACGCCAAGGCAGGAGGATCACTTGAGCCCAGGAGTTGGCAAGGCTGCAGTGAGCCATGATTGTGCTACTGCACTCCAGCGTGGGCAAGAGAGAGACAGACCCTGTCTCAAAATAAAATAAATAAAATAAAACACATCATTTTATCACTGATAATTTATAAACAACACTTTATACAAAGTGGCATTCTAGATGACTGTCTATAAAATACTGAATAAATTCATTATGGGGTACCCCTCATATGGTACACATTATTATCATGCAAGTCACTGCATAGAAAGCAAATATTAGAAAAACACAGTTCCTGTCATTCCAAAAAGCTAAGATTATAGAAAGAGAAACTCCATAATAAAACAGAAATTTTGTCCAAAATCTATGAAAATCAGAGACTGGCAAGGAAGAACTACTTCCTGACCGTCAACAATGTGGAAAATGTAATAAAATAAGAAGACGCGGCAGAGCATGGTGGCTCACGCCTCTAATCCCAGCACTTTGGGAGGCCGAGGCAGGCAGGGGAGGCCGAGGCAGGTAGATCATGAGGTCAGGAGATCGAGACCATCCTGGCTAACATGGTGAAACCCCATCCCTGCTAAAAACACAAAAAATTAGATGGGCGTGGTGGCAGGCGCCTGTAGTCCCAGCTACTCGGGAGGTTGAGGCAGGAGAATGGCGTGAACCCGGGAGGTGGAGCTTGCAGTGAGTGGAGGTCGAACCACTGCACTCCAGCCTGGATGATGGAGCAAGACTCCGCAAGGAAGGAAGGAAGGAAGGAAGGAAGGAAGGAAGGAAGGAAAGAAGAAAGAAAGAAAGAAAGAAAGAAAGAAAGAAAGAAAGGAAAGAAAGAAAGAAAGAAAGAAAGAAAGAAAGAAAGAAAGAAAGAAAGAAAGAGAGACAAATAACAACAAAATAGAATTTTAATTAAACTTTCAAGAAAAGTCATGATTTAAAGTTAGGCATAGTAAAATACAGAAGGATTTTCTTAGTATGAAACTAAAGATTAATAATAACCTAGTAAAGGGCTCAAATCAATGAGAAAGAATATAAACGAGTGTGATATTAATGAATATAAGTAGCAAAAATATGAGGATTTTCTATCTTCCCTAGTAATCAAGGATCAAAAAATTACATATGGGTACAGTGGGTCACATCTATAATCCCAGCACTGGGAGGCTGAGATGGGAGAATTGTTTGAGGCCAGGGGTTCAAGACTAGCCTGGGCAACATG
Source organism: Pongo pygmaeus (assembly GCF_028885625.2). Taxonomy (NCBI): domain Eukaryota; kingdom Metazoa; phylum Chordata; class Mammalia; order Primates; family Hominidae; genus Pongo; species Pongo pygmaeus. The sequence continues at coordinate 57,217,232 of NC_072392.2, read as the reverse complement.
GCAAGACCTCATCTCTACAAAAAATTTAAGAATTAACCAGGCATGCTGACGTGTGCCTATAGTCCTAGCTATTCAGGAGGCTGTGGTGGGAAGATTGCTTGAGCCTAGGAGTTTGAGGCTTCAGTGAGCTAGGATCACACCACTGCATCCCAGCCTGGGCCACAAAGTGAGACTGTCTCTAAAAATAAACAATTTTAAGTTACATATGAATAGGATTTTCTGCCATCCAGACAGGCAAAGATTGAAAAGATTCATAATAGCCAGTATAGGACAGAATAAGGAGAAATGGGATTCTCATGTATAAATGTTGGTAGACTCTCTCTAAGAGGAAATTTTACAGCATGCATCAAAATTGAAATACACAAGGCCGAGGCGGGCGGATCACACAGTCAGGAGATCGAGACCATCCTGGCTAACATGGTGAAACACCGTCTCTACTAAAAATACAAAAAATTAGGCAGGCGTGGTGGCAGGCGCCTGTAGTCTCAGCTACTCGGGAGGCTGAGGCAGGAGAATGGCGTGAACCCAGGAGACGGAGCTTGCAGTGAGCCGAGATCACGCCACTGCACTCCAGCCTGGACGACAGACTGAGACTCTGTCTCAAAAAAAAAAAAAAAAATGAAATACACAGATCCTTTGAGCAATTCCCCATTAGGAGTTACCCTTAAAAAAAAATTCCTTGTATACTTTTTTAAATGTAGATATATGGAAGTATATAACAACATAACCAATAGGGAAAAAACAATATAAATGCCCATACAATACAATGTTACATAATTTTTAGCAATAATAAAATAAATACCTAAGTTCTGAAATAAAACAATGTTCACTATATATTGTTATGAAAAATATTACACTTACACACATACACACACACACCCACACACACACACACACCCTTCAGCCAATACATGTAATACATATAAACAAACTGAATCAGTCCTGGGACATAATAATACAAGTTAGTGTTATGCATGTGTGAATAGTTAAGGGGAAATATATGCTGTTAATATGGGCCTTCGGTACAGTATGCTCAATATCTGAGGAAGGATGAAAAGGAAGAAGCAGTCAGATTTACCTTTGCTAACACAGACTCACATAAATTTTCATTTCCCTCATTTCAGTATTACTTGATTTTTTTAATAATCAATATTTTCAGTGGTTAGAATTACATGGTCCTTACTTTAAGAAAGTAAAAACAGGCTGGGCGCAGTGGCTCATGCCTGTAATCCCAGCACTTTGGAAGGCCAAGGCAGGTGGATCACCTGAGGTCAGGAGTTCGAGACCAGCCTGACAAATATGGAGAAACCCTGTCTCTACTAAGATTACAAAAACTAGTCGGGTGTGGTGGCACATGCCTATAATCCCAGCTACTCGGGAGGCTGAGGCAGGAGAATCGCTTAAACCCAGAAGATGGAGGTTGTGGTGAGCCTAGATTGCACCATTGCACTCCAGCCTGGGCAACAAGAGTGAAACTCCATCTCAAAAAAAAAAAGAAAAAGAAAAAGAAAAAAAAGAAAGAAATTAAAAACATATTAAAGGAAGTGAAAGTCTCTTTTTTACTTGTATATTAAAATATACATACTGATACATTTTATTACAAAAGTGAGGCACTAAAAGCCAAAATGGTTACTTAAAGTAATGAATAAGAAAAATTTATTACTTGGAATTAAGTTCTGGAAGGACAGATTTGAAAGATAATTAATAACAGTTTTTATCTGAGATAATACCAATTAATTAGTCATAGCTTTCTGGAATATTGTATTGAAAAAAATCCTAAGGCAGATCTAGGTTCATTAAGAAAATAATCAATTATTATTGATAGTGGCCATGAAGAAGCAGGGATGCATAAGCTGTGTTGACATGAGTAAATGCCCATTAAATACAATGATGGTCTTCTGTGGGATACGAAGACATCCAAATCCTTCAGTTTCTCACTTTTAGTTAGGGAACAGACTTTCTACAGAAATAGCTTTAAAAAGGGAATTCACTTTTTCTTCCACGTCTTAACTTGCAAAGTATTATACAATCCAGCAACATTCAACAAATATTTATTAATACCTTGTATAAAGCACTCTGTGAGACACTGAATACATAAAAACAGTCTACAAATGTAGCAAACAAGAGGCAAATGAACAATTAAAGAACATTAAGTCCTATGGGAGCATGCACTACTGACAGTGGATAAGGAGCAAGAAGGGTTAGAAGGACATGAGTATTCTAGAAGAGGAAATAACAAATGTAGACCTGAAAGCAGGAAGATGCGTCTTTTGAGGAAATAAAAGAAATTCAGTACAACTATCACAAGGGAATGTTGTTGTGATGACTACTGAGGGGGACAGGGTAAGGATGGCAGAATGTGATGCTGGAAAAATGCACAGGAAGGGATTCAGTTCACAAAAGATTTACAGAACCTTCTATGCAGCAGCACTGCTAAATTCACTGATTAATTCTAACCATTTGTTGGTTCTACTGCATTTTCTATGTACACAATCACGTTATCGATGAATAACGACACTTTCATATCCTTCTTTCTAATCTTTATGTCTTTTATTTTTTTCTTGCCTTATTGTAATGGCTAGGAACTACAATAAATAGAAGTGGTGACAGAAGTCATCCTGAACTCAGCAGGAAAGCATTCAATATATCAACATTGAGTATGACACTTGGTATACATTTTTAAAGTAGATAACTTTTATCATATTCAGAAAGTTTTTTTCTATTCCTAGTTTGCTAAAACTTTTTTTTTTAAATCATAAATGGCTACCGAGATTTGGCAAAGTTTTCTTCTACTTCTATTGAGATGATCATACACGTTTTCTTCTTCACTCTAATACAGTAAATTACATGGATTAATTTTCTTTTTTTTTTTTTTTTTTTTTTTTTGAGATGGAGTCTCACACTGTCACCCTGACTGGAATGCAATGGCTCTCCCTTGGCTCACTGCAACCTCCACCTCCCAAGTTCAAACAATTCTCCTGCTTCACCCTCCCGAGTAGGTGGAATTACAGGCACCGGCCACTATGCTTGGCTAATTTTTTGTATTTTTAGTAGAGACGAGGTTTCACTATGTTGGTCACTCTGGTCTCGAACTCCTGACCTCATGATCCACCTGCCTCGGCCTCCCAAAGTGCTGGGATTACAGGCATGAGCCACCGTGCCCAGCCCATTGATTAATTTTCAAATGTTAGCCAACATTGTATTCCTGGAATAAATCTTACTTTGTCCTGATGTATAATTCTTTTATATGTCATTGGATTCTATTTACTACCTATTTATATGTAAAGTATACCAAGAAAGAAGAAAGGGAGGGAAAGAAGAAAGAAGGGAGGAGGGTATTGGATATGAGAAGTATAGGATAAGAAAAACATAACAGCAGAAAATAATTGTTCAACAGAAGTAATAGTAAGCCACACTGGAACTATCTCAAAAAAAGAATAAGAAAGAAATTCATTTTAAAAAATTAACCAGTACAAGGGATTTAACACCCAGATAATACAAGTTATGCAAAGAGTGAACAATGAAAACTCAATGGAAGAAATCAACAACAAAAATTGAAGCCATTTCATCAAAATACCGGACTTGCATTTCCAAATTAAAATGGTCCAGGAAAATGTGTGAATCAAGACACAAAGCTGCAAAGTTTCAGAACATCGGGAACAAAGCCAGACTCTTCAACATAATGTTGCACCAATGCCTTCGAAATTCTGAAGTAACATTCTTATAAACGCGTATTTGTTATCCAGTCAAATAATCAATCAAGAGTGAAGGAAGAATAAAGACAGACAATATCTCCCACACATCCTTTTTCAGAAAGCTACATATTCCACCATAACGAATTAAAGCAAAATGGGTAAAAGAGAAAAGTGGGTATTACTCTTTTCCATTACAAGTTTTACGTGATCATTTGTACGTATAACTTTGGGGAAAAAAAATCTAAAAGGCTGCTCCAAAGGTAGTGAGTTCTTGATTGTTTACAGTCAGTTATGGATGGAAATCCTTGTTCTACTTTTTCCCCTCTTCTCACTACTGCACTTGACTAGTCTTTTTTAAAAATCTAAAAAATTAATCAAATACAATAAAAGCTACACAAGTAATTTGTTCAAATCATAACAGAAAACTTACCCATGTAAAATTATATTTTAAATCTAACAATATATTTTTAAATAAATACATTATAGTGAAGGAAGGAATCTTTTTTTAAAGAGGAAAGTAAATTAAATCTACTTCTAAATAAAATATTAGCAATATTAATTAGATATTTTCCTGACATATTTCTGCCTTAAAAGTTGAGAAAAGATGAACATTGATAATACGCATAAACAAAATAACTTCATAAATAACATGAAGAGGGAAAAATCTGCGTCTGTGAATTACACACAAAGAAACAGCAGAGCCCTTTAGTAATAAAGTCCTCCTTGATTCCAGCCATCCAAAGAGAAAGCTGGCTATTCCAAAAACCTTCTAGAAAAGGATGGTCTAGAATCTTCATTATCAAAATATTTCACCAAAGTACAAATGCAACAAAAAATAGAACAAGAGAGTGACAGAGCATGAGAGAGCAAGAGACAGCACAATCGTGTGACAAAGAAACAGAGAGACAGCTAAAGAGCTGAAATCAGAATATGCCATAGAGTTGAATAGCAAGGGAGAAAATCTACACGTGACTGCAAGATACTGTTGCTTGTTTCCTCCACCCTCCTCATTTCATTTAGGCAGATTTAGTTGCTAAATTAATCCCTAAATTATTTACGCACAATCACAATGTCATAAGTTTTCGAAAACATCATTCTCACAAATTTAGAGGATTAGCTGCTACAAGAAGTCTTATCAGATTTTTTTCACTTCCAGTAACTTTTAAAAATATAATAGAATTAAAATATTTTAATATCCTCTTTTTAAGAAGATTTTAAAGTATCCAAACATGATTATTATGATTATGTTTTCACTGCACATGCAAAAACATGCTTGAGTGAACACAGGAAAGGTAATGAGAAAATAATACCTTTGGAAAACTCAAAGTATTAAGGAGTCAGGAGTTATTTAGCCATCTAAACAGCAAGTTTAATACAAACACATATTTGAATTTTTTAAATAAATATAAAACATATATATTATTTAAACACAACATTAAGAAGTATTCTCTATTAAAGCAGAATTGCAAGCTTAAAAGCCCAAAACTCCACTTCTGACATAGCTGTAGATGCAGACAGCAGAGTCATCTACAACCCAGATAAAAGTGAAAACCAAGCTCTCCACAGCATAAGTATAACTGAGAAGGAGGGCAAAGGCATGAGAACAACAGAGACTTGAGGAATACCCACAGAAGAAAGCTAAGCCAGAAACATAACAAAGACGGCACAGTCAGCCAGGAAGGGATCTAGGAAGAAGGATGCCATGAAAACCAAGAGAGAAAAGGGCTTCAAGAAAGAGCCAGCAAAGGCAGAGGCTAAATCGAGATCAAAGAGGATGAAGATAAATCAAAACCACAGCAGAAAGTGAATGGCCATATTGAATTGGTTAAGATTACCTATTTCCATCTCAACTGACAGAACTAAGTTTATCTTTGGGGGAGGTGGGGAAGGGGAATGGACACTTGGAGGAAAACAGACTTTAGTTATCATTCTTGCTGCCTGTAGTCCAAGACCAACAAAAGAGAAACTCTTTTCTGAATGATTTTTTTTCGTAAGGACTACACTCACCAAACTGTGGAGCAGGCAAGATTCTAGCCGCTCGAATTGGGCCATGTCGAACAGAGAAGAGCTCTTGTGCTTCGCCACTGATCTGCATAAGAGAAGAAAGAAAATATTTCAGTGGGAAAATGAAGGTCACAACAGTATTATATAAAAACAAGATCTTCTAAATTTTATAACAATATTTTGTCTGAAATATATATACATACACCCACACCCATTTATTTTTGGTCATACACGTTAAGTATATTCATATCTTAAATTACTGCAAGTAATTTTAGAAAACTGTAAGAGTACACACTTGATATGAACAGAAAAAAAGGGTCTGTTCTGGAAGTCTATAATTTTTATCTTATTAAACCATTAGAAATCTGTACAGTTCCTGCACAACTGCCTTCTCTTTGAGAACAAAACAACTGTAATACTACTGTGAAAATCTCACCTTAAATATTGTAGCAACTTTAACAAATATGTTGTAAATGAGAAAAAGCAATACCTATTGCAAAGAACACTTAGGTGAAATGTGAATAACTTAGGTATACTTATGGTTAGGCAACTAATTGTCTGTTAACCTTGAGTAAATCATGTAACCTCAATAAGCCTAAATTCTTTCACAATCATAAAATGAAAAGGAAAAGCTGCTAAAAAAAGCTGCCAGGATACTTCTAATTTCAATATTCTATGAACAAAAAATTCCATATATACATACAACTTTTAAAAGTCATCATTTTTATTATACACATAAATATACACATAGCTCAAACATTATGAGTATCTAAGCACTTTGAGTCATTCATTCTATTAATTCAAAAGGTAAAGGGTATGTTCAGGACATTTTTCGGGGGATAAACATTTTTTTAAAAGAAGAACAAAAGGTAAAGAGGTATGGTAATATGTGTCAAGTGTGAAAACTACTGCTTTTCAAACTGCTGATTGAAGCACTGAGCAGATTAAATTATAGTTCAGAATAGCTTTCCTATTTCCATCTCAACTGACAGAACTACGAGTTTATCTTTGGGGGAGGTGGGGAAGGGGGATGGACAGATTAAATTACTGTACATGGTACTGTAGTTCTTAAACCATTTTCATAATTGCCTAGTGTTTGATGAAATATGCAATACCAGAGAAAATGGCAAACATTATAAAACCAGTTCAAGATACAAAAGAACTTACAACCAATGTAATAAAGATATAAATTCAATAGAGGAAACATACTGATGGTATTTTTTTAAATACCTGCCTGCCATACAAGCAGTTTAAAATATCAAAGATGTATACATTATAAAATTAGAAGTGTATAAATCTTACAATATTACTATAAATCTACAGAGCTCTCTTTTAGAGTAACTACTTTTTTAGATTTTCAGCTTCTATCTGAATTTAAGAGCTGAAAATTATAAATATTTTTGTTTCTTAAAATGTTAAGTTGTGATAACGCCTAAATAACTATCACATTCATTTTGCTTATGGTCATTACTACAAATTATTTATTAGCAAGAAATCCTTCTGTAGCACTTGGGATGCAGATGTGAAGAATGCTAGGACTAACTGTGCAACAATAGCACCACCTATCACCAATGAAACACATAAAAGCTATAAACTCATTATTCCAAACTATAAGAACTTTACTCTACAAATTCCTTTGTAACTTTTAATTTTCAGAATAAAAACCATGGCCATTACAGTCCACATTTTATTATTACAGAACAAAATTTAAAATTTAGAAAAAGTCTTCAAAGGTTATTTGTTCAACTTCCCCTGCAATGTAGTATCATACATTCTCTGAAATCTAAAAATTACAGTCTTTTTTATTTTAAGCATATATATGCTAAAAGGCGTAACACTAATGTAATCTAATTATATTACAGATGTGTTATTGGCTATTTCCACCTACCTTTTAAAATTTTAACAATAGCCAAAAGAATAAAAACACTGCCAAGCCATTTACATTTTAAAAATAAATTATTGTAACAGGTAAGTGTTACCCAATACACATGCTATTTCTATTAATAAAATAAAAAATATATTTTAAAATAATACCATAGAACTTACATTGAAATTATATTTCAAGTAATGAAAAATACTTCTCACTTTACACTTATAATAAATTATAGTATTATAAAACAAAATCCACCATTCTGTACTATTATTTCCATATGCCAGAGTTCTAGTACTTAGCTTTTGGTCCTATCAAATAAAACCTTTATGTTAAAGAAGTGTAACCATATTTAAATGAGCTGCTGTACTCAATTATTCAAAAAAAAAGAATAAAACAAATCTGTCTTAGCATACTCACAATATGATAAAAGTTTGCTATCATTGTATTTAATACACAAGAGCTTATTTTGACATCAAAAAACATTTTGAAACCTGAATATACAATACTTTTCAGCAAAACAGCTTTCAAAACAAACCTAAATGCCCTATTCTAAGCTTGTATCTTAAATACTTCCTTACACATAAGGCAATGGGTGAGGGGAGGAAAAAAACATTTGGACTGATTTTAAAATGCATCCCCACATTCACTGTCCATTCTTCATTACCTCTATGGTCCTGGGATCTGTGTTTAATTATAACTCGGGGGTGGGGATTGGGGGGAGCAGAGGAAACATTGTGTCACATTTATAGATATTTCTGAATATATTAAAATCAGGATTGTACAACCTACTGAAATTAGAAGCATAATTCTAAACCATCCTATGTGAGTCACAAAATGTCAAACTTCCTCGAGGAGAGAACTCTCCAAATAGTCTGTGGGAATTCTACATTAGAGTACCATTTCAGAACAGAAACAGTGTTAACGTTTATACAGATATGATGCATACATTTCGGAAAGGACACACAGACTTTACAGATTCTGCTTTAGCTATTTTTCTGAATAATAATTTTATACATTATGTCCACTGATAATTTTGCCTTCAAATAAGTGCCAAAACTGATTTTTTTATAAGGCTGTCAAGAGTGATTTTTTAGGTTTTAAGAAAAGAGCTCATTAAAAATGGCAAGGAATCTCAGAGATAAGGATTTTCTAAATCCTGAAAAGAAGTATACTAAACTGTAAGTTCACTTTTAAAGCAACAATAGCAATAAATAGAAGAGTAGAACTACAAGGAAGGAGAGTCCAAGCAGTATTCCAGCTTCCTGGCAACTGTGATAACTTGGGGAGAGGAGCGAACAGGGAGAAAGCCTCTCTAAGAGCTCCTCATGGTCTCTGCCTTTGTTCTTACTGGCATTTTAATTTCTGATGACAGACTTTTGTTGTTTGGGGCATAAACCGGACGTACCAGTTTGGAGGCACAATAAGGAGAACAAAGAATGATTTGTTCACACTGTAGGAAAAAAAATCTTTTCCAACCATAGAAAATAGCTTTCGCATGGTGAAAATATGCAAATTACATACCAAACCAAAAAAGGGGTGGGGGTAGTACAAGTTTAGAATCTCACAACTCAATCTAAGGCAAAAGGAAATTACAACAGCTAAGACAATAATATACACACAGAAAAGGCTATACAAGTTCTGGGAGAGCTGTAGAAGTGCTTTTAGAGAATTCTAAAAGCAAATGAAGGTTATCTTGCCCTCAGAATCAAACTTATTTCTAAACTTCTGATGACTTTTCATAGACCAATTATAATATAGAAAATTCAAATACCAAAAGACAATAAAAATACTGCTTTATAATGCTGCATTATTAGGACAAGAGTACACATTCACAACCCCACTTTCCCCTATAGATACTGGTTAAATGGATGTTTGTGGTCCACAAATGATTTTTTTTTTTTTAGCAAACTTTATCGAAAGGTAACAAACAGAAAAAATACATACATCTTAAGTATATGTATAACATGAATTTTAAATGTTAGCACACCTCTGAACCAAAAGACATCAAGAAACAGAATATTATGGATACTCAGAAGGTCCTGCTACATCTCTTTTCAGTCATAATCCCACCTCAAGAGTGGCCATAACTACAATCCTGATTTCTATTACTTTAAGTTCTACTTGTTCATCTTAATGTAAATGGGTTCCCACAATATGTACCCTTGGGAATGGCTTCTTCCACACATTACTATGCTTATGAAATTAATTCATGTTGTTCCATGGAATTGTAGTTTTATACCTATTGCTACATAGATTTCCATTGTATGAAAATATTAATTTTTTTTTTTTTTTTTTTGAGAAGGAGTCTCGCTCTGTCACCCAGGCTGGAGTGCAGTGGCGTGATCTTGGCTCACTGCAAGCTCCACCTCCTGGGTTCACGCCATTCTCCTGCCTCAGCCTCCCAAGTAGCTGGGACTACAGGCACATGCCACCACGTCCGGCTAATTTTTTGTATTTTTAGTAGAGACGGGGTTTCACTGTGTTAGCCAGGATGGTCTCAATCTCCTGACATTGTGATCTGCCCGCCTCGGCCTCCCAAAGTGCTGGGATTACAGGCGTGAGCCACCGTGCTTGGCCGAAAATATTACAATTTTATCCATTGTACTACTGTTCATGGACCTCTGAGTTGTTTTTACTTTTTTACTTCAGTTTTTAGCTCTTAAGATGTCAAGGAGGCCAGGCACAGTAGCTCATGCCTATAATCCCAGCACTTTGGGAGGCCAAGGTAAGTGGATCACTTGAGGTCATGAGTTCGAGACCAGCCTGGCCAACATGGTGAAAAGCCGTCTCTACCAAAAATACAAAAATTAGCTGGGCATGGTGGCACACACCTGAAGTCCCAGCTACTCGGGAGGCTGAGGTGCGAAGATTGCTTGAACCCAGGAGGCGGAAGTTGCAGTGAGCTGAGATTGCACCATTGCACCACTGCACCATTGCAGTGAGCTGAGATTGCACCAGCCTAGGCAACAGAGCAAGGCTCAGTCTCAAAAAAAAAAAAAAAAAAAAAAGATGTCAAGGAAAATTGCGAAAGATTTTGAAATGCTGAATAGATTACTTTGTGTTCTGTGTTTTTTCTATGGATTACCAAGAGCTCTCTCTAGCAGACCCTTTGGGGTTATCTGATTCTATAGGGGATCCACACTTTGTCTTTGACTGGGCTACTACTGTACAATACTCCAAGCTGTCAAAAACTGATAGTGATGCAATTGATTCTTGTGCACAGAAATGCAAATGAATTTTGTCTGGTAGAGATACAAGTGAATTCCACTCTGTAGAAAAGACTATTCCAAACAGTACATTTTAGTGCCAACAGAATATTAACCAAGCTTGTATCTATTAGAAAATTTATTTTAGTATTCCTAATTGCTTCTCTGCGATATTCACCTTCTCCTTGGAACCAGCTATAATAACATCCCAAATCCCTAATCAATGAGTTAAAAAAAATGCAGGATATCTGTCCCTTATATAGTTGTATGAGATCACTGTTTTACCATTTTGAAAACAACATAATAAAGAATATTGATATAAACATTCTCACAAATGCCTTTTAGTAAACATGTATATGTATTTCTCTTGGATATACATCTAGTAGAGTAACTACTTCTGTATATTAGGGCAGGCACATGTGTATCTTTTGTAGATTTAATTTTCCAATGTGATTCTACCAATTTACACTTCCACCAGCAACGTACAAGAGTTCTATCTGCGGCCGGGCGCGGTGGCTCACGCCTGTAATCCCAGCACTTTGGGAGGCCGAGGCAGGCGGATCACGAGTCAGGAGATCAAGACCACCCTGGCTAACACGGTGAAACCCCGTCTCTACTAAAAATACAAAAAATTAGCCGGGCGCGGTGGCGGGCGCCTGTAGTCCCAGCTACTCGGGAGGCTGAGGCAGGAGAATGGCGTGAACCTGGGAGGCGGAGCTTGCAGTGAGCCGAGATCGTGCCACTGCACTCCAGCCTGGGTGACAGAGCGAGACTCTGTCTCAAAAAAAAAAAAAAAAAAAAAAAAAAAAGAGTTCTATCTGCTCCACATCCTAGCCAATATTTAGTGTCAGCCATTCTGGTAGGTGTCCAAAAATTATGGATTTAAATCAATAGATGCATGGTAACTGAAATGCATAAATCAGTCTCCAATGGATATGTAATGCTGCCCCAAAGTAAATATATAAATAATTAGTCTTTATTATAATGGCCCTCCATGAGGGCAGATGATGTAAGACTTTTGTCCTGAAGGACCATAGATAGGTATGATAGTACAGAATATTAATGAGATTCAAGGACTCAATTAAGCAGCTCTTGGAATAAGTAGAGTTTTTTTGTACATAATTAAATTCGTATCTTAATTCCGAATACAATAATGACCAATCCTTCCCTCAAACTAAGGTGCAATCATTAGGTTCTAGCAACACAATGTCCTTCAAAGCTAAAATACACTGATTTGTAAAAATTCAGACTTTCAGTTTCCAGGCCAACACATGGAGCTCAGAAGACTTCACTTAGATCTGACCACAAGTAAAAACCTGAATAGCTCTTCTTACATCTGTCAGAAAAATGACGTCATAGAGCAAACTGCTGCCCCAAAAATTGGAGAGACAAACAGGCAGATACAGAGAATCACAATTTACCAGGGCAGAAATCCACAAGCAAGAACCTTCTCAGGAATCAGTACCAAGGTAGGAACACCTAAACTGTGATTCACAAATTTCTAGAGGCTCAATGTGGACAAGACATTGTAAAATGTAAAAATTAAAAATTGTAAAAAGTAAAAATTCCAGGGGAACCCAGACCTGGGGGCTCTCACACTGATGTGTTTTACCTCCACCAGGCTCTAACAGCCAATACTGAATAAAAATCTCCTCGCGCCTCTGGCAGTGGGTGTGAAAATGGAACCATCTTGAAATATGCCAGACTAGATCATTCTGTTCTTAACAAAGCCTGGCCTCGACAGAAACTACTTTATGAGAGCCTAACTTGCTGGGGTTATATCAGAGCTTAACCTACCTGGGAAAAGGTAAATACCCAAATCCAATCTCCTCTTACCTTCCTGTCTCACTTGAGGATGTTAAAAAACACACCACACACACTCAAAAAAATAATGAGAAACAAAGGACTAAAACTTACCCACAGGACTGTAGAATGGTTTCCCTCCCCACACATCGCCACTCAATTACTAACGTCCCATTTACCATAGTTCCTTTTACCCAATACAGCATATCCTCCTTTTTTTTCTTTTTTCTTTTTTTTTTTTTTTTTGAGACAGGGTCTCACTCTGTCACCCAGGCTGGAGTGTAGTAGCATGATCTCGGCTCATTGCTGCCTCGGACCCCCTGGGCTCAAGTGATTCTCCCACCTCAACCTCTCAAGTAGCTGGGACTACAGGTGCCCACCACCATGCTCAGCTGAATTTTTTTGTATGTTTTTGTAGAGACGAGGTTTCATCATATTGCCCAGGCTAGTCTTGAACTCCTGGCCTCAGTGATCCACCAGCCTCACTCTCCCAAACTGCTGGGATTACAGGTGTGAGCCACCACACATGGACCATATCTTCCTTTTAACAAAAAATTAGAAAACATACTAAAAGGCAAACAATACAATCTGAAGAGACTCAACAAGCATCAGAACCAGAATCAGAACTGGTAAGCTCAGAGAACAGCATGCGGGATAAATGCCCCAAAAAACCCTACACCAAGGCATACCATTTTCAAATTTCAAACATATCAAAGATAAAGAAAAAATCTTGAAAGAAGCCAAAGGAAATATTACCTACTTGTAGAAGAGCAAGGATAAGAATTACATTGCCTTTTCCTCATAAACGATGCAAGCAAGAAGAGAGTGAAGCACTTAGAGTGTTGTGTGAAAAAAAAAACAAAACAAAAACAGCAACCTCTAATTCTGTATCCTGAAAACTCATCCTTCAAAAACAAGAGACAAAAACTTTCTCGGACAAACAGGAACCGAGAGAATTTGTTGCTGGTAGACCTGCCTGGCAAGAAATGTTAAAAGAAGTTCTGCAGAGAAAAAGGTAGCAATATAGGTCAGAAACTCAGATTTACATAAGGAAAGAAAAACAACAGAGAAGAATAAGTGAAGGTGAAATAAAATTTATTTTTCTTTCCTCTTTTTTTCAGACAGAGTTTTGCTCTTGTCACCCAGGCTGGAGTACAATGGCGTGATCTCAGCTCACTGCAACCTCTGCCTCCCGAATTCAAGCGATTCTCCTGCCTCAGCCTCCCAAGTAGAAGGTATTACAGGTGCCTGCCACTACACCTGGCTAATTTTCGTAGTTTTAGTAGAGACAGGGTTTCACCACATTGACCAGGCTGGTCTCGATCTCCTGACCTCAGGTGATCCACCTGCCTCGGCCTTCCAAAGTGCTGGGATTATAGGCATGAGCCACTGCGCCCGACCCAAAACTTATTTTTCTTACGAATTTTTTTACAGATAATAGTTTGTTCAAAATAATAGCAACATAGTGAAACCCCATCTCTACTAAAAATGCAAAAAGTAGCCGGGTGTGGTGGTGCATGCCTGTAATCCCAGCTACTCGGGAGGCTGAGGCAGGAGAATCACTTGAACTGAAGAGGCAGGGGTTGTAGTGAGCCAAGATTGCACCACTGCACTCCAACCCGGGCAACAAGAGTGAGACTCCGTCTCAAAAAATTAAATATAATAAAATAAATAAAAAATAAAAGAACAGAAATCATTCAATGACCACAATAGAATTATTAAAGTAGAAATTACATTATTAAAGTAGAAATAGAAAGCTGGAAAATAACCAAATATTTGAAGATTAAACAACATAATTCTAAATAGCACACAGGTCAAAGAAGAAAGCTCCAGAGAAATGTTCAAACATGTTTAACCAATGAAAATGAAAACACAACTTAAGAAAATTTGTGAAATGCAGTGAAAGCAGTGCATAGAGGGAAATCTGTAGCACTGACTGAATATATTATAAAACAAGAAAGATCTAAAATTAAAAATGTAACCTTCCACCTTAAAAAAAAAACTAGAAAAAGAAGAGCAAATTGAATCCAAAGTAAGTGGAAGAAAATAAATAATATAAAATAGAGCAGAAATCAATGAAATTGAAAACAGAAAATCAATAGAGAAGGTCAATGAAACCAAAAGCTGGTTCTTTGAAACGATGAATAAAATTAAGCCTCTAGCCAAGCTAATTGAAAAAGAAACAGAGAAGGCACATACTACTAATATTAGAAATGAAAGGGGGGAGGCTGGGTTCAGTGGCTCATGCCTGTAATCCCAACATTTTGAGAGGCCAAGGCAGGTGAATCATCTGAGGTCAGGAGTTCAAGACCAGCCTGGCCAACGTGGTGAAACCCTGTCTTTACTAAAAATACAAAAATTAGCCAGGCGTGGTGGTGCGTGCCTGTAATCCCAGCTACTCAGGAGTCTGAGGCAAGAGAACCGCTTGAACCTTGGAGGCAGCGGTTGCAGTGAGACAAGATCGCGCCATTGCACTCCAGCCTTGGCAACAGAGCAAGACTTGGTCTCAAAAATAGGAAGGAAGGAAGGAAAGAAGGAAGGAAGGAAGGAAGGAAGGAAAGGAGGGAGGGAGGGAGGGAAGGAAAAGAGGGGAGATCACTAAAGATCCCATGGACATTAAAAGGATAATAAAGGAACATTACGAACAACTCTATGCCCACAAGTTTGATAACCTAGATGAAATGGACCAACCCCTTGAAAGACACAATCTGCCAAAACTCACACAACAATAAATAGACAACCTGAATAGGTCTACACCTATTAAAGAAATTGACTCAGTAATTAATAACCTTCCAAAATAGAAAGCACCCAGGACCAGATGAATTCACTGGTGAATTCTACCATACATTTAAGAAAGAAATAATACCAATTCTTTATCATTCTCTTTGGAAGACAGAAGCATAGAGAATGCTTCCTAAATCATCATTTTAGGAGGCCAGTATTACTCTAACACCAGAACCACAAAAAAGACGTTAGGCTGTGTGTGGTGGCTCACTCCTGTCATCCCAGCACTTTGGGAGGCTGAGGTGGGTGGATCACTTGAAGCCAGGAGTTCGAGACCAGCCTGGCCAACATGGAAAAACACCGTCTCTACTAAAAATACAAAAATTAGCTGGGCATGGCGGCATGCGCCTGTAAGAAACAAAAAAAAAAGACATTACAAGAAAACCACAGATCAATATCTCTCATGAACACAGATGTGAAAATCCTCAACAAAATGCTAGCAAATCAAACCCAACAATGTATAAGAAGAATTATAGGCTGGGCACAGTGGCTCACACCTGTAATCCAAGCACTTTGGGAGGCCAAGGCAGGAGGATCACTTGAGTCCAGGAGTTTGACGTTAACAGTGAGCTATGATTGCACCACTGCGCTCCAGCCTGGGTGACGAAGTGAGACCCTGTCTCTGAAAATAAAATAAAGAACCAAGTGGAATTCACACCAAGTATGCAAAGCTGGTTCAACATTCAAAAAATGTTGAATGGCTCACTTAAGTAATAGCTCACTTACATTCACTTAATGGCTCACTTAACATAAGCCATCACACCAATAAGCTACATGGTAAAAATCACATGGTCAAATAACAGATGCAGAAAAAGCATATGACAAAATCCAACACCTATTTATGAAAGAAAAGAAAAAAACTCCTCAGAAACTAGGAATAGAAGGAAACTTCCGCAACCTGATTGAAGAACATCTACAAAAAAAGTCCAGCTAACATCACTTAACCTGTAATCCCAGCACTTTAGGAAGTAGAGATGAGTGGATCGCTTGAGCCCAGGAGTTTGAGACAAGCCTAGGCAACATGGCGAAACCCTGTCTCTATAAAAACCACAAAAATTAGTGCTGCATGGTGACATGCACCCGTGGTCCCAGCTACTCAGGAGGCTGAGTTGGGAGGATCACCTGAGCCCAGAAAGCAGGGGTTGTAGTGAGCTGAGATCGCGCCACTGCACTCAAGCCTGGGTGACAGAGTGAGACCCTGTCTCAAAAATAAAATAAAATAAAATAATAAATAAAATAAAATAAAAAATCATACTGAATGATGAGAAACTCGAAGCAGTTCCACTAAGATCAGGAACAAGGTAAGGATGTCCCCTCTCACCAGGTTTTTTAACATGACCCTAGCTAATACAGTAAGACAAGAAAAGGAAATAAAAGGTATAAAAACGGGAAAGAAATAAAACTGGCTTTGTTCACAGAAGACATGATCATCTATGTAAAAAATGCAAATGATTCAACAAAAAACTGGAACTGATAAGCAATTACAGCAAGGTTGCAGGATACAAGGTTAATATGCAAAAGTCACTTTCTTATATACAAGCATTAAACAAGTGGAATTTGAAATTTAAAAATACATTACCATGTACATTAGTGCCACCAAAAATGAAATACTTAGGTATAAATCTAATAAAATACATACGCAATCTATATGAGGAAAACTATAAAACTGATGAAACATATCAAAAAAGAACTAAATAAATGAAGAGACATTCCATATTCATGGATAGGAAGACTCAATATTGTCAAGATGTCAGTTCTTTCCAACTTAATGTACACATTCAATGTAATCCAAATCAAAATCAAAGCAAGTTATTCTGTAGCTATTGACAAATCAATTCTAAAGTTTCTACGGAGAGGTAAAAAATTCAGAATGGCAAACTAAATATAAAGGAGAAAGCAAAGTCAGAACACTGATGCTATCTGATTTCAAGACTTACTTTAAAGCTACAGTAACCAGAAGTGTAGTATTGGTGAAAGACTAGATAATTAGATCAATGGGGCAGAACAAAGAGTTCACAGACCCACATAAATACAGTCAACTGATCTTTGACATAATAGCACAGATAATACAATGGAGCCAAGATAGTCTTTTCAACAAATAGTGCTGAAAAAACTGGACATCCACATGCAATAAAATGAATATTGATACAGACCTTACACACTTCATAAAAATTAACTCCAAATGGATTACAGACCTAAATGTGAAACACCAAAGTCTGAAACTCAAAAAATAATATAGGAGTCTGGGCACAGTGGTTCACACCTGTAATCCCAGCACTTTGGGAGGCTGAAGTGGGAGGACTGCTTGAGGCCAAGAGTTCAAGACCAGCCTGAGCAACATAGCAAGACTCCATCTCTACTAAAAATCTAAAAATTAACTGGGTGTGGTAGTGTGCATCTGTGGCCCTAGCTACTCAAGAAGCTGAAGCAGGAGGATCACTTGAGCCCAGAGTTTAAAGCTGTAGTAAGCTAGGATCGCATTACTGGGTAATAGAAGCCTGGGTAGTAGAGCAAAACTCTAGCCTGGGGATTAGAGCAAGACTTTGTCTCTCAAACTAAATAAATAACAGGAGAAAATCTAGATGATACTGGGTATAGCAATGACTTTTTTGATACACCAAAAGCACCATCCGTGTAAGAAAAAAATAAGCTAGACTTGGTTAAAATTTAAAACTTCTACACTCCAAAAGACATTGTCAAGAGAATAAGCCAAGCCATAAACTGAGAAAACACTTGCAAAAGACACATCTGATAAAGTACTGTTACCTAAAATACACAAAGAACTTTTAAAACTCAACAATAAGAAAACAATCTGATTTTTTTTGAGACAGGGTCTGGATCTGTCACTCAGGCTGGAGTGCAGTGGTGTGATCAATGCTCACTACAGCCTCAACTTCCTGGGCTCAAGCATTTCTCCCACCTCAGCCTCCCAAGTAGCTGGGACCATGGGTACATGCCACCATGCCCAGCTAACTTTTTTAAAATTTTTTTGTAGAGATGGGGGTCTCACAAAGTTGCCCAGGCTGGTCTCAAACTCCTGGGCTCAAGCAATCATCTCACCTCAGCCTCTTAAAGTGCTAGGGTTATAGACGTCAGCTACCACACCCAACCAAACATCCAGTATTTAAAATTGGCCACTAGACATAAAAGATCATAGTAGAAGAATGCCTTGTGTTTATCTCGAGTGCATTTTGCCTTTCTGTCAAAAATACCTTTCATGTCAAAGGTAAATGACCTTTCATACCTTCATATTTTTCATATGAAAGGTATGAAAAATACCTTTCATACCTTCTGAATTAGTAACTGCTCTAATTTCACCTGGGAAGACAGGGAGCAAGAGCAGCCAATACCTGAGACCCCGGACATCTTGGTCTTATTCCAAAAATCATGTCCTATCACAACAATGCAAAATATGAAAAATACACCAGATCGTCTGTTACAAATTTTACAAATCAACAAAATCAATGATTCTAACAGTTCAGTAGAAAAGAAAATGGACTATGTTTGTAGCTATATAAATTTACTGAATCTGAGTTTGGTTTTAAAATAAGGTTAATAACATATTTTTTTTTACCAGGCAACAATATATAAATTGTATATTTGTATATATATATAAATGTATAATTGTATATTTGATAGCATATAATAATTGGCACTCAATAAATGATAGTTAATTCAAAGAGATGCTTGTTGAATGAATAAATTCATGAATGAATGATTCAGTCTATATTGGTCTCACTATTCTACCTTAAAGTTATTTAGCATAATATACCTTTGCTCTCCTGATCTCAAAGCATGCTATTAATATTTAACACGTAGAAATTTGTTAAAATACCATATTGAAGAATACATTTTGGTACAGCTCAGTGCTCAGGTCTTTTTTATTTATTTATTTATTTATTTTTGAGATGATGTCTTGCTCTGTCGCCAGGCTGGAGTGCAATGGTACGATCTTGGCTCACTGCAACCTCCACCACCCAGGTTCAAGCAATTCTCCTGCCTCAGCCTCCTGAGTAGCTGGGATTACAGGCATGCACCACCACGCCCAGCTAATTTTTGTATTTTTAGTAGACTTGGGGTTTCACCGTGCTGGCCAGGATGGTCTTGATCTCTTGACCTTGTGATCTGCCCGCCTCAGCCTCCCAAAGTGCTGGGATTACAGATGTGAGCCACAACACCCAGCCCAGTTCTTGAACTCACTAATACATTACTTCCTATGATTTACAGCCTTGGAGAAAAGAACTATTACCAAGGTGGTAAGCAGCATCTCGTCTATGTAGCAGGTTTTATCACACTAGTCTTCATAATCCCATCCAAGATCAAGCCAGTCTCCACTCTCTCTTTTATCTATTTATATGTTTTTACTTGCAACTTGTTTTCCTTGCTACCAGTGATCTAAAAATAGCCCATTTAAACACATAAATGTAGAGTTACCAATCTTTGCTAATTGTTTCACATGTACTAACCATATGGACACAAATGAAGATCAGTAGTTAAAAAGATCAGTAGTTTAAAAAGCTAAAAAGTAACACCAATAAAATCCTATTGGGGAGAAAAAGTTAATCTAAGGACTTTAGTTATTAACAATGTGTCAATATAAGCTCATCAATTGTACTAAATGTACTACACTAATGCAAATGTTAATAGTTGAAAATAGGAGGGCTGGCCAGGCACAGTGGCTCACACCTATAATCCCAGCACTTTGGGAGGCCGAGGCTGGCAGATCACCTGAGGTTAGAGTTTGAGACCAGCCTGGAAAACATGGCGAAACCCCATCTCTACTAAAAATACAAAAAGTAGCGGGGCGTGGTAGCAAGCACCTATAATCCCAGCTACTTGGGAGGCTGAGGCGGGAGAATTGCTTGAACCTGGAAGGCGGTGGTTGCAGTGAGCCAAGATCGTGCCACTGCACTCCAGCCTGGGCGACAAAGCCAGACTCTGCCTCAAAAAAAAAAAAAAAAAAAAAAAATAGGAGGGTGATAAGCGGATACATGAGAGGTCTCTGTATTTTCACTTCAATTTTTCTGTAAACCTAAAACTACTCAAATAAATAAAGCCTATTAATTTAAACATATATAGAAAATGTTAAAATCCCACAAATAAATGTTAATCTTCCACAATAGGAAGGAAAAAAAATCAAGGATAAAAGGTAAAAATATAGAGATTAGAGAAAGAAAGTCTTCTACTAAGGAATTCAGTTCCTAAAGCAACAAAAACACCTCACGTAACCCATTTAAATATACACACTAAGGCCAGGAGCGGTGGCTCATGCCTGTAATCCCAGCACTTTGGGAGGGCGAGATGGGCAGATCACCTGAGGTCAGAAGTTTGAGACCAGCCTGGCCAACATGGCAAAACCCCATCTCTACTAAAAATACAAAAATTAGCTGGGTGTGATGGCGTACACCTGTAATACCAGCTACTCAAGAGGCTGAGGCATGAGAATTGCTTGAACTGGGAGGCAGAGGTTGCAGTGAGCAAAGATTATGCCACTGCACTCCAGCCTGGGCGACAGAGCAAGACTTTGTCTCAATAAATAAATAAACAAACAAGCAAACAAACACATGTATAGTTATCAATTTGCTTATTATTTCACATGTACTAATCATACAGATACAACTGGAAGGAATGAAGTTCCTTAAAAAGAAGATTGATTCATTATAGTTTTTTTAACTTAAAAATTAATAACAATAATTTACTTTTAATTAGGGAGAAATTGTAAAAACGTAAAGGAGAATGTGGGAGGCATGGTAGGTATCATCTTATACTAAGGAATTCAGTTAAGAAGCAACAAAAAGAACTCACCTAGCTACGTGAGTGGCCAAAGTAACTACAGAGCCAGCTCTACTGAAAGCTGAGAGTCTCTCCCTCAAATCACCCTGTAGGCCAATTTGATAATATAAAATTTTCATTTTATAGATAAGGAAACAAAGAAAAAGGCTGCCAAAAATAACCAGCCCAAAGAGGCATCAGAATCTCCTATAAATACACTATATTCAAAATAGTTCTTAAACTCAGACCTCTTTTTCTCTAACAAGTCACTGTTAGTGTATTATTTTATTTTTTACAGCTCTGCCTCCACAATTTTAAAAACTTAAGATAGCATAGTTTGAGGAAAGTTTTCCTAATAGTAAAGAGTAGTCCTTTTGAAAGCTCCTAAAATTAGGAGGAAGAGGGGAACAAGTTTTTTGTTTTGTTTTGTTTTTTGCCTGCCTAACCACAAACGATTCAGTTAATATCAGAGTGTCAGTATCTCTGTAACCTACTGTGTATACCATCAAGAAAAAAAATGCAAGCCACAAAAATCGCCTAAAAGGCATATTTGTGAGGACAACAACTTATAGAACAGATATTTGCTGACCACATAAAGAAAACAGCAATCCGGTCTGTATTTTGGTCTTGACACTAAATTCATATTACAAAACTTCAGGCAGGCAGGAAGTAAATTTCAAGAACAATATAAAAACCACAGAACACAAATAATGATTGGAACTTGTAATCATATTTTCATACTTCCAGATTTTTGCACACATAGAAAGGAGTGTTTTAAGGCAACTTTAACCTTTCCCCTTCAGCCTGATTTTCTAAAGGAAGATCAAAGAAAAGCGGTTTGAACTCAAATGTTCCTTCAGTTATGCAACACTGATTTAGACATTACACTTCAAACTCTAGCCATTACTTCAGCATGCACCAATCCAAATATCATTCCAGTCCTTTGAAGCCGCCTTAATGGTATCTTCCATTTGCAACTAACACTTTGGTAGTCAAAAGATCTTACTCAGGGTAGATGTTAATGTAAAACCACTCAGACTACACTGACACACACGCCTGGAGGCAGACGAGAAGGTGTTCAGAAGTCAATGTAACACCATTATAGAGAGTGTCGGCCTAGCGGCTGTCATAAACACTTCATAATCACTCAGACACACAAACTGGATTCTCTTTATTATTTTATTACAAGCTGATAGGTGTTCAATTGAAAAGTGAAGAGAGAAAGCAGTGCAACAGATAAACCAATTTTGGTTCATCGCCTCTTTCCACTTTTAAGACTGAATTTGTTACATTTTAATGGTATTGTAAACCTATCTTGATTTAACCCATTGATTAAAGAAGATAGATTTGCAATAGATAATTAACCAAGGAGAAACTGTTTATATTAAATAGAAGCCTAAAAGTTTTTTCCATAAAATAGCTATCATATTAACTTGTAAGATTAACAAGATGATTTTTTTTAATGACTGACAACATCAATGTAAGCAGTAAGTGGAACAACTGTAACTCCCAAATACTGCAAATGGAAATATACAACAATACAGCCTATTTGGAAAACCCCTGGGCAATTTCTTTTTGTTTTGGGGGGGGGGGCCACAATTTCTAATAGTTAAATATATGCCACCTACCCTGTGACTAAGCAATCTCACTAGGTATCTTAAAAAAAAAAAAAAAAGAGTCCATATATCTACAAGAATGTTCACACTTTATTCATTATAGGCAAAGGCCAGAAACACAAAGCCCATCAAAAAGAAAATAACTAAACAGATTATGGTGTATTTAAATAGTGAAATAAAACACAATAATAAAAACAAAAAAATGCAAACTACCATGATATAGCAACAACACAGACGAATCTAAAAAATATATTTAGCAAAAGAGAACAGATGCAAAAGAGTACATACTGTGTGCCTCTATTTATACAAAGTTCAATGCATGCAAAACTAATATGGGGTCAGAATAGTGATTATCTTATCCTGGAAGGAGGAGAAATATTGACTGGAAAATTTTATGAGTACAAAAATGTTCTACATTTTCTCCCCAATGGTGGTTTCATGTACTTGTGTATGTATACACACAAGCATGCATACAGACATATATAAACACACATATATACACACACATATACACAAGTAAAAATCATCAAAATATAGACCTGAGATTTGTGCATTTCTTAGTATGTATATTATCTTTATTTTTAAAAAGATATTATCAGGTGTGGTGGCTCATGCCTGTAATCCCAGCACTTCGGGAAGCTGAGGCGGAAGACTGCTTGAGGTCAGGAGTCCGAGACCAGCCTGACCAACATGGTGAAACCCTGTCTCTACTAAAAGTACAAAAAGTAGCTGGGCGTGGTGGCGGGCACCTGTAATCCCAGCTACTTGGGAGGCTGAGGCAGAAGAATCACTTGAACCCAGGAGGTGGAGGTTGCAGTGAGCCAAGATCACCCCACTGTGCTCTAGCCTAGGTGACAAAGTGAGACTCCGTCTCAAAAATAAAATAAAATAAAAATAAAAAGATATCTGTCATAAACAAATTGTGGTATTCCATACAATGAAATATTATTCAGCATCTGAATAAGCTATCAAGTCATGAAAAGACATGAAAGAACCTTAAACGCATATTACTAAGTCAAAGAAACCAATCTGAAATGGCTACCTACCATGTGGTGATTCCAACTACATGGAAAAGGCAAAAGAACGGACATGGTAAAAAGATCAATGGCGCCCAGGGCTTATCAGGGAGGGAGGGATGAATAGATAGAGAACAGAGGATGTGTAGGGCAGTGAGAGTATTCTGTGTGATATTACAATAGTGGATATTATCTGTCAAAACACATAGAAAGTATACCACCAAAAACCAGGCCGGGTATGGTGGCTCACACCTGTAATCCCAGAACTTTGGGAGGCCGAGGTGGGCAGATCACTTGACGTCAGGAGTTCCAGACCAGCCTGGGTAACATGGCGAAACCCCAACTCTACAAAAAAATAGAAAAATTAGCCAGGCATGGTGGCACGCACCTGTAGTCCCAGCTACCCAGGAGGCTGAGGTGGGAGGATCACTCGAGCCTAGAAGGCAGAGGCTATAGTGAGCCGAGATCGCACCATTGTACTCCAGCATGGCCAACAGAGCAAGACCCTGTGTCAAAAAAAAAAAAAAAAGGAAAAAAGCATACCACCAAAAATGAATCCTACTGTAAGCTATGGACTGTGGGTGACAATAACGTATCAATGTATGTTCATGGATTGTAACAATTTTACCACTGTGGTGCTTGGGGGTGTTGACAGTTGGGGAGGTTGTGTACAATATGGAGGCAGGAGGTATATGGGACCTCAGTATACTTTCTACTCAATTTTGCTGTGAACCTAAAACTGCCCTTAAAAATAAAGTCTGTTTTTTTTTTTTCCTTTCCTGTCAGGCGAGAGCTGTGCGAGGCGAGAGTCTCAGATGCCATTTCTTGTTTTCTTTACATAAACAGAACAGCCCTGCTGCAAAGATGGTCAACGTACCTAAAAACCCGAAGAACCTTCTGTAAGGAGTGTGGCAAGCATCAGCCTCACAAAGTGACACAGTATAAGAGCAAGGATTCCTTGTATGCCCAGGGAAAGAGGCGCTATGATTGGAAGAAGAGTGGCTATGGTGGGCAGACAAAGCCAATTTTCCTGAAGAAGGCTAAGACCACAAAGAAGACTGTGCTAAGGCCAGAAAGTGTTGAGCCTAACTGCAGACCCAAGAGGATGCTGGCCATTCAGAGATGTAAGCATTTTGAACCAGGAGGAGATAAGAAGAGAAAGGGCCAAGTGATCCAGTTCTAAACTTTGGGATATTTTTCTTTTAATTTTGAAGAGAAAATGTTGAAGCCACAGAAAAATTACCTGAGAGAAAATACAGTGATATGTTTAAAAAATAAATAAATAAAAATTTTTTAAAAAGGCTGTTTTTTAAAAGATATCTGTTAAAGAACTTGACCTAGTTAAATATAACCCTTAATTTTTTCAAGTGTAAAATAAGACTAACACTAACCAGTAAAATTGACAGGATAATAAAAAATATGTGCAATATGCCTAAAATAATGTATGGTGCATTCTGAATATTCCAGTTATAACTATTTTTTTTTTCATATTCTACGAAATTTTACTAAGCAGCACAAGTGTTAAAACTCCTCCCTCTTGGCCAGTAGCAGTGGCTCACGCCTGTAATCCCAGCACTCTGGGAGGCCGAGGCAGGCAGATCACGAGGTCAGGAGATCGAGACCATCCTGGCTAACATGGTGAAACCCTGTGTCTACTAAAAATACAAAAAATTAGCTGGGCGTGGTGGCGGGCATCTGTAGTCCCTGCTACTCGGGAGGCTGAGGCAGGAGAATGGCATGAACCCGGGAGGCGGGGCTTGCAGTGAGCCAAGATCGCGCCACTGCACTCCAGCCTGGGCGACAGAGTGAGACTCTGTCTCAAAAAAAACCTCCTCCCTCTGGCCGGGCACAGTGGCTCACGCCTGTATTCCCAGCACTTTGGGAGGCCAAGGCGGGCAGATCACCTGAGGTCAGGAGATCAAGACCAGCCTGACCAACATGGAGAAACCCTGTCTCCACTAAAAATACAAAATTAGCCAAGTGTGGTGGTGCAGGCCTGTAATCCCAGCTACTTGGGAGGCTGAGGCCGGAGAATCACTTGAACTCGGGAGGTGGAGGCTGCAGTGAGCCGAGATCGCGCCATTGCACTCCAGGCTGGGCAACAAGAGCGAAACTCCGTCTCAAAAACAACAACAACAACAACAACAACAAAACTCCCTCAGGTCTGATCCTGGAATAAAAAACAAAAAAAGAAAAAAAAACCCTCCCCCAGGCATCCTGTCATTCTTTGGGGGCTCTACAGCACTGTATTCATACCTCTATCCTAATACTGATCACACAGATCAAGGTTTTTCAACCTCAGCACTACTGATGTTTTGGACTGAACAATTCTTTGTTCGAGGAGGCTGTCCTGTATATTACAGGATGTGTGGCAGTATCTCTGGCTTCTACCTACCACATGCCAGTAGCAATCCCCAAACATGACAATGAAAAAAAATAGCCAAATGGCCCCTTGGAGAACAAAATCACTCCTGGTTGGTAACCACTGACACAGACTGCAAATA
Organism: Pongo pygmaeus; assembly: GCF_028885625.2. Classification (NCBI taxonomy): domain Eukaryota; kingdom Metazoa; phylum Chordata; class Mammalia; order Primates; family Hominidae; genus Pongo; species Pongo pygmaeus. The sequence continues at coordinate 57,190,959 of NC_072392.2, read as the reverse complement.
TTTAGTGACATTTCCCCCAAGTAGGAAATCATCTCCTCAAGACAGTGCTCAGTCTTAGTTTATTTGTATCTCATAATACTTGACATAGACCTGAACATTTCAGTGTGGCTGAATGGAAAAATTATGGTACTATTCTAATAAAAATATAGATGTTAGCAGGAAGGGCTAGAATGGAAATAAAACAGATTTAAAGCAAAGAGCAAGAAATTGTGAAGTTTATTTTGGGACTTTCTCAGATTGAGTTTCTAGCATATTTAGAATTCAAAAGCAGACAATTAAACCAATGAAAAAATAGAGTATAAGAATTACCCACACATCTATGGTATTATTCCAATTAATTGGGTAAATAATGGTCTTTTCAGGAAATGGTGCTGAATCAATTGAGTATCATTATTCTAAAAATAGAGATAAATAAGAAATAAGGCTTAGGCAGATGGACTGCTTTGGGCCAGGAGTTCAAGGCCAGCCTGTGTAACATAATGAGAGCCCCTCTCTACAAAAAAAATTTTTTTAAGTAGCCGGGCATGGTGGCACATGCTTATAGTACTAGCTGCTCAGGAGTCTGAGGCAGGAAGATCACCTGAGCCCAGGACTTGGAGGCTGCAGTGAGCTATAATGGCACCACTGCACTCCAGCCTGGGCAACAGAATGAGACTCTGTCTCTAAAAAAAGGAAAGGAAACAAAAAAGAAATAACCCTGACCCCATCTCATATCACACACATACAAAGTTGTTTTTTTTTTTAATGAATATTAAACCTAAAGGTAAAAACAAAAACCCACTAAAAGAAAATGAATTTTTTTTTTTTAAACAAAATCTCACTCTGTCGCCAGGCTGGAGTGCAGTGGCAATCTTGGCTCACTGCAACCTCCGACTCCTGGGTTCAAGTGATTCTCCTGCCTCAGCCTCCCAAGTAGCTGGGCTTACAGGCGCATTCCACCACGCCCGGCGAATTTTTGTATTTTTAGTAGAGACAGGGTTTCACCGTGTTGGCCAAGATGGTCTCGAACTCCTGACCTCAGGTGATAAGACCGCCTCGGCCTCCCAAAGTGCTGGGATTACGGGCGTGAGCCACCGCATCCGGCCTTTTTTTTGAGACAGAGTCTCACTCTGTCACCCAAGCTGGAGTGCAGTGGCGTGATCTCAGCTCACTGCAACCTGTGCCTCCTGGGTTCAAGCAATTCCCATGTCTAAGCTACCCAAGTAGCTGGGATTACAGGCACACACCATCATGCCCAGCCAATTTTTGTATTTTCAGTAGCGAATGGTTTCACCATGTTGGCCAGGCTAGTCTTGAACTCCTGACCTCAAGGGGCCCGCCTGCCTTGGCCTCTCAAAGTGCTGGGATTACAGGCATGAGCCACCACACCCAGCCTAGAAGAATATTTTCATGTCCTTAGAGTAAACAAAGATACAAAAATAATAATAGAGTAAAAGATAAAAAATCTGAACCAGATATTTTTCATCAAAAGAAAATTTCAAGAAAGTAAAAAAGTAGGCCGGGCACAGTGGCTCATGCCTGTAATCTCAGCACTTTGGGAGGCCGAGGCAGGTGGATCACAAGATCAGGAGTTCAAGACCAGCCTGGCCAATACGGGGAAACCCCGTCTCTACTAAAAATACAAAAAAAAAATTGACCAGGCATGGTGGCGGGTGCCTGTAGTCCTAGCTACTCAGAAGGCTGAGGAAGGAGAATCACTTGAACCTGGGCGGCAGAGGTTGCAATGAGCTGAGATCGCACCACTGCACTCCAGCCTGGGCAACAGAGCGAGACTTCATCTCAAAAAAAAAAAAAAAAGAAAGTGAAAAAGTAACAATAGCTATAAAGTAGACTATTGGGACAATGGATGAAATTTGAATATGAACAATAGTTTCCACAATACTACTGCATCAAATTTAAATGTCCTGGGCTTGATGACAGTGCTATGGCTATATATTTATTCATAGGAAATTATACTAAATAATTTATGAAAACAGGCAAGGCATGATAGCTCATGTCTGTAATCCCAGCACTTTGGGAGGCCAAGGCGGCTGGATCACTTGAGGCCAAGAGTTTGAGAAGAGCCTGGCCAACATGCCAAAACCCCGTCTCTACTAAAAATACAAAAAATTACCTCAGCGTGGTGGCGCATGCCTGTAGTCCCAGCTACTCAGGAGGCTGAGGCAGGAGAATTGCTTGATCTCGGGAGGCAGAGGTTGCAGTGGGCGAGATCACGCCACTGCACTCCAGCCTGGGCGACAGAGCAAGACTCCATCTCAAAAATAATAATAATAATTTACGGAAATTATGGTTCAGAAAATATATGCATAGATACAGAGACTGAGAGAATGACAAAGCAAATAAGGCAAAATCCATAATTGGTGAATCTCCACAATGAGCAACAGGAATACCTTGTATACATTATAACATTTTCTGGAAGTTTGAAATTTATTGCAAAATAAAAAGCATTTTTTGAAATAGGGTTTTGCTGTGTCCTGTGTTGCCCAGGCTGGAGGGCAGTAACATGATCATAGCTCACCGTAGCCTTGATCTCCCAGACTCAAGTGATCCTCTCCCTTCAACCTCCTGAGTTGCTGGAACCACAGGCACATGCCACATTTTTGGTCGAGACAGGGTCTCATTATGTTGCCCAGGGTGGTCTCAAACTTCTAATCTCAAAGGATCCTCCCACCTCAGCCTCCCAAAGTGCGGGGATTACAGGCATGAGCCACTGTGCCCAGCCTAAAAAGCATTTCTTTTTTTTGAGACAGAGTCTCGCTCTGTCACCAGGCTGGAGTGCAGTGGCACAATCTCAGCTCACTGCAACCTCCACCTCCCAGGTTCAAGTGATTCTCCTGCCTCAGCCTCCCGAATAGCTAGGACTACAGGTGCCCACCACCATGCCTGGCTACTTTTTGTATTTTTAATAGAGACGGGGTTTCACCATGTTGGCCAGGATGGTCTTGATCTCTTGACATCGTGATCTAAACACCTTGGCCTCCCAAAGTGCTGGGATTACAGGCGTGAGCCACCGCGCCCAGCCCCCTAAAAAGCATTTTTAAAACCTCACAGAAGATGTCAACACATCCACAACAGAATGGCCAAAATCAAAAAGACTGACAATACCAAGTGCTGCTGAGAATGCAGGACAAACAGAACTTCCAACTACTTCTGGTGAGAGTACAAAGTTGGCAAAAACACTTTTGAAAACTATTTGGCAGTACCTACCGAAGGTAAACATGTACTTATCCTATGACACAATAAATCTACACCTAGGTCAACACCCAAGACAAATGAGTGTTTACGTACACCAAAAATTACCATTTTTTGTTTACGTCCACGAAAAACTACCATATATAAGAATTTTCAGAGCAACTTTATTAATAATATTCAAAAACTGGGAACAACAAAAATGTCTTATCAGTCATATAATGGATTTTTCAAAAGTTATTGTATTCATATGATAGATACTACACAGCAAAATTAATGTTACACACAATAGCATAAAAACAAATCTTACCATCATAATGTTAAGAGATAAGACAGAATATAAAAGCATACTTTTTAAATCTATGACCATATTTTTTAGACATTCAAGAATAGAAAAAACGAATCTATGGTGATAGAAGTCAGAATAGCAGAATAATGTTACTTGGAGGTGGAAAGAGGGTAATACTGCCAAGGAAGTGGCACGAGGGATTCTTTTGAGGTACTGGAAATGTTCTAGATCTTAATCCAGGATGATGGTTAGAAGGTTATATATATATATTTTTTCAATCTGTACACTTAAGATTTGTGCATTTTACTGTATATATATTCAATAACATTTATCAGAAAAAAATTGCATTATAAATCAGCTTAGGTCCAAATAATATATTGTTTTAGAGTAGAAAATCATCAGAAAGATCTCAAGTAAGAAAGAGTCCAACTTACAATGATAAATTTCAAACTCACAGTAATGTCTACTGCCTATGTCAAATCAACAAGAGTCACGCCACTATTTGCACACAGGGAAAAATTAAGTTTCAGATGCAAGAGTTCTCTAGAGTGATACTTTAAGAAATATACTGCAGGAAAAGATATTTTAATCCACCAATATGGGTAAATTCCAGAAGTTACTTCAGTATTACTCTTCATTTTTGCTTTTATTCATCCATAACAACCAATGTCCTCCCACTGCAGATGTCTAAGGATCCACCTATTACTTCTCTTTCCAGGAAGAAGAGAATGCACCGAACAAAATAAGGTCCTATTCTCCACAAAGGCAATTTTTTTCACTGGACTCCATCCATATTCAACCTCTCTCTGCTTGCCAGTGTACCCAAATCACTAACTTTATATTATTCCCAAATGAAACCCATAAAAACTGTTTCCTGGCTAACAATCTTAACATGGCAAGGTCTGTTGGCATCCAACCTCTAATAAATAGTAGACTCTAATAAATAGTAGACTAATTGGTATTTACCTCAAGAATGCTCTTGCATGTTTGCTCTAAAGCTTTTAGTGTATAAAAACTACACAAAAAGCTTTAGGGCAAAAATTTCCTTTCAAGGAGCAGCTGCACTTTTCTTAGCTCAATGTGGTAGCGACACCTAGTGTTAGGTCATTGAAGTACTGCATATACACAGCTCCAAGAAAACACTACAAATACTAATTTTTGAAAAGAAAATACAGTCATCTCTGTGTATCCACATGGGATTGGTTCCAGAATCCCTGTGGACACCAAAATCTCCAATGCTTAAGTCACTTTTATAAAATGGCATGGTATCTGCACATAACCTATGCATATAAAACCTATGCACATCCTCCTATATACTTTAAATCATCTCTAAATTATTTACAATACCTAATACAATGTGCTATGTAAATAGCTATATTGTCATTTTTATTTGTGTTATTTTTTATTGTTGAATTATTTTTTACTTTTTTCCCAAATATTTTCTATCCATATTGACTGAATCCACGTATTCAGAATCCATGGATACCCAAGGCCAACTGTATACTGTTTCACACAATACAACTGCCATATTTTAGGTGATGTAATAAATATATTCTCCATTTTTTTTTAGAAAAAATTAAGCATTTCGAAAGAAGATAAGACGCTGGGCGCAGTGGCTCATGCCTATAATCCCAGCACTGTGGGAGGCCAAGGCAGGAGGATCACTTGAGCTCAAGAGTTCAAGATCAGCCTGGGCAACATGGCAAAACCCCATCTCTACAAAAAAATATATATACAAAAATCAGTTGGGCATGGTGGTGCACGCCTGTGGTCCCAGCTACGCGGGAGGCTGAGGTGAGGGAATCGCTTGAGCCCAGGAGGTTGAAGCCGTGATTGCACCACTGCACTCCAGCCTGGGTGACAGAGCAAGACTATGTCTCAAAAAGAAAAGAAAAGAAGAGAAAATTAAGTTGCCATTTAAACAGATAGCAAAAAGTATGCGAAAATATCAGAAGACTTTTACCACTGAAACTTTGAGAACCCTTTACTACTTATAAGACAATATGCTATACAATTTTTGCTTTACATGATTTTTAACATAGTGTAAGTCTAATAATCAAATTCTATTTCTGCTAAAATGATGCCATCTTTCATAGTAAGCACCGGTCCCATGTCAAGACCCTGGAAACATCTTTAACTTTCTTCTCTTCTAAATGTCTAACCACTTACCATGGTTTTTGGTAATCCTCTCACAACAACAAACTTAGTTCAGGCTCTCAACATCTCACATTTAGACAGTGTTGAAATTCACTCCTAACTAGCCTTATAACCTTTCCTTTTCTCCTGCTATTCATCCCACTGCAACCACAAAATCAGTATTACAGACAGCTTTTGGAATGTATGTTACCAAAAGATTCTCAACGAGTCCAAATTATTATGGCTGAAAGAATAAGTCCAATTCCTCATCCTGCAATTCAAATCTCCTCCTTGAAAATTCTGTATCTTATTCTCATGACTACAAAGAATGTATAACGCTAAAATGAATGTTAATAATCACAGAAACGTTATTTGTGTGAAATAAAATAGTACATGATTGCATGTCTAAACATACTCATCAAAAACTCCTTCTCCAACTGGATATCTTGATGATAGTGTTTTTCAAACCGTTTGTCATAAAAGACCAATTATTTTTTGATTTTTCTAAAAGTTGGCACAAATGATACTTCTGTAAACTATACACATATGTTTGGATAGTGTGCACTGGCAAATACTATAGGTTTCAAAAGGCTTACTCTCATTTTCTGCACTTTACCTTTTTGCTGCCAATAACAAACGATTCACTATCACCAGTTCATGGACCAGCAACAGTCTACAGTTCACACATTTAAAACCAAACTCACTACCTTTCCACCCAAATATGCTCCTCACATACCTTTCTTATTTTTAAAAGTGATATTACCTCTATTCAAAAATCCTCCAATGGCTTCTACAACTAAGTTTTTTTGTTTATTTGTTTTTGTTTTTTTGAGACGGAGTCTCACTCTGTTGCCCAGGCTGGAGTGCAGTGGCGCGATCTTGGCTCACTGCAAGCTCCGCCTCCTGGGTTCACGCCACTCTCCTGCTTCAGCCTCCCAAGTAGCTGGAACTACAGGCGCCTGTCACCATGCCCAGCTAATTTTTTTGTATTTTTTGTATTTTTAGTAGAGACTGCGTTTCACCATGTTAGCCAGGCTGGTCTCGATCTCCTGGCCTCGTGATCCGCCCGCCTCAGCCTCCCAAAGTGCTGAGATTACAGGCGTGAGCCACAGCACCCAGCCTACAACTAAATTTTTTAATGGGCAAAAAAATTATACAAATAATTGCTAAAATATATACAAATGGCCAAGAAACATGAAAAAGTACTCCACATTATTAGTCATCAGGGAAATGGTAATGCTAAGTGAATCCTCAAGGTATCACCTACCAAAATAGCTAAAATTTAAAGATCACAAAAATTTGCCAGGCATGGTGGCATGTGCCTATAATCCCAACTACTGAGGAGGCTGAGGCATGAGAATCGACTGAACCCATGAGGGAGAGGCTGCAGTGAGCAAAGATCGCACCACTGCCCTCCAGCCTGGGCAATAGAGCAAGACTCTGTCTAAAAAAATTTAAAAACTAACCAAATATTGAACTCTAGTTAATTATATGCATGCAAAAGTAGTTAGGGGAAAGCATGTTGACGTTTGCATTTCCTCTGAAATGCAATGAATAAGATGGATATGAGACAAAGTACAGTAGGCAGCTGTATGAACCCCTTCTGGTTCTAAGGGTTGCCTAAAAAAAAAAACTGGTTAAAAAAAAAAAAGAAAGTATAGTAAAATTTTAAGCGTATACTCTAGTCGACGGGTCCTCAATCTCTGGACCAGGTACTAGTTAGGAACCAGGCCTCACAGCAGGAGGTGAGAAGCAGGCAAGCAAAAGCGAAGCTTCATCTGTATTTACAGCTGCTCTCCATCGCGCACATTACTGCCTAAGCTCTGCCTCTTGTCAGGTCAGCAGCAGCATTAGATTCTCATAGGCGCGCGAACCCTAACGTGAACTGCGCATGTGAAGTGTCTAGGTTGTGTGCTCCTTATTAGAATCTAATGTCTGATGATCTGTCACTGTCTCCCATCATCCACAGATGGGACCATCTAGCTGTGGGAAAGCAAGCTCAGGGCTCCCACTGATTCTACATTATGGTGAGTTGTACAATTATTTCATTATATATTACAATGCAATTATAATAGAAATAAAGTGAACAATAAATTTACTGTGCTTGAATCATACTGAAACTATCCCCACCCTGTGGAAAAACTGTCTTCCACAAAACCGGTCCCTGGTGCCAAAAAGGTTGGGGACTGCTGCTCTAGATGGCAGGTATAAGTAATTTCACTGTAAAAGTCCAACTTTGCTCTATATTTGAAATTTTAGATGTCCTTACGAGGGCGAAAACAAAGCCCTAGCCAACTGCCAACTCTTGGACATAATCTCTTATTCTTTGCTTTGCTCTCCTAACTCCAGCTAAACTGTCTCCTTGCTGTTCTTAAATATAGGAAACATATTCTGCCAGGCATGGTGGCTCACGCCTGTAATCCCAGCACTTTGGGAGGCCCAGGAAGGCGGATCACTTGAGGTCAGGGGTTCAAGACCAGCCTGGACAACATGGCAAAACCCCATCTCTACTAAAAATACAAAAAGTACCCAGGCATGGTGGCATATCCCTGTAGTCCCAGCTACTAGGGAGGCTGAGGCAGGAGAATCGCTTGAACCTGGGAGGCGGAGGCTGCAGTGAGCCGAAACCACGACACTGCACTCCAGCCTCGGCGACACAGAGAGACTCCGTCTCAAAAAAAAAAAAAAAAGAAGAAGAAAAGAAAAAGAAAGAAACATATTCTGTACCACAGAGTATTTGTACTGGCTTGGAGTGTTCCTCCCTCAAATACCCATATGGATAACTTCACACCACTACGTCACTGGGTCTTTAAGAGGCTTTCCCAGACCGTCATATATAAAAGAGCAACCCACAGCAACAACAACCACCCTACCATAACATCTATCACCATCTAACATGATACATATTTATTATCTATCTTCCCTACCTACCAGAATGGAAATTCCACAAACAGAATGACTTTGTTTTGTTCAGTGTTGTCCCAGCACCTTCAACACAGTCTGGCATGTAATAGACAATTAATAAATCTTTGCTGAGTGAAAGAATTAATAAATGTATGGGATAAGTACAATTGACATGGCTGTAAAAGAATGTAATTTGGAAAATCTATTAGGAGCCTTACTTTTATTGATCTCTCCAAATTATATGACCATAAAGATATTTATCTCAATATTCTTCTTTTTTTTTTTTTTTTTTTTTTTTTTTTGACAGGGTCTTGCTCTGTTACCCAGGCTGGCGTGCAGTGGCACACAGGTCACTGCAGCCTCGACCTCCTAGGTTCAACTGATCCCCCTCTGTTTCAGCCCTAATTTTTGTGGTTTTGGTGAGATGGGGTCTCACCCAAGCTGCTCTTAAACTCCTGGCCTCAAGCGATACACCACCCTCAGCCTCCCAAAGTGTTGGGAGTATAGGCATGAGCCACCATGCCCAGCTACAATGCTCTTTAAAGAGAAAAAAATTAAGAAATCTAAATCAATTTCTAACTATGGAGAAAACAGCGCTTTCATCTCAGAGCCTCTGTTTCGTGTTTATTGTTCCAGTATTACCCTAAGTATTTTTTAGCTTATATGTCACTTCCTTGTCATAACATGTCATGCTTTTTTTCATATTACAACTTAAGTTGTATATCCATTTATTTTTATTTAAATCTCTCTCTCCTACTAGCTCCATGACAGCAAAGACCACATCTATTGTGCTCACCCCTGTATAACCCAGACATGTGCTGAATAAATGAACACCGTTTAAATCTTCATAGTTCGTGGCTGGGCGCAGTGGCTCACGCCTGTAATTCCAGCACTTTGGGAGGCAGAGGTGGGGAGAGCACAAGGTCAGGAGCTCGAGACCAGCTTGAACAATACAGTGAAACCCTGTCTCTACTAAAAATACAAAAATTAGCTGGGCGTGGTGGCATGTGCCCATAATTCAAGCTACTCAGGAGGCTGAGGCAGGAGAATTGCTTGAAACTGGGAGGCAGAGGCTACAGTGAGCCGAGATCATGCCACTGCACTCCAGCCTGGGCGACAGAGCGAGACTCCATCTCAAAAAAATAAAATAAAATAAAAAACAACTTTGTAGTTCATGGCACCAATCAATCTAAAACTGGGAGAAAAAAAACTTCAAGAAGTATGATATTTTGAGGTGGGGTGTGGTGGCTCACACCTGTAATCCCAGCACTTTGGGAGGCTGAGGCAGGCAGATCACTTGAGGTTAGGAGTTCAAGACTGGCCAATATGGTGAAACCCCATCTCTACTAAAAATAGAAAAATTAACCGGGCATGGTGGCGTGTACCTGTAATCCCAGCTACTCAGGAGGCTGAGACAGGAGAATCGCTTGAACCCAGGAGGTGGAGGTTGCAGTGAGCTGAGATTGCACCACTGCACTCCAGCCTGAGTGTCACAGAGAGACTCCATCTCAAAATAAAAAATAAATAAGAAGTATGATATTTTGAAATAGTTGAAATAAATACTAAAATGACAATAGCTAGTAGATTTGAAAGAGTGACGAAAGGCAGAGTATACACGTTGGGAGGTCAAGGCAGGCAGATCACTTGAAGTCAGGAGTTTGAAACCAGCCTGGCCAACACGGTGAAACCCCATCTCTACTAAAAAATACAAAACAATTAGCTGAGTGTGGTGGCGCATACCTGTAATCCCAGCTACTTGGGAGGCTGAGGCAAGAGAACTACTTGAACCCCAGAGGTGGAGGCTGCAGTGAGCCAGGATCATGCCACTGCACTCCAGTCTGAGCCACAGAGCAAGACTCTGTCTCAAAAAAAAAAAAAAAGGCAGAGTACAAACTTCATTTGTTTCATATTTGAATCTCACAAAACTATTTGGTTTTTAAAATATATACAAAGATAATTTTGATTTTTTTAATTAAGAATTTTAAGCAAGAAAGTCTATATTTACCTCACCAAAAAAGAGTCAATAACATTGTTAGGGATGGTTGAGAAAAGGGGTTGTTTATCTGGAACACCCACATAACAATCATTCTATGTTACATCTGGTGTGTTGAAAGAAGGGCTCTGACAGCTCAGGAAAGCTAGGAAAGCTGGCGTCATATACAAAGCAGTAGAGATTGGGCAGTAAACTACTGCACAGTTCTGCTTTTGGGCTGACTCTAATTAATGATATTCCTAGACATCATCTAAGTTCCATTCACATCTACACACTTCAATAGACAATTTTTTAAAATGTTTAACCAGGATATGCTTATTTTCTTAACCTGAGACTCCCAGGTGGGACAGTTTTGTCTTTCTTTTTGAGACAGAGTCTCACTCTGTCACCCAGGCAAGAGTACCGTGGTGCAATCTCGGCTCACTGCAACCTCCGCCTCCTAGGTTCAAGCAATTCTCCTGCCTCAGCCTCCCAAGTAGCTGGGATTACAGGTGCCCGCCACCATTTTTGTATTTTTAGTAGAGACAGAGTTTCACCATGTTGGCTAGGATGGTCTCAAATTCTTGACCTCAAGTAACTTGCTTGCCTTGGCCTCCAAAGTGCTGGGATTACAGACATGAGCCACTGCGGGACAGTTACATTAAATTCAACAAGAGGGAGTCCTGAGCATATACTAGAAGCAAAAACTAAGCTAAGGTTTGGACAGGGGTTGATTTTCTGCCCACCTACACTTACTCAAAAGCAAATACATGGCCAGGCATGATGGCTTACATCTGTAATCCCAGCGGTTTGGGAGGCCACGGCAGGAGGACTGTCTGAGGCCAGGAGCTCAAGACCAATCTGGGTGACATAGTGAGATTTCATCTCTATTTTTAAAAAGCAGGCCAGGCACGGTAGCTCACACCTGTAATCCCAGCACTTTGGGAGGCCAAGGCAGGTGGATCACTTGAGGTCAGGAGTTCGAAACCAGCCTGGCCAACATGGTGAAACCTCGTCTCTACTAAAAAAAAATACAAAAATTAGCCTGGCATGGTGGCTCACACCTGTAGTTCCAGCTACTCGGGAGGCTGAGACATGAAAATCACTTGAACCCGGGAGGCAGAGGTTGCAGTGAGCCGAGATCACCCCTCTGCACTCCAGCCTAGGCAACAGCTGAGACTCAGTCTCAAAAACAAACAAACAAACAAATAAACAAAGCAAATGCAAATACAATTGTCCATCAGCATCTGTGGGAGACTGGTTCCACAAACCACCCATGAATACCAAAATCCATCATGCTCAAGTCCTTTACATAAAATGGCATAGTATTTGCATATAACCTTTACACATTATCTCATATACTTTAAGTCATCTCTTAATTACTTATAATACCTAGTACAATGTAAATGCTATGTAAATAATTGTTATACTGCATTGTTTAGGAAATAATGACAATAAAGAAAACTCTATACCTGTTCAGTACAGACACAACCATCCTTTTTTTTAATTCCAAATCTTTTCAATCCACAGTTGGTTGAACCTGCAGATGTGCAACACATGTATACAGAGGGCCAATCATATGAATTACAGACTATAAAGATCCATGAGAGTCATTTTTTTCTAGGTTGGCCAACATAGGCTCCCCACTGTCTAGCATATATGCTCATTGAATGAATAATGGTTATAAGTTTCAGAAGGGTTCTGACAGAGTAATGGCTAACAGAGTAAAACGTAAAAGATAATTATGAGTATTTGAAGGTACATCCTAATCTTTTACAAATGAAAACACTGGGGCTCAGAAAACGATATTCCAAATTCTGGCATTTTGGCATGCTGAGCATTTTGAGCTAAAGGAAATTAAAAGGCCTCAGAAGTCCTCAGAACCAAGGACTTTCTGGTGTTCTCCTGCTTCTCCCTCACAAGCACAAGGTGGGACTCTCTAAAGTTCCCTTTCCTGAAGCTCTTCTAGATGGAACACAATTGCCTCCCTCTCCCCTTTCTGAAATTTCTTCAACCAGAGAAGATTAATCTCAAATTGCAGGAAGGAAAACCGAGAAATGACACCACACCTAGACAGACTTTGTCACAGGCTATCATCTCTGCTCAGGTCCCACTTCCCAAGAGAATCACTTAGAAACGATTTTCTGCTCTTTGGGCTCATTCAACTTTTCTGAGAATGATTTACTAACTCTCAAAATTGACGACATTCCTCCATTTCCTTCTCCCCTATGAAGAGAGCACTATGTAAGCCTCAGCCATCTGGCCCTTCTTTGAGTCTCATATTTTATGTGGCTCTTGTGCATGTGTATGCTTTTTCTCCTGTTAATCTATTGTCAATTTATTTCAGAGGGAGAGGGGATAATTCCCCTCACCTCTACAAAAACTAAACCTAAACTACAAAACTACTCGCATGTCGTATCTTTAGCAATCACATTTGAAAAGTGATGAAGTATAGCTCTTAGATCATGGGCTTTGAATTTGAATTCAGACAGAACTAGGTTTAAATTCTAGCTCCACCTCTTAAAAGCAATGTGACCTTACCACCTGTAAAACAAGGTAACTTCTACTTTAGATGAGATAATATGTATGTATATAAACCTCTTTGACCATAATGAGAGCTCAATGAAACATAAGCAGCTTATTTCCCCAGATTGTCTTTTTTTTTTTTTTTTCCTTCCCGAGACAAGGTCTCACTCTGTCACCCAGGCTGGAGTGCAGTGGCATAATCATGGCTCAATGCAGCCTCAACTTCCCAGGCTCAGGCAATCCTCCTGCCTCATCCTCCCGAGTAGCTGGAACCACAGGCGCATGCCACTATGCCTGGCTAATTTTTTAAAAATTTTTGTAGAGACAAGGTCTCACCATGTGTCTTTGTTTTTGTTTTGAAACAGAGTCTCACTCTGTTGCCCAGGCTGGAGTGCAGTGGCGCAATCTTGGCTCACTGTAACCACCGCCTCCCGGGTTCAAGCGATTCTCCTGCCTCAGCCTCCAGAGTAGCTGGGACTACAGACATGCGCCATCACGCCCGGCTAATTTTTTTTTTTATTTTTAGTAGAGACGGGGTTTCATCATGTTGGTCAGGCTGGTCTCAAACTCCTGACCTCAAATGATCTGCCTGCCTTGGCCTCCCAAAGTACTGGGATTACAGGCATGAGCCACCGCACCCGGCTGGTCTCACTGTGCTGCCCAGGTTAGTCTCAAACTGCTGGCCTCAAGTGATCCTCCTGCCTCAGCCTCCCAAAGTGCTGGGATTACAAGCGTCAGCCTCTACACCAGGCCCTAATTCATGAAATAGCAGTACTACAACAATATACAACTGGCCAAAGAAAATTCCATCAAAAAAAATTATTCAAGTCTCTCAAAATATAATCTAGGCATAAGGAGAAATAAAGACTTAAATTACTCAAAGATAAACAGAAATTAACTTTAAACTATTAAAATTAATACCCCTAATTACAACCAAAACAAGTGCACAGTTAAAACAACCTGAATACCACCAAAGGAATGTGTTCAATCCAGTCAACACCCCTAATCACACAGGCTCAACCCTCTTGTTAAAGGTATAACTTCCTCTCTGTCTTCAATACTGTCAACAAACAGCATAATGAAGCAAAATGTAGTCTCTATTAATAAGAAAAAGTTACATTTACAAAACCCTTTTGTTTTATCACAACCTAGAAATATTTCTCTCCATAAGAAAAAAAACACTGCCAAATTTTAACTACTTTCTCCACACCTTTGGAACAATACCAAAATTACAAAGAACACTGCGGGACCTTGAAAAATGTCAACTATACTTCCCAAAAGGCAAAAGAAAAAGAATACTTCTAATTTCATGATACACCAGCATGATTCTTCTATCTCCACAAAGTAAAGCCAAGTTTAAAAAAAAAAAAATCCCACATCTTAGATACTTAATAATATGATAATTATAAGAATAGAATTGGCCAGGCACAGTGGCTCATGCCTGTAATGCCCACATTTTAGGAGGCCAAGTAGGAGGATCACTTGAGCCCAGGAGTTCGAGACCAGCCTGGGCAACACAGTAGGACCCTGTCTCCATTAAAAAGTGTTAAAAATTAGCTGGGTGTGGTGGCACATGCCTGTAGTCCCAGCTACTCCAGAGGCTGAGGCGGGAGGATCACTTGAGTCCAGGAGGTGGAGGATAGAGTGAATTACAATCATGCCACTGCCCTTGAGCCTGGGTGACAAACTGAGACCCTGTCTCAAAAAAAAAAAAAAAAAAAAAGAACAGAATGGAACACCAAACTTCATCAGAAGTGACTTATCAAAAAATAAACATTTTTTTAACTTAAAAAATGTTGGCCGGGCGCAGAGGCTCACACCTATAATCCCAGCACTTTGGGAGGCCAAGGCGGGTGGATCACAAGGTCAGGAGATCGAGATCATCCTGGCTAACACGGTGAAACCCCATCTCTACTAAAAATACAAAAAATTAGCCGGGCGTGGTGGCGGGCGCCTATAGTCCCAGCTACTTGGGAGGCTAAGGCAGGAGAATGGCGTTAACCCTGGAGGCAGAGCTTGCAGTGAGCTGAGATTGTGCCACTGCACTCCAGCCTGGGCGACAGAGTGAGATTCCATCTCAAAAAAAAAAAAAAAAAGTTAAAGAATTGAAAGGTGAATGTGCTTGTTCCTTAGTAATTCTTAGACTACTAAGGTCAAATTCTGTACTTGAGAATATCCTGACTTCCATTAAATCTGAGGTAATACATGTTTGCTTAAATATCATTTAAGAAGCAACAATATCACCCAAAAGAAAAAGAGAAAAAAATTCTGGCTGAAACACACAATACACACATACTCATGGGGCTTCAAACAAGTTTCCTGAATACATTTATCAAAGGTACAAATTCAACTTCTACTGGCCCAGAGCCTCCGACTGCAAAAGAATCACACAACAGAAGTCCTCTCATCTCAGCTGGGCGCAGTGGCTCATGCCTGTAATCCCAGCATTTTGGGAGGCCAAGGTGGGAGGATTGGTTTAGCCCAGGACTTCAAGACCATCCTGAGCAAAACAGCCAGACCCCATCTCAATTAAAAACAATAAGTCCACTCATCTACTGGAAGATAATTATTTAGATTATGCCAAATAATGAAATATAAGTGAAATAAGCCAAAATATGCAGTCTTTACTACATCTCAACAAATGCACTGCTCCCATGCCTCTTCTTCATTTAGGACATTTTATGTTTGGTCACCCAAAAAAGGCACATGTAGGAGTCCAAATGCAAAATAAGACCAATATTATGCAATGTAAAACATATATCATAATTACAAATGCACCTAGCCTTTGACTCAGTAATTACATTGAAAGGAATTTATCCTATAAAAATACACAGACATAGGCTGGGTGCAGTGGCTCACGCCTGTAATCCCAACACTTTGGGAGGCCGAGGCAGGTGGATCACCTGAGGTCAGGAGTTTGAGACCAGCCTGGCCAACGTGGCGAAACCCATCTCTACTAAAAATACAAAAATTACCTGGGTGTGGTGACACAGCCTGTAATCTCAGCTACTCAGGAGGCTGAGGCAGGAGAATCGCTTGAACCTGGGAGGTGGAGGTTGCAATGAGCTGAGATTGCACCACTGCATTCCAGCCTGGGCGAAAGAGTGAGACTCTGTCTCAAAAAAAAAAAAGTATCTACAGATTTCACATAAGCTAACATACTGGGAAGTATGTTTCAGGTATTCAACCACATGTGTACTTACAGGGATGCTCCAGACCTGCATTCCATCACTGTAGCCAATCATAATCAACAAAGGAGGTTCATTCCCAGTGCTATGTATTTCATGAAATTCCAGATTTCTTGATGTATCTGCATTAGAATCAAGTAACAAAGAAGCAAATTTAAAAGACATAATGGCAATCAAGAAAACAACTGTTATTTCTTTAATGCCTGATTCAATCTTTACACCTGTCTAGCGACTATCTTCTGTTCTCTTCATAGCCAGAATTCTCAAAGTTGTCCATCCTGGCTATCTATTTCCTTATGTATCTGTCATTCCTTGGCCCATTTCAACATAGCTTCTAGCCATACCATTTAAATAATATCAAACATTTAAGGAAAAAAAAAAAAACAGGGCTGGGCATGGTGGCTTACACCTATAATCCCAGTATTTTGAGAGGACGAAGTAGAAGGATCACCTGAGGCCAGGAGTTCAAGACCAGCCTAGGCAACACAGCAAGATCCTGTCTCTGTTTAAAAAAAATAGGCTGGGCTCAGTGGCTCATGTCTGTAATCCCAGCACTTTGGGAGGCTGGGGCAAGCAGATCATGAGGTCAGGAGTTCAAGACCAACCTGGCCAACGTGGTGAAACCTCGTCTCCACTAAAAACTACAAAAATTAGTCGAGTGTGGTGCCGCGCCTGTAATCCCAACTAATGGGGAGGCTGAGGCACGAGAATCTCTTGAACCCAGGAGGCAGAGGTTGCAGTGAGCCAAGATTGCACCACTGCACTCCAGCCTGGGTGACACAGCAAGACTCCATCTCAAAAATAATAATAATAATAATAATTATTATTATTATTATTATTATTATTATTAGCTGGGCTTGGTGGCACACACTTATAGTCCTAGATACTCTGGAGACTGAAGTGGAAGGAGCCTTTAAGCAAAATAATTCAAGGCTGCAGTGAGCTAAGATGGCACCACTGTACTCCAGCTTGGGTGACAGAGTAAGGCCCTGGCTCTAAAAATAATAATAACATCAATTCTCCACAAACTTTTTTTTTTTTTTTTTGAGACAGAATCTCACTCTTTCATCCAGGCTGGAGTACAGTGGTGCCATAATAGCTCACCCTTAACCTTCTATGCTCAGGTGATCCTCCCACCTCAGCCTCCAAGCAGCTGGGACTACAGGCATATGCCATAATGCCCAGCTAATTTTTTGTAAATGTTTGTAGGGACAGGGTTTCACCATGTTGCCAGGCTGGTCTCAAACTCCTGAGCTCAAGCAATCCACCTGCCTCAGCTTCCCAAAGTGCTGGGATTACAGGTATGAGCCATCACTTCCGGCCTTACACACTTTTCTAAAAAACAGAAGAGAAGGGAATAAGTACCAACTCGTTCTGAGGCAACCAAAACCAGACTAAGAAATTACAAGAAAACTATAAATCAATCCTCCTCATGAATGTACATATAAAAATACTTTACAAAGACTAGCAAATTAAATCCCACAATATAGAAAGGATAATCAATCACTAAAATATAGGGTTTATCCCACAAACGTAAGATAGTTTAACATTGGAAAAATCAATTATAATTTGCCAACATTAACAGAATAAAGGCGAAAAATCATATGATCATTTCAATATATGTTAAAAAAGCATTTGCTAAAATGCAATAGCTATTTTATTTTTAAAAACTCAGCAAATCAAGAATAAAGGATGTCTATGAAAATACTAAGCTAACATCATACTTATGGTAAAAGACTGAATGCTTTCTCCCTATGAGGCAGAACAAGACAAAGATGCCTAAACTTAAAACTTATATTCAACACTGTACTAGAGGCCCTAGACAGTGCAATTAGGAAAGAAAAATAAACAAAGGGGAAAAGTACACTTGACCCTTGAACAATGTGGAAGGTAGGGGTGCTGAGTACTCCCCATCCCCCAGTGCAGTCAAAATCCACGTACAGACTGAGTAATCCCAGCACTTTGGGAGGCCAAGGTGGGCATACCGCTTGAACCCAGGAGTTTGAGACCAGCCTGGGCAACATGGCGAAACCCCATCTCTACAAAAAATACAAAAATTGGCCGGGCATGGTGGCTCACGCCTGTAATCCCAGCACTTTGGGAGGCCGAGGCAGGCAGATCACCTGAGGTCGGGAATTCGAGACCAGCCTGACCAACATGGAGAAACCCGGTCTCTACTGAAAATACAAAATTAGCTGGGCATGGTGGTGCATATGCCTGTAATCCCAGCTACTCGGGAGGCTGCAGCAGGAGAATGGCTTGAACCCAGGAGGCAGAGGTTGCGGTAAGCCAAGATCAAGACATTGCACTCCAGCCTGGGCAGCAAGAGCAAAACTCTGTCTCAAAAAAAATAATAATAATAATACAAAAATTAGTTGGGCTTGGTGAAAAGCACCTGCAGTCCCAGTTGCTGGGGAGACTGAAATGGGAAGATAGCTTGAGCCCGGGAGGTCAAGGATGCAGTAAGGTGTGATCATACCACTGCACTCCACTCCAGCCTGGGTGACAGAGTGAGACCCTGTCTCCACCAAAAAAAAAAAAAATGTATAGTATAAGTTTTTGGAGTTGTTTTGTTTTTTTTGTTTTGTTTTGTTTTTTGAGGCAGAGTCTTGCTCTGTTGTCCAGGCTGGAATACAGTGGCACAATCTCAGCTCACTGTAGTCTCCACCACGCCTGGCTAATTTTTGTATATTTAGTAGAGATGGGGTTTTGTCATGTTGCCCCGGCTGGTCTTGAGTGCCTGGCCTCAAGAGATCCATCCGCCTCGGCCTCCCAAAGTGCTGGGAGGGAATAAAGGCATGAGCCGCCATGTGTAACTTTTGACTCACCCAAAAACTCAACTGCTAATAGCTTACTGCTGGCCAGAAGGCTTACTGTTAAAATAAACAGTCAATTAACATATATTTGGTATATGTTTTATATACTGTATTCTTAGAATATACAGAAGAGAAAATATATTTACTATCCATTAATGGAAGTGGATCATCAAAAAAAGTCTGCATCCTGCTGGGCGCAGTAGCTCAGGCCTATAATCCCAGCACTTTGGGAGGCTGAGGAGGGTAGATCACCTGAGTTCAGGAGTTCCAGACCAGCCTGGCCAGCCCGGCCAACACGGTGAAACCCCATCTCTACTAAAAATGCAAAAAATTAGCCGGGCGTGGTGGTGGGCGCCCGTAATCCCAGCTACTCGGGAGGCTGAAGCAGAAGAATTGCTTGAACCCAGGAGGTGGAGGTTGCAGTGAGCCGAGATCACACCACTGCACTCCAGCCTGGGCAACAACAGCGAAACTCCATCTCCAAAAAAAAAAAAAAGTCTTCATCCTTGTCTTCACAGTGAGTAGGCTGAGGAAGAGGAAGAACAGGAGGGGTTGGTCATCTCCCTCAGGGGTAACAGAGGCAGAGGAGGTGGAGGAGGTCGAAGGGAAGGCAATAGAGGCAGGCACACTCAGTATAACTTTATGGAAATACACTGTACTTCCTCTCTGACATTTTTGCAAATTTCTCTAAAAATGTTTCTATACAGTACCAATCCTTCTTCCACCATTTGCTTTCATTTCAGTGCCAGTATTATAGAAAGATCTATGTCTAAAAGAAGCCAAAGGCAGTCTTAAATAATTGGAAGCTTTCTGGCAGACTGTCTGACATCAATCTTCTGGCACTGTTTCCTCTACATCTTCTTCCTCATCATCTGGCACTGGTTTGGAAGCACTGAGCTCCATCAAGCTGTCTTCTCTTAACTTCTCTGGTGTGGTGTCTATTAGTTCTTGAATTTCTCCAAAACAGATATCTTGAAATGCTTCACTTCTCATCTTTTTTGCCATATCTACAACTTCTTTCATGATTTTCTTTCTTTTTTTTTTTTTTTTTTTTTTTTTTTTTGAGACAAGTCTCACTCTGTCACCCAAGCTGGAATACAGTGGCATGATCTCAGCTCACTGAAACTCCGCCTCCCAGGCTCAAGCGATTCTCATGCCTCAGCCTCCCAAGTAGCTGGGATTACAGGCGCCACCACGTCTGGATAATTTTTGTATTTTTAGTAGAGACAGGGTTTCGCCATGTTGGCCAGGCTGGTCTTGAACTCCTGACCTAAGGTGATCTGCCAGCCTGGGTCTCCCAAAGTGCTGGGATTACAGGGATGAGCCACCATGCCCGGCCCTCTTTCATGACTTTCTTGATGGTATCTATCGTAAATCCTGTAAGTCATGCAAAACATCTGGACAGTTTTCCCCAGCAGGAATTTATTGTTTCAAGCTTGCTGACTTTCATGGTTATTTCTGTAACATTGATGGCACCTTCAATGATGTGATCCTTCCACACTTTCCTGATGTTCTATCAGGGTTCTCTTTCACAGAGTTGACAATCCTTTCCATAGAGTATCATGTGTGGTGAGCCTTAAAAGGTCCGTGTGACCCTTTGATCTAAAGGCCCAACAACAAGATAGAGACACCGTGTCTGGGGGCAAGTAGACCACTTCCATACCTTTGGTGTTGAATTCATGACATTTCTGGTGACCACGGGCACTGTGCAATATCAATAAAACTTTTTTTTTTTTTTTTTTTTTGAGACTGAGTCTCACTCTGTCTCCCAGGCTGGAGTGCAGTGGCACAATCTCAGCTAACTGTAACCTCTGCCTCCCTGGTTCAAGCGATTCTCCTGCCTCAGCCTCCTGAGTAGCTGGGATTATAGGCACGCACCACCAAGCCCAGCTAATTTTTGTAGTAGTAGAAATGGGGTATCACCATGTTGGCCACGCTGGTCTCGAACTCCTGACCTCAAGTGATCCACCCACCTCGGCCCCCTAGAGTGCTGGGATTACAGGCGTGAAGCACTGCACCCAGCCTCAAAAAAAACTTTAAAAGGCAGTCTCTTACTGGCCAGGTACTTCCTGACTTTGGGAACAAGCATCAATGGAGCCAATCCAGAAAAAGGGTTCCCACTGTCTAGGTCTTCTTGTTGTACAATGAAAAGACTAGCAGCTGCTGTTTATCTTTTCCCTCCAAGGCTCAGGGGTTAGCAGCATTATAGATAAAGACAGTCCTGATTATAAACTTGACTGTATTTGCACAAAACAGTAGAGTTAGTCTATCCCTTCCTGGCCTTAATTCCGGGTGTGCACTTCTATTCCTTACTAATAAATGTCTTTTGCGGCATTTTTTTCCCAGAACAGGGCACTTCTCTCAGCATTAAAAAACTCGTTCAGGCAGATAACCTTTCTCCTCGATGATTTTCTTAATGGTATCTGGGAACTCCCGTGCTGCCTCTTAGTCGGCAGAAGTTGCTTCTTTTTATCTTGACATTTTTTAAACCAAACTTCTTTCTACAATTATCAAACCACCCTTTTCTAGCATTAATTCTCCAGTTTTAGATTTTTCACCTTTCTTTTGCTTTCAGTTGTCATATAATGACTTTGCTTTTTCTCAAATCATATTAGAGTCCATAGGTAAGTCTTTCTTTTTTTTTTTTTTTTTTTTTTTTGAGACGGAGTCTCGCTTCGTTGCCCAGGCGGCTGGAGTGCAGTGGCAAGACCTCGGCTCACTGCAAGCTCCGCCTCCCGGGTTCACGCCATTCTCCTGCCTCAGCCTCCCGAGTAGCTGGAACTACAGGTGCCCGCCACCATGCCAGGCTAATTTTTTGTATTTTTAGTAGAAACGGGGTTTCACCATGTTAGCCAGGATGGTCTCAATCTCCTGACCTTGTGATCCGCCTGCCTCGGCCTCCCAAAGTGCTGGGATTACAGGCGTGAGCCACTGCGCCCGGCTAGGTAAATCTTTCTTACAGCATCCTGCACCCATGTAAAAGCTGCATTTATTTTCATTAATTTTTTTTTCTTTGAGACAAGGTTTCACTCCCACTGCCCAGGCTGAAGTGCAATGTGCTATCTCAGCTCACTGCAACCTCTGCCTCCCAAGCTCAAGCAATCTCCTGCCTGGGACTACAAGCACACGCCACGACATTCAGCCAATTTTTATAAAGACGGGGTTTTGCCATGTTGCCCAGGCTGGTCTTGAACTCCTGAGCTCAAGTGATCTGCCCACCTCAGTCTCCCAAAGTGCTGGGATTACAAGTGTGAGCCACCGCGCCTGGCCTAAAAGCTGCATTTTCTTTTTTTCTGTTTTTTCAGACAGAGTCTCACTCTGTCGCTCAGGCTGGAGTGCAGTGGCACGATCTCAGCTCACTGCAACCTCCCCCTCCCAGGTTCAAATGATTCTCCTGCCTCAGCCTCCCAAGTGGCTGGGATTACAGGCACCCGCCACAACGCCCAGCTAATTTTTGTATTTTTAGTATAGACAGGGTTTCACCATGTTGGCCAGGCTGGTCTCAAACTCCTGGCCTCAGGTGATCCACCCCACTTGGCCTCCCAAAGTGCTGGGATTACAGCCATGAGCCACCGCGCCCAGCCTGCATTTTCAATATGAGATAAAAAAGTATTTAGCAAAATGTGCAAGGTTTTGGTGCCTGCTGGTGTCACTGCAATGACAGCATCAAGAACTTCCTTTCCTTGGACTGAGCGTTGTGGCTCACACCTGTAATCTCAGCACTTTGGGAGACGAAGGTGGGCAGATCACTTGAGCTCAGGAGTTTGAGACCAGCCTGGGCAACATGGCAAAACCCCATCTCTACAAAAAAATACAAAAATTAGCCAGGCACTGTGGCACACGCCTAGAGTCCCAGTTACTTCGGAGGCTGAAGTGGGAGGATTGCATGAGCCCCAGAGGTGGAGGGTGCAGTGAGCTGAGACTGTACCACTGCACTCCAGCCTAGGTGACAGAGGAAGACCCTGTCTCGAAGAAAAAAAAAATTCCTTTTCTTTTTTAACAACAGTCCTTAGGCCAGATTCCTTTATCTTGAAATGGTGGGCAATCACAGCTGCAGACTTCAATCTACAGTACATATCAATCAATTCAACTTTTTATCATGATGTCATGACTTCTCTCTGTTTCTTAGGAGAATCTCCAGCATCACTAGTGGGCACTTCATATGGGTCCCATCGTGGTATTCAAGGTTTATAGTTTTACAATTAACATGATGCAAAATAGGTGAGAATCTAAAGAGATCACTTTTTACTGTGACACAGCAATTTACTAGAAAGATAAACTGCTCACCAGAGATGATTTTGAGTGGATACTCGCAATTCTTGAGCTCCCTGCAACAGCGGCAGGAGGTCACTACAAAATTATTACAGTAGTACAGTATGTACTACAGTTAATTTTATGCAGTTAAAATTCAATTGCATTCAATTCAACTGCATCTATACATTTGTTTACATGATTACAGATGGCACCATGTACTGTCTGTTAAGTGTGTGTGTACATTTTGATAAATCTTAACTTTTTATAATAGATTTTTGTGTGTGTGTGTATCTATACATACATATATACATAGAGAGAGAGACAGAGACACACATACTTTTCTTTTTTTATTTTTTTGAGACAGAGTCTCACTCTGTCACCCAGGCTGGAGTGCACTGGCACTATCTTGGCTCACTGCAACCTCCACCTCCTGGGCTCTAGCGCATCTTCTGCCTCAGCCTCCCAAGAAGCTGGGATTACAGGCGTGTGCCACCACGCCTGGCTTTTTCTTTTTTTTTTTTTTTTTTTTTTGTATTTTTAGTAGAGATGGAGTGTCACCACATTGGTCAGGTTAGTCCTGAACTCCTGACCTCAAATGATCCACCCGCCTCGGCCTCCCAAAGTACTGGGATTATAGGCGTGAGCCACCGTGCCCGGCCTAGATTTGTGTATATTTTATAGTAAATGATAAAATAGGTTAGTATCTATACATCTTATGCATTCATGACATATCTTTTTCTTAATTTTTTTTATGTTTCTAGGCTATGTGGTTCATCTGCAAGTTTTGTCAAAGTGTCACACAAATCTCCAAAAAATTTTCCAACGTATTTATTCCAAAAAGTCTGGGTATAACTATAAAGTGGACCCGCACAGTTCAAACCCATATTATTAAAGGGTCAAGTATATTCTATTTTTTAGGTGTTGGTTACATAAGCATTGGATTTGTAAAAACTCATTCACTAATCTATACTTTTGTGTTATTTGCCATATTTTGTACAATAAATGTTTCTAAAAATCATAAAGCAATAAACATTCCTCTTCCTCGACTTGATTTCATCACTCTCCTCTCGGACTTTTATTTATTTATTTATTTATTTTTGGAGACAGACTCTCACTCCATCACCCAGGCTGCAGTGCAGTGGTGTGAACTCGGCTCACTGCAACCTCCGCCTCCCTGGTTAAAGCGATTCTAGTGCCTCAGTCTCCTGAGTAATTGGAATTACAGATGTGCATCACCATGCCTAGCTAATTTTTGTATTTTTAGTAGAGGTGGGGTCTTGCCATGTTAGCCAGGCTGGTCTCAAACTCCTGACCTCAAGTGATCTGCCCACCTCAGCCTCCCAAAGTGCTGGGATTACAGGTGTGAGCCACCGTACCCAGCCTCCCCTCTCCTTCTAGAAGCTAAATTCCTTAATTGGGTTATTCACAACTGTCATTATTTTTCACCTAACATTTACCCCAAACCCACTTCAGAATGTCCCTAACACTCCTCCCATTTTTGGTCACCAATAATGGTCACCAATAATCTCTAAGTTGTTCAATCCAACAGATAATTTTCAAGCACATCTTTTTAGACTACTCAGCAACTATAACCAATGGTCACCATTTATTCCTTAAAATACTCTCCCCTGGTCTTTCAGGGATAATCCTCTAACTTTTCTCCACTTTCTCTAGTCACTCCTTCACCATTCTCTCTGCTGGAGCATTCTTTTCTACCTAGTCTCTAACTATTGGAGTTACTCAAAACTAATTTCTAAATTTCCATTTCTTACCATATATCCTCTCCTAGGTTAACTCATTCCACCCATTACTTCAACTAGTATCTACTAGTGACTTCCTCAGTATGGAGTTTGGATGTCTCAACAGAAGTGCGAATTCCACTCAAAGATCATGATTTCCTCACCAAGCCTGATTTTCCTCCAGGGTTCCCTATTTTGGTGAAAAGCATCATTATCCCATTGGCAAAGCCAGGAACCACTTTCTTCCTCACCTATACCAGTAAATCTATCCCAAGTCCCTGTGTCTTCCTAAACAGTTCTCTTCATTCCTCCTACACCACCACCAACCTGTCTGAGCTACAACAGCTACTCCAAAAGCATATATGGCTTCCTGCTTCCACCACTGCTCACCAAACTTCACGTAAGAGTTGAACTGCTCTTTTTTTTTTCTTTTTTTTTTTCTTTTTTTGAGACAGGGTCTCACTCTGTTGTCTAAACTAGAATACAATGACACAAACATGACTCACTACAGCCTCAACCTCCTGGGCTTGAGCAATCTTCTTGTCTCAGCCTCCCATGTAGCTGGGACCACAGGTACGTGCCACCATGCCTGGCTAATTTTTTTATTTTTTTGTACAGATGGGATTTCACTCTGTTGCCCAGGCTGGTCTCAAACTTCTGACCTCAAGCAGTCCTCCACCTTGGCCTTCCAAAGTGCTGAGATTACAGGTGTGAACCACCAAGCCCAGCCAAAACTGCTCTTTTTTTTTTTTTTTTTTGAGACAGAGTCTTGCTCTGTCGCCCAGGCTGCAGTACAGGGGCTCGATCTCAGCTCACTGAAACCCCGACCTCCCAGCAAACTGCTCTTTTTAAAACACAAATAATGACATACCTGTTTACCTCCATCTCCCACATTAATGACTTCCTATTCTCAAAGATAAAAATCAAAATAATTAAATGGCTAATACATCAGTAATTCTTTAATGCCCATTTTCTTTCGACAGGAATTCATTGTTGCAATGTTAATAGCACATGATTCCATATCCAGCAAAATTCAGAATTATAAACTTATGTACTTAGGGCACAATTATTTTTATATCTGACATTTAAACGGTGTTTTTGGCCGGGCGTGGTGGCTCACGCCTGTAATCCCAACACTTTGGGAGGCCGAGGTGGGCAGATCACTTGAGGTCAGGAGTTCAAGACCAGCCAGGCCAAAATGCTGAAACTAAAATACAAAAATTACTAAAAATACAAAAATTAGCTGGGCGTGATGCATGCTTGTAATCCTAGCTACTTGAGAGGCTGAGGCAAGAGGACTGCTTGAACCCAGGAGGCGGAGGTTGCAGTGAGTCAAGATTGAGCCACTATACTCCAGCCTAAGGGACAGAGTGAGACTCTGTCTCATAAATAAATAAATAAATATATAAATAAATAGTGTTTTATAAGTTTCTATGTGCTTTTGTGTACATCATCAAATATGACATATCAATTGTGTTTATTTATTTATTTTTGAGACGGAATCCTGTTTTTTTGTTGTTGTTGTTTTGTTTTTTGTTCTGTTTTTGTTTTTTTTGAGACGGCGTCTCGCTCTGTCAGTGAGGTTGGAGTGCAGTGATGCGATCTCGGCTCACTGCAACCTCTGCCTCCCAGGTTCAAGCAATTCTCTCCACCTCAGCCTCCCAAGCAGCTGGGATTACAGGTGCTCACCACCACACCCAGCTAATTTTTGTATTACTTAGTAAAGAAGGGGTTTCACCATGTTGGCCAGGCTGGTCTTGAACTCCTGACCTCAGGTGATCCACCTGCCTCACCCTCCCAAAGTGCTGGGATTACAGGCGTGAGCCACTGTGCCTGGCCCTGGAATCCTGTTTTATACGCAGAGGGGTCAACTTCATTTTATCAGTGGCAAAAACAAGTTAGGTATGATTTACTCATAACTGAATGAGAAATCTTAGGGCTTTTTGATATTCAATCCAATCATCTTTCTACAAGTACCACCTTGATCCCAGGTTCAAATGCCACATATAAAACCCCTGAGGTCATAATATATACAAAATCTATTTTTTCTTATTTTAGATTTCACTTAGTCACTTTCTCTGGATGGTGGTGATACAGAAGATTTCTTTTATTATTATTTCTTTTTGTAAATACAGACAGAGTTTCACTGTGTTGCCCAGACTGGTCTCGAACTCCTGGGCTCAAGCAGTACTCTTGCCTCAACTTCCCAAAGTACTGGATTACAGGCATAAGCCACCAGGCCTGGCCAGACTTTATTCTTCTTGAAAAAAAACCTTAATTTTGTAGAAATGTTATATTATTCCTCAAAGTTATTATAGATTAAGCAAATCCTTTTTCCTTGGCTTTCCTTTCATTTTATATCCTCTATCATAGAATCACTATTTATTTTCTCCACTGCAGTTTTGTTTTTTTTTTTTTTTTTTTTTGGTGAGACGGAGTCTCGCTCTGTCACCCAGACCAGGGCAGTGGCGTGATCTCGGCTCAGCTCACTGCAAGCTCTGCCTCCCAGGTTCACACTATTCTCCCGCCTCAGCCTCCCGAGTAGCTGGGACTACAGGCGCCCGCCACCACACCTGGCTAATTTTTTGTATTTTTAGTAGAGATGGGGTTTTACTGTGTTAGCCAGAATGGTCTCAATCTCCTGACCTCGTGATCTGCCCGCCCCAGCCTCCCAAAGTGCTAGGATTACAGGTGTGAGCCACCGCACCCAGCCTATTTTCTTTACTGGCTTCTTTTTTCTTATTCTACCTCTAAATCTGAACTTTATGGTCTTTCCTATAGAGACATCTAGCATTCTTGCATGGTTTCAGCCAACTACAATGTCCTCCCTTCCTTTGATTCACCCATCCTTCAAAACCTTGTCCGGTCTTAACTTATCTGTGAATCTTCCATGACTACACTCAGTATACTCTCCCTCCTTAGAATACTGTTTGCAATTGGTGGGAGGATAGGGATACTGGATTTCTATTCACACCTCAAAAGTCAAGGTGTAAAGTGAAACCGAATCCTTTTTTTTTTTTTTTTTTTTTTTTTTTTTTTTTTTTTTTTTTTGAGACAGTCTCACTCTGTCACCCAGGCTGGAGTACAGTGGCGCGATCTTGGCTCACTGCAACCTCCACCTCCTGACTTCAAGCAATTCTCTTGCCTCAGCCTCCCAAGTAGCTGGGATTACAGGCACCCGCCACCATGCCCAGCTTATTTTTTTTTTATTTTTATTTTTGTATTTTTAGTAGAGATGGTGTTTCACCATGTTGGCCAGGCTGGTCTTGAACTCTTGACCTCAGGGGATCCACCTGCCTCGGCCTCCCAAAGTGCTGGGATTACAGGCATAAGCCACCACGCCTGGCCGAAACTGAATCTTTCTTCCCAAATCCGCTTCTTTCTTTTCTTTCCTCCCTTCCCTCCTTCCCTCCCTCATTTATTCATTCATTCATTCAGAGTTAGGGTCTTGCCCTGTCACCCAGTCTGAAGTGCAGTGACACAAACACAGCCCACTGAAGCCTCGACCTCCTGGGCTGAAGCAATCCTCCCACCTCAGCCTCTCGAGTAGGTAGGACTACAGGGAGATAACACCATACCCAGCTAATTTTTTTATATATTTTTGTAGAGATGGGATTTTGCCATGTTGCCCAGGCTGGTCTTGAACTCCTGCGCTCAAGTGATCTACCCGTCTTGGCCTCCCAAAGTCCTGGGATTACAGGCATGAGCCACTGCGCCCAGCCTGTCAAGTCATTTTTGTACACTCTAAATGGTAAATAATGATGGGGCAGAAAATAACATTTCACCTAGAGAGTCCCCTATGCAAAGATCCTGAGGCATGAAAAGTTCTGTGGCTTTAATGACCTGAAAGGTAAATAGGGTCAGTGCACAGCTGCTAAGGAGAGACAATTCGATGGGAAAAGAAATCAGAGTTTGAGGCATCTGTGGGACATCTACGTGAGGATGTCTAGGAGGCATCTTCAGGTAGCTAAGGGACCCAAGCTTCTAGAGCAATAGAAGCTTATAGCAGCATTTTCTTTTAGAGATGGGGTCTCACTGTGATGCCCAGGCTGGACTACAGTGGCTGATCACTGATGCAGTCTCACTACTGATCAGCATGGGAGTTCTAACTGTTTCTGAACTGGGCTGGTTCACCCCTCCTTAGGCAACCTGGTGGTTCCCCACTCCTGGGAAGTCACCATATTGATGCTGAACTTAGTGCAGACACCCAGTCCGCATAGCACATTATAGCCCAGAACTCCTGGAATCGAGCGATTCTCCTACTTCAGCCTCCTGAGCAGCTGGGACTACAGGTGCGTGCAACTGTGCCCAGCTGTAGCAGCTATTACCTTTGTGTACCTCACACACTTCCTACTCTGTAACTCCCTTTTTTCTGGTAACTAATCTTATCCTCCATCAAGCACAGGGATAGGCACATGACCAGCTAAGCAATTCTAGTACTACATCCTTGGCCACAGCAACTATTCCAATAATGAGAGAGTGACTCAGACAGAGCCATCTGGATCTTCTAATGAATACTTTTTCCTCTTTGATTGTATCATATAATCATAAAGGTATGAATAAAGAGCTTTGAGTAACCACTGCACCAACTCTCTCTTTGTTAAAGAAGTCAAAGAAGAGATGCAAACATTCAGAAAGAAGTAGTGACAAGAAGTGGACAAAGATTAAAAGTATGAAGTCCCTATCCTTCCCAGATCCATGAGTAGATTATTTTTAAATGCCCTATGAGCCCAAGTATAGTGGCTCATGCCTGTATCCCAGCACTTTAGGAGGCTGAGGCAGGAGGATTCCTTGAGGCCAGTAGTTCAAGATCAGCCTGGGCAACACAGCAAGACCTCACCTCTACAAAAAATTTAAAAATAAGCTGGGCATGGTGGCATGTGCCTATAGTGCTAGTTACTTGGGAGGCTGAGGCAGGAGGATCATATGAGCTCAGCAGTTCAAAGTTGCAGTGAGCCGTGATCATTTCACTGCATTCCAGCCTGAATGACACAGCAAGACTTGTCTCCAAAAATAAAATTTTAAATCTCCTGTGGAAAACAGTATGGTGGTTCCTCAAAAAATTTAAAAAAGAATTACCATATGATACAACAATTCCACTAGAAGAGATATTTGTACACCCATGTTCATTACAGCATTGTTCACAAAGCCAAAAGGTAGAAGCAATGCAAATGTCTTTCAACAAATGAATGAATAAAATAAAATGTGTTACAGGGCTGGGCGCGGTGGCTCACACCTGTAATCCCAACATTTTGGGAGGCCGAGGTGGGCAGATCACGAGGTCAAGAGACCATCCTGGCCAACATAGTGAAACCCCATCTCTACAAAAATACAAAAATTAGCTGGGTGTGATGGTGCACGCCTGTAGTCTCAGATGCTAAGGAGGCCGAGGCAGTAGAATCACTTGAACCTGGGAGGTGGAGGTTTCAGTGAGCTGAGATCACGCCACTGCACTCCAACCTGGGTGACACAGTGAGACTCCATCTCAAAAAAAAAAAAAAAAAAATGTGGTATATACATACAATGAAGCATGATTCAGCCTTAAAAAGGAAGAAAATTCTGACACATGCTACAACATTAACGAACCTTGAGAACATTATGTTAAGTGAAAAAAGGTAATCACAAAAAGGCAAATAATCTATCATTCTATCTATGTGAGGTCCCTAAAGCAGTTAAAAATCATAGAAACATAAAGTAGAGTGGTGGTTGCCAGGGGCTGGGAGGAGGTAGAAACTGTGGAGTTATTGTGCAATGGGTACAGAGTTTCAGTTTTGCACAATGAAGAATTCTGAAGACTGGTTGTACAACAATGTAAATTATTTAATAATACTGACAATATACTTTAAAATGATTATGGCCACTGTTGCCCACACATGCAATCCCAGCACTTTGGCACACCGAGGTGGGAGGATCAGTTGAGTTTAAGGTCAGCCTGGGCAACACAGCAACACCTCATCTCTACCAAAAAAAAAAAATTAAGACCATGCACAGTGGCTCACCCCTATAATCCCAACACTTTGGGAGGCTGAGACAGGAGGATGGCTTGAGCCCAGGAGTTTGAGACCTGAGCAACACAGTGAGACCTTGACTCAATTTTTAATGATCAATAAATTTTTTTTTTTGAGACGGAGTCTCGCTCTGTCACCAGGCTGGAGTGCAGTGGCACAATCTCGGCTTGTTTGCATCCTCCACCTCCTGTGTTCAAGCAATTCTCCTGCCTCAGCCTCCCGAGTAGCTGTGACTACAGGCGCATGCCACCACGCCCGGCTAATTTTTTTATTTTTAGTAAAGACGGGGTTTCACCATGTTGGCCAGGATGGTCCCGATATCTTGACCTCGTGATCTGCTTACCTCAGCCTCCCAAAGTCCTGGGATTACAAGTGTGAGCCACCACGCCCAGCCAATAATCAATAAATTTTATAAAATTAAAATGTTTGGCCGGGCGCGGTGGCTCATGCCTGTAATCCCAGCACTTTGGGAGGCCGAAGCAGGTGGATCATGAGGTCAGGAGATCGAGACCATCCTGGCTAACACGGTGAAACCCTCTCTCTACTAAAAAATACAAAAAATTAGCCAGGCATGGTGGCGGGTGCCTGTAGTCCCAGCTACTAGAGAGGCTGAGGCAGGAGAATGGCGTGAACCCAGGAGGCGGAGCTTGCAGTGAGCCAAGATCACGCCACTGCGCTCCAGCCTGGGAGACAGAGCAAGACTCCATCTCAAAAAAAAAAAAATTAAAATGTTAATGGTTAAAATGGTAAATTTTATGCTATGTTCATTTTTCCAAAATTAAAAAAAATTAATTCCCTTTTTTACTTAAAACAATTACTTGCAACTGAAAAAAAGAGCCTGTTGAACATGAAATCCAACACTCAAATATAGTACTAGACCTTGATATTAGAACTGGCCATGCTGGGCATAGTAGCTCACACCTGTAATCCCAGTACTTTATGAGGTCAAGGTAGGAGGACTGCTTGAGCCCAGGAGTTTGAGACCAGTTTAGGGAACATGGTGAGACCCCAACTACAAAAAGTCAAAAAATTAGCCAGGCATAGTGGTACATGCCTGTGGTCCAAGCTACTAAGGAGGCTGAGGTGGGAGGATTGCTTGAGCCCAGAAGATCGGGGCTGCAGTGAGCCAAGTTCAAGTTCAGGCCACTGCACTCCAGCCTGGGTGAAAAAGTGAGACTGTCAACAAAAAAAAAAAAAAAAAAAAAAAAAACTGGCCAAGTATGAAGTATGGCATTAGGGGACGGTAAGAATTTCACTGCACAGGCTAGAAAGCAATTCCCATTATACTAGAGTAAACCAGCATCAATTTGATCTGATGTAGTCTGGGATTCAAACTACGTTCTCACCTTTAGAGAATTTGACAGAAAAATGTCAGAATATTAAACTGCTTTGGCTACTTATACCTTTCTCAGTGTAGTGTCTTGAGAGAAACAAGCCAGGGTATAAATTAAGTCAGTGGCTCACGCCTGTAATCCCAGCCCTTTGGGAGGCCAAAGCGGGCAGATGACCTGAGGTCAGGAGTTCAAGATCAGCCTGGCCAACATGGTGAAACCCTGTTTCTCCTAAAAATACAAAAAATTAGCCGGGCAACCTCCACCTCCTGGATTCAAGCAATTCTCCTTGGGAAATTGGCTGTTATGTCTCTTTTCTGATTTCTCCTAAGGTCAGATAACAACTTAGTTTCAGTTTGGTGACATGGAACTTTTCTTTCTTTTTTTTTTTTGAGAAAGGATGTCTCTCTGTCGCCCAGGCTGGAATGCAGTGGTGCGATCTTGGTTCATTGCAACCTCCACCTCCTGGGTTCAAGCAATTCTCCTGCTCAGCCTCCCGAATAGCTAGGATTACAGGTACACGCCTCCACTCCAGCTAATTTTTTTTTTTGAGATGGAGTCTCGCTCTGTTGCCCAGGCTGAAGTGCAGTGGTGCCATCTCAGCCCACTACAACCTCCACCTCCTGGGTTCAAGTGATTCTCCTGCCTCAGCCTCCTGAGTAGCTGGGACTACAGGTGAGCACCTGGCCAAGGAGTCCTGTTTCAATATTCAACCTGCATGATAATAAAGTTCCCTCTGTTTGGCTGGGCATGGTGGCTCACGCCTGTAATTCCAGCACTTTGGGAGGCCAAGGTGGAGAGATCACAAGGTCAGGAGATCGAGACCATCCTGGCTAACATGGTGAAACCCCGTCTCTACTAAAATACAAAAAAAAATAGTAGGGCGTGGTGGCGGGCGCCTGTAGTCCCAGCTACTTGGGAGGCTGAGGCAGGAGAATGGCGTGAACCCAGGAGGTGAAGCTTGCAGTAAGCTGAGATCGCGCCACTGCACTCCAGCCTGGGCGACAGAGCGAGACTCCATCACAAAAATAAATAAATATATCAATAAAATAAAATAAAGTTCCCTCTATTTTAATCTTCAGAACAAAAGATAACCTGAAGTAACCTGATGTTAACCAATCAGTTATTTCTCTATTGTTTTGTTTCTTTGTTGACAGCTAGTAAGGGAAATAACTTTGAAATGACCAATCCTCTTTTTCCTCTGTTTCTCTTTTTTTTTCTTTTTTTTTTGAGACGGAGTTTCGCTCTTGTTGCCCCCAAGCTGGAGTGCAACGGCATGATCTCAGCTCACTGCAAACTCCGCCTCCTGGGTTCAAGCGATTCTCCTGCCTCAGCCTCCAGGGTAGCTGGGATTATAGGCATACGACCATGCCTGGCTAATTTTTTGTATTTTTAGTAGAAACGGGGTTTCACCGTGTTAGCCAGGCTAGTCTCGAATTCCTGACCTCAGGTGATCTGCCCGCCTTGGCCTCCCAAAGCACTGGGATTACAGGCGTGAGCCACCATGCCTGGCCTGTGTTTCTCCTTTCTTCAGACCTTCTCCATCTATAAAACCAACCCCTTCTGCTTAGCTCATTGGAACACATTTTATTTTATGAAATGAAGTATTCCAGATTGCAAATAAAATAAATTAAGATCTTTAAACTAAATTGTAATTTTGTCTTTTGACTGTATAATTTACTGCCTTAAAATATGCACAGATTCGCACAGGCAGGCACATGCACACACAGGTATAAATATATACACAGATACACATACACACCTAGGGCCAGAGAAAATAAAAAGTATATCCATTAAAAAACCAGGGCCACAATATCACACAATACCAGTATACTACAGAAAGGAGAGACCAGCTGGGCGCGGTGGACCACGCCTGTAATCCCAGCACTTTGGAAGGCTGAGGCAGGTGGATCACGAGGTCAGCAGTTCAAGACCAGCCTGGCCAACATAGTGAAACCACATTTCTACTAAAAATACAAAAGCTAGCCAGGCATGGTGGTGCACACCTGTAGTCCCAGCTACTTGGGAGACTAAGGCAGAGAGAATCGCTTGAACCCAGGAGGCAGAGGTTGCAGTGAGCAGGGATCACACCACTGCACTCTAGCCTGGCGACAGAGCAAGATTCCATCTCAAAAAAAAAAAAAAGAAAGAAAGAAAAGAGAGACCAAAAGACATATGACTGTGCTAAAGTATTTAAAAGAAAGATGTACAAATCTAAGATAAGTAAGTCAATTGAGCTATGGATACTAAGTTAAGGAAGATTACTTTAAGTTCAATAGGACACATAATTTTTAAGTAGGATGCATCTACATTTCCAAATGCATTTTTACTTCAATAAAGCAAAGTCTTTATGGAACTTTGCCCCAACAATTCTTACTTGACATTAAAAAACAAATAAGCAAAGAGAAAAACTTGCCTGGGTGATAATTATTTTGATAATACTTTCAACATTTTAATTATGTGATCTTAAAATTGTTTTAACTTTTACTGCTGATCTGAGCCATGCTTTCCAAAATCAGTTTTCAACATTTTGCATATGTTGTATAACAAGCTTTGGGGACTAACATTTTTCAGACTAACACCACTTTTTCTTTGTTATTAAATCAAGAAAGTCTTCTAACACATTTTAACATCCACAAAGCAAAAATATATTTCCAGGACAGAAAGAAAGTCTGAAATCAAGAACAAAAATGAGCCAGATGCAGTGGCTCATGCCTGTAATCCCAGCACTTTGGGAGG
Source organism: Pongo pygmaeus (assembly GCF_028885625.2). NCBI lineage: Eukaryota > Metazoa > Chordata > Mammalia > Primates > Hominidae > Pongo > Pongo pygmaeus. Next base: position 57,155,868 of record NC_072392.2, on the reverse strand, counting down.
CCAAGTTGGGAGGATTACTTGAGCTCAGGAGTTTAAGACCAGCCTGAGCAACACAGTAAGGCCCCTTTTCTGCAAAAAATTTAAAAATTAGCCAGATGGCCAGGTGCAGTGGCTCACGCCTGTAATCCCAGCACTTTGGGAGGCCAAGGAGGGTGGACCACCTGAGGTCAGGAGTTTAAAACCAGCCTGGCCAACATGGCAAAACCCTGTTTCTACTGAAAATACAAAAATTAGCTGGGCGCAGTGGGGCACCTGTAATCCCAGCTACTCGGGAGGCTGAGGCAGGAGAATTGCTTGAACCCGGGAGGCAGAGGTTGCAGTGCGCTGAAATCGTGCCATTGCACTCCAGCCTGGGCGACAGAGCAAGATTCTGTCTCAAAAAAAAAAATTAGCCAGATATGGTGTCACACACCTGTAGTCCCAGCTACTTGGGAGGCTGAAGTGGGAGGAATGCTTGAGCTCAGAAGGTCAAAGTTACAGTGAGCCATTATCATGCTACATGCCTGGGAGACAGAGCGAGACCCTGTCTCTCAGAAAAAGAAGAAAAGAAAAAAGAAAGAAAACTTAAACAATAAGCTTTCAAAGAGAAATACGGCAGGAAGAGTCTATAAAAAACACTGGGGTGGGGCTTTACTGCTTCTACTTCTAATTTCAGTCACTGTAATGTTCCAAAATGAAAAAAAATTTCAAAAAATATTTGTCATGGATATCATAAACAATCACCCTTAAAAACTAATGTTTTACTCTCCATAAAGAGGGCCCAACAAATTGTTATTATTTGAAAGAATAAGCTAATAGAGAGTCCAAAATTCAAATGAAACCAATCTGTAAAAGTGACACTCAGACTTTCTCATCGTGGATGGTGGCTCTAAAAAAAAAACGCTTCATATTTGAAAAGTCTTTGAGGAAAAGGCAACTCACAGAATAGGAGAAAATATTTTCAAATCATATATCTAATAAGGAATTAATACCCAAGATATTTAGAAAACTCCTAAAACTAAATAAACAAACAAAAACAAACAATTAAAAAATGGGCAATGGACATGAAGAGCCATTTCTCCAAAGAAGCTAAACGAATGGCCAATAAGCACATAAAAAGATGCTAAACATTACTAATCATTAGGAAAATCCAAATCAAAACCACAACCCAGTCCCATTAGGATGGCTACTATCAAAAAAAAAAACAGAGAGAGAGAGAGAAAGGAAACTAACAAGTGTTGGAAAGGGTGTGGAGAAGTTGGAACCCTTGTAAATTGTTGGTGGGAATGAAAAATGGTACATTCACTGAGGGAAAACCATGGTGGTTCCTCAAAACATTAAAAACAGCATTACTATATAAGCCAGCAATTCTTAAAAGTAGAGTCCCAAAGAGATAGGAGGCTAGACGCAGTGGCTCACACCTGTAATCCCAGCACTTTGGGAGGCCGACGCAGGTCAATCACCTGAGGTCAGGAGATCGAGACCAGCCTGGCCAACACGGTGAAACCTCGTCTCTACTAAAAATACAAAAATTAGCTGGGTGTGATGGCGAGCGCCTATAATCCCAGCTACTCAGGGGGCTGAGACAGGAGAATCACCTGAACCCAGGAGGTGCAGTTTGCAGTAAGCCAAGATCATTCCACTGCACTCCAGCCTGGGCAACAGAGTGAGACTCCGTTTTTTTTGGTTTTTTTGTGTTTTTTTTTGAGACGAAGTCGCGCTCTGTCGCCCAGGCTGGAGTGCAGTGGCACAATCTCGGCTCACTGCAACCTCCACCTCCTGGGTTCAAGTGATTCTCCTGCCTCAGCTTCCTGAGCAGCTAGGGCTGCAGGAGTGTGCCACTATGCCCGGCTAATTTTGTATTTTTAGTAGAGATGAGGTTTCACCATGTTGGCCGGGCTGGTCTTGAACTCCTGACCTCATGTGATCCTCCCACCTCAGCCTCCCAAAGTGCTGGGACTGCAAGCATGAGCCAAAATGCTCAGCCCATCCAGCCTTTTATAAATGATTTTTTTTATTTACTTACTTATTTAACTGTATTTATTTATATATTTTTAGACAGGATTGCACTCCATCACCCAGGCTGGAGTGCAGTGGCACGATCTCAGCTCACTGCAGCCTAGACCTCCCAGGCTCAAGCAATCCTCCCACCTCAGCCTCCCAAGTAGCTGAAACTACAGGCACACACCACCAAGCCTAGTTAATTTTTTAAGTTTTTGTAGAGACAAGGTTGCGCTATGTTGCCCAAGCTGGTCTTGAACTCCTAAGATCAAGTGATCCTCCTGCCTCAACCTCCCAAAGTGCTGGGATTACTGGTGTGAGCCACTATGCCCTGCCTCATTCAGCCTTTAAAAGGAAGGAAATTCTGACCTATGCTACAATGTAGATGAACGTTGAGGACATTACACTAAGTGAAATATGCCAGTTACAAAAAGGCAAATACTGTATGATTCCACTTATATGAGGTACTTGGACTAGCATAAAATTCTGTTCAGAAAAAAACAATTTTCAAGCCAAGAAAGTTCAACACTAATGATTATTTTGCAGTTATAAATCCTATACAACTGACCAAACTTGAATAACTCCTTTTTTAAGAAAACCATTTTTCTGCCTAAGAAAATTTTAACTCACTTTAACTTTATCAAAGTTTAACACTTACACACTGTGTTATAGTTACTTTAAGGCTTATTACACAATATTAGTTCTAAAGTTTCTGTACTGCGGTTATGCTACCTTTTATTTTGAAAACTGAAAACTTACTATAAGAGAAAGTAATCTGACTAAAGCAGAAGCTCTCTTTTTGGAATCAGGTACTCCAAACAAACAAGTAATTCACATGTCCCAAAAAAAGTTAAAACCATACCATTTAAATCTGCATTTTCAAATCTGACCCAGACTATTTTCTCCTTTTCTTCTGTTAGAGGTGTTCCACTGTAAGCCTGCATAGTAAACAGAAACATTTGAATAAACATATTTTATAGCTTTAATATTACTGATGTTCAAAACAAAGAGTGACTTAAAGCCAACACTATACCTCTCCAACTTCACCAACCCTACATCCTGGTAACTAGAATATTTTAGAACATTATTACCCCCAAAGAATATTATCCATGAGTCTCATAACCTTGGTCAAAAGAGTTTTTAACTTATTAAAAGAACTGCAGGCTAGGCACCTGTAATCTCAGCACTTTGGGAGGCCAAGGCAGGCAGACCACTTGAGGCCAGGAGTTCAAGACCAGCCTGGCCAACATAGCGAAACTCTGTCTCTACTAAAAACACAAAAATTAGCTGGGTGAGGTGTGGCGCACGCCTGCAATTCCAGCTACTGGGGAGGCTGAGACACGAGAATCACTTAAACCTGGAAGGCAGAGATTGTAATGAACAGAGATCGTGCGACTGCACTCCAGCCTAGACAACTGAGCAAGACTCTGTCCCCCACAAAAAAAAGAACTGCAGAAACCTAAAATACAATGATCACAATCTATTATGAAGCATTACTATAATTCAAAGGCAAATGAAAAACTAACCATCCCCTATACTGGTCAACAAATAAGGCTTAGAAAACAAACACAACTACTACCTTTAACTATTAAGCGCTAGGTGTTTGTGGCAATTATACTGGTGTGAGTATTACTGTACTTTTTTAGTCTCTTATCAAGCTTCTAGACCCAACCTATCAGCTGCTTCCTGGAAGCCTGCAAGGGTCAAAAGACAAGCATTAATGGCATGAAGTATCAACAGTATTCAACAGTATTCAAAAGGAGGCATCTCTCCATAAAGCATGTTTTTTCTTTTTCTTTTTTTTTTTTTTTTTTTGAGACAGAGTCTCACTCTATCACCCATACTGGAGTGCAGAGGCATGATTTTGGCTCACTGTACCCTCCACCTTCCGGGTTCAAGTGATTCTCCTGCCTCAGCCTCCCAAGTAGCTGGAACTACAGGCGTGTGCCACCATGCCCAGCTAATTTTTTGTATTTTTAGTGGAGACGGGGTTTCACCATGTTGGCCAGGCTGGTCTTGAACTCCTGACCTCAGGTGATCCGCCTCTCCTCGGTATCCCAAAGTGCTGGGATTACACGGGTAAGCCACCATGCACTGCCTAACATAACTTTTTTAAAAAACACCAGCTTGGGCAACATGGAGAAAACTCATCTCTACAGAAAAAAAAATCTGGGCATGGTGGCATGCACCTGTAGTCCCAGGTACCAGGGAGGCTGAGATGGGAGGATCACCTGAATCTGGGAAATTGAGGCCGCAGTGAGCCATGATAGTGCCACTGTACTCCAGCCTGGGTGAGAGCAGGACCCAGTCTCAAAAAAAAAATTTCTCCCCTAATATTATCTAATCTAATCAAATCTAACATTTGCATTTCTCGAAACTACAAAAGTAACACTGGTGCATTACTATTAAACCCCAGACATTATTTGGATTTCACAAGCTTTCTCACTAATGCCCTTTCTCTGCTCCAGGATCCAGTCCAGGATGCCACACTGCATTTAGGACAACTTCCTTTTTTCCTGTATCAGGCTTTCCTTTCCTTTAACATGGTGAAGCAGTAACATTTTCAAATTCTTCTTCAGCTTAGCAGACTTATTCCTTTGCAACATTTGATTTCTGAGTGATATGCAGAACAAAACAAGGTCAAAGAAGGTCTTTCAGTATATTAGGATTCTTGAACCTCTTTTTGCTTTCCCTGTGAGGGGAAAATGAGGCTTACAAAATGAGGCTTATATGCTTTTACTATGTCTTCAAGTTTTCCTCTCTCCTTAGTGGACATGGTGTTTTTTATTCACAATTTTTGAGAAAATTCTGGGAAGACAACTGAAGCATCTGAGCTCTGCTTCGTGTGTTCCTTACTACAGCTTTGCACAAAGGTGAATCACATCATTTTTTGCCTCTTATGATCTCCTTTTCCCATGCTTAGATATTTTATTCTCAGTAAGACACAGACTCACCCATTGCCCTTCTACCTTTCACCTGATGTCCTTAAAAAAAAAAAAAAAGTAAGTTGTTTTTGGGTTTTTGTTTTTTTCTTGAGACAGGGTCTGGTTCTGTCACCCCAGCTGGAGTGCAGTGGTATGATCTCAGCTCACTGCAACCTCTGCCTCCTGGGCTTAAGCGATCCTCCCATGTCAGCCTCCCAAATAGCTGGGACTACAGGTGTGCACCACCACACCCAGCTAATTTTTGTATTTTCTGTAGAGATGGGGTTTCACCATGTTGCTCAGGCTGGCCTGGTACTCCTGCGCACAAGCAATCTGCCTGCCTAGGCCTCCCAAAGTGCTGGGATTATAGGTGTGAGCCACCACACCCAGCATCACCTGATGTCTTTATAGAGGTTAATGTACTGCCACACGTTTCTCCTTTTCCCCCAGCACTGATTAAAAGCCCTTCTTCAAACAAGAGCAACTGATTTAGCCCTCTTATTTAGAGTCAAAACTTTCACCTCACTACTGAAAGTATTTATTTACTTCTTTTATATTTCAACACTGGTTTCTAACACACATACACACACTCATAAGTACAAAGTCATTTTTGAATTTTATATAACATAGCTATAATCATTGTAGGTGTCATTCTGTATGTTGTCTTATTTGCTCACTGTAGAGAAAATAATTTCCATAGTGTACTATTGTCATAATCTTTATTTATAGCAAATTATTCTATAGGGACCATGATATATCATCATTTGCTTGAGTATTAATTGACATTTAAGCTGGTTACAAGTTTTTACACTGAAAATGTAAAAATTTCATATATACTGAAAAGTTCTAAGCTTTAACTTTTTCTTTGTTGAATTATTTTTTAAAATAAATTTTTGGCCAGGTGCAGTGGCTCACGCCTGTAATCCCAGCACTTTGGGAGGCCAAGGCAGGAGGATCACCTGAGGTCAGGAATTCGAGACCAGCCTGGCTAACATGGTGAAACCCCGTTTCTACTAAAAATACAAAAATTGGCCGGGAGTGGTGGCACATGCCTGTAATCCCAGCTACTCAGGAGGCTGAGGCAGGAGAATTGCTTGAAACTGGTAGGCAGAGGTTGCAGTGAGCCGAGATCATGCCATCGCACTCCAGCCTGGGCAACAAGAGTGAAACTCCATCTCAAAAAATATATATATATATATTAAATTAATTTTCATAAGTGAAATTATTAGATCAAGACACAGCCAAGGACAACTACCAGCCATCAATGTTATCACAATTAGAATTCAATGAGTGATAACTAAAGAAGCTGCTACCAGTCCAACAACACATGTTCTCTCTTTAGGAGGATATTTGCAGACCCAGAGAATACCTAGGCTCCATGAATTTGATGATTCCCAGAATAGAGCAGGAGGTAGAACACAATATTGGCAGAAAACATTATTTTTTAATGTTTGACCACAAAGTACCAACGCAGGACTCTGAATTAAATGTGGGGAAAAAAATGTTAGAAAGCACTGTTCTCATATCAACCAAACAGTAGAAAAAATGTCTAACATAGGCCAGGCGCGGTGGCTCACACCTGTAATCCCAGCACTTTGGGAGGCCGAGGCAGGCAGATCACAAGGTCAGGAGATCGAGACCATCCTGGCTAACACAGTGAAACCCCGTCTCTGCTAAAAATACAAAAATTAGACAGGTGTGGCGGCGGGCACCTGTAGTCCCAGCTACTCGGGAGGCTGAGGCAGGAAAATGGCATGAACCCGGGAGGTGGAGCTTGCAGTGAGCCGAGATCATGCCACTGCACTCCACCCTGGGAACAGAGTGAGACACTATCTCAAAAAAAAGAAAAAAAAAGTCTAATATAACAAAAAGTTACTCCTATTATTGCTTTCCTAAGCAACCTATGGTCAGTAGGTGCTAAAATGACGATGTCTCACCATTACAATTAGAAATTGTAATGTCTCTGGCTCATCTGATTATTTTGACTACGACTGTATGCCAAAAATCTACATCTCTACCCTGGATCTCCAGTCTCAAGCTCCCTCCAGGAAAGACTACTTAGTATTTGCTTTGCTTTATTTTATGCTTTATATACATGACACCCTTTAAGACTCAAAACAAACCCATGATGAATAAGATGATTAACCGAAGTTTACACATGAGGATACTGATGTTTAGAAAGGTTCAGTAACTTGTCTAGAACTAGTAAGATGCAGAGCTGAAATATAAAGTCAGATCTAATATCAAAGTCTATGTTCTTTTTTTTTTTTTTTTTTTTTTTTTTGAGACAGAGGTTCACTCTTGTTGCCCAGGCTGGAGTGCAATGATGTGATCTCGGCTCACTGCAACGATCGCATCACTGCAACGATTCTGCCTCCCGGGTTCAAACGATTCTCCTGCCTCAGCCTTCCTGAGTAGCTGAAATTACAGGCATGCACCACCATACCCGGCTAATTTTTGTATTCTTAGTAGAGATGGGGTTTCTCCATGTTGGTCAGGCTGGTCTTGAACTCCTGACCTCAGGTGATCCACCCACCTCAGCCTCCCAAAGTGCTGGGATTACAGGCATGAGCCACCGCACCTGGCCCAAAGTCTATGTTCTTAATCACTAAGCTACTCTAAGCCTAATGTGCAAAATGTTAAGTTATAACTTCTCTGCCAAATAAAGCAAACACCTACTAGGATCCTGTTGTCCCCATTACATTCTCACTAAATTTATCATTGTTGGATTTTATTCCACTCTATTCCTCAATTCAAATGGCATCTCATTCATTAAGCCGTCTCTGATGTCCTCCAACTGAATTTAATTTTCCTTCTACTATATTACCACCACACTCTGTTTCTTTTCTCCTTTTTTTACCACTCAGCTTTTCAGGTTGAAGGCTCTGTGTTTTCTAGGATCCTCTCATAAAGCTGGGACACTGGATCTATGAATGTCCTTTTTGAACACTCCAGTTACAGATACCCATGGTAGTCAAGAAGACTACAACCATAAGGAGAAAGTATGGAAACCTTTCCCTTCAGTAGTCCCACTAGAACAGTGCTTCCCAAAGGTACCATTTCATAAGAATCACCTGAGATTCTTACTATTGCTACAAGTTACCAGTTACCATCCCAAATCAATTGTGTTAAGACTCTGAGAGAGGAAATTATGACTTTTAATAAGTATGCTAAGTGATAATTATGTTAAGTTTGGCAATAGTATACTAGATAATCCCATTCTTTATTCTCATATTTATATAAAAGGCTATTCTCATATTTATATAAAAGGCTATTCTCATTCTTTATTCTCATATTTATATAAAAGGAACAGTGAAAGACTTATTCTCTTATCATTTAGAGTAACAGGATACCTTAGTTGGCATAAAAATGCTGCTCAATACAAAAGAGATGTAGATTTGTGTTCAGGTACAATACTTAGCTAATATCTAGTTAAGGAGTGCAAAGCGTATATTGCTTTTCTCTCTTCTGACAGGCAACACTTAAATAGGACAAGAAAATAGAAACCTACGAGAGTCCCAGGTCTCAAATCTCTACTAACAATTCACCTTGATTCTTCTTAGGAAGGCAAAGTCCTAAGGAATAATATTTATGCCACTGTCCTCACAACACTGCGGCACATCTAAACAATAATGTAGTCCCACCCTACCAATGCTCAGGATGCTAAAATATCAAAAACCTTTCTGAAGCTGCTGGTACTAGTGTCAAGTTTAGGAAACCAAACATTTCAGAGCTCTCCTGACCAAAGGGAAAGCTGAAAGCACATATAGACACTTACCTGTGGCACAACATCCTGCAGAAAAGTCACAACACTTTCCATGTAGGACTGCTCTCTGGAAAAGGGTGAAATGGACAACACTGGTCAGGAGAGCTTAATACAGAACATGAAAAAAGCTCTATTTACAAGCCTTAATAAAGTCACTTGTTTTTTGTTGTTGTTGTTTTTTGGGGTGTTTGTTTTGTTTTGTTTTTTTTGAGACAAGGTTTCACTCTGTCACCCAGGCTGGAGTGCAGTGGTGCGATCTCAGCTCACTGCTGCCTCGACCTCTAGGGCTTAAGCAGTCCTCCCACCTCAGGCTCCCAAATAGCTGGGACTACAGACATGCACCACCATGCCCAGCTAATTTTTGTATTTTTTGTAGAGACGGTGTTTCACCATGTTGCCCAGGCTGGTCTCAAACTTCTGAGCTCAAGTGATCCTCCCGCCTCAGTCTTCCAAAGTGCTGGGATTACAGGCATCACTCATAATATTCAAAAAAGGCAAGAAAAAAAAAAAAAGGCTAACTCTTATCACCTGATATTTCTGCTAAACTACTTTCTCGTTTCATGGGTCTTTACATATGTTATTAAATGTAAATGGGCTTTTAACATTTTTAAACATTATCTCTTTTTAAAAGTCATGCTCTCCTAATTTGATAGAGATAGCTTCTAAGTCATATTTGGAGGAGTGATGACAGAGACCTTAGGTAGGACCTTCCTCTTGAGTCAGAGCAGAAGAATGCCCTAATTAGAGCAAGTAAAACTATTGCTGATGACTCAATATCTAGTGACCTTCTCCTTAAATTGGTTACAAACCTAGTCCCTTACCTGTATATAGCAGGTAAGTCTACATTTTCTGGTAGATACAGGCATTAGAAGAAGCTATTAAGCCTTTACAGAACTTTCGGTATAGAAAAGACATGGAAAAAAATTAAAATGCATAAAAATGAGGGAAAGCTGGATGAAGTAGCATGTGCCTGTAGTCCCAGCTATTTAGGAAGCTGAGGTGGGAGGATCACTTGAACCCAGGAGTTGGCAGCAAGGCTAGGCAACATGGCAAGACCCCATCTCTAAAAAACAAACAAACAAAAAAAGGGAAGGGGAAAAAATAACATTGTTAATTAAGTAAGGACACTAAATTAATGTATTTTAAATACAAAGTACATAAATTTCAGCAAGTGGAAAAAAAAAATTTCTTCAAAATACTATTTTAGGCCAGGCGTGGTAGCTCACACCTGTAATCCCAGCACTTTGGGAGGCCGAGGCGAGTGGATCACTTGAGGTCAGGAGTTCAAGACCAGCCCGGCCAACATGGTGAAACCCAGTCTCTACTAAATATACAAAAATTAGCTGGGCCTGGTGGTGCACCCTGTAATTCCAGCTGCTCGGGAGGCTGAAGCAGGAGAATCACTTGAACCCAGGAGGTGGAGGTTGCAGTGAGTCAAGATCGCGCCACTGCACTCCAGCTTGGGCAAAAAAGCAAGACTTCGTCTCAAAAAAACAACAACAAAAAAATCAAAGTACTAATTCAAATCCATTTCGAGAGATGTGAAAAATCACACTTGAAAATAATATGATTTATCATAAATCCTATTAAAAAAGCAATATGCCCTAGAGACCTACAAAAATCGATTAGGCCTAAAAAATAAAATTATTAGGCTACCTCTCCAACCTCATTTTATGCCACTCTCCTTATTCTGATTCAGCCATATGCAACTTCAATTCCTAGCACACACCAAGTTCTTCTTTGAATCAAGAACTTTACACCACCTTTCCTTCTATCTGGATTCCTTTCCATCCCCTTCCCTTCCTTTTAGTTCTCCAGGTTAAGTGCTGCCTCCTTTGAGAGAGCTTCCAGGACAGCCTTACATGTATTCTCCTTTGTCACTCTCCATTGTAGCACACTGTGCACAATCACAGCCTGTCATTATTTTACTTATTTATCTGTTTGCTTCAGCCTAGCCAATTTGACGAAACCCCATCTCTACCAAAAATACAAAAATTAGGCTGGGCGTGGTGGCTCACACCTGTAATCCCAGCACTTGGGGAAGCAGAGGCAGGTGGACTACCTGAGGTTGGGAGTTTGAGACCAACCTGGGCAACATGGAGAAACCCTGTCTCTACTAAAAAATACAAAATTAGCCAGGCATGGTGGTGCATGCCTGTAATCCCAGCTAATTGGGAGGCCAAGGCAGGAGAATCGCTCTTTTTTTTTTTTTTTTTTTTTGAGACCGAGTCTCGCTCTGTCGCCCAGGCTGGAGGGCAGTGGCACGATCTCGGCTCACTGCAACCTCCGCCTCCCAGGTTCAAGCGATTCTCCTGCCTCAGCCTCCCAAGTAGCTCGGATTATAGGCTCCTGCCACCACGCCCAGCTAAGTTTTGTATTTTTAGTAGAGACGCGTTTTCTCCACGTTGGTCAGGCTGGTCTCGAACTCCCAACCTCAGGTGATCCACCCACCTCAGCCTCCCAAAATGCTGGGATTACAGGTGTGAGCCACTGCGCCCAGCCATATATTTTTTTTAAGACACAGTCTCACTCTGTCACCCAGGCTAGAGTATAATGGCACAATCACAGCTTACCACAGCTTCAAGCTCCTGGGCCGAGGTGATCCTCCCATCTCAGCCTCCCAAGTAGCTAAGGCTTCAGGCACCTGCCACAATGCCTGGCTAATTTTTGTATTTTTTTAAGGAATGAGGGTCTCAGGATGTTGTTCAGGCTGGTGTCAAACTCCTGGTTTCAAGCAATCCTCCCACGTCAGCCTTCAAGTATACATATCTTTGGCTAGGCACAGTGGCTCACACATATAATTCTAGCACTTTGGGAGGCCAAGACAGGCAGATCACCTGAGGTCAGGAGTTCAAGACCAGCCTGGCCAACATGGCAAAACCCCGTCTTTGCTAAAAATACAAAAATTGGCCAGGCCTGGTGGCGCTCGCCTGTAATCCCAGCTACTTGGGAGGCCGAGGCAGGAGAATCACTTGAATCTGGGAGGCAGAGGAGGAGGTGGAGGCTGCAGTGAGCCGAGATGGTGCCACTGCACTCCAACCTGGGCAACAGAGTGAGACTCCATCTAAAAAAAAAAAAAAAACTATACTTATCTTCAAACCATATTAGATTATAAACTCCTAGTAAGTATAGACATTCTTTGTCAAAGAATGCCAAAAACAGAGAAATATAGTATGACACTTACTTTGAAACTTTCTGACAGAGACCTAGACTAAGAGATTCCTTTTATAGATAACACATGGATACATAGATGGGAACACCACACACTGGTGCCTATCAGAGTTGGGTGGGAGTGGGGAAAGGGTCAGGAAAAATAACTAATGGGGACTATGCTTAATACCTGGGTGATGAAATAATCTGTACAACAAACTCCTGTGACATGAGTTTCCCTATATAACAAACCTGCACATGTACCCTTGAACTCAAAAGTTAAAAGAGATACATTTTACATCACTGTCTGGTAAATACATACATACACATGAACATATCTATGTACATGTCATGAAACAATACAAACTCTCAGCTATATTTTCTATTATACTCTATTTCATTTTCTTTCTTTTTTTTTTTTTTTTTTTGAGACAGAGTCTTGCTCTGTCACCCAGGCTGGGGTGCAGTGGCGCGATCTCGGCTCACTGCAAGTTCCACCTCCCAGGTTCACGCCATTCTCCTGACTCAGCCTCCCGAGTAGCTGGGACTACAGGTGCCACCATATGCGGCTAATTTTTTGTATTTTTAGTAGAGACGGGGTTTCACCGTTTTAGCCAGGATGGTCTCGATCTCCTGATCTCGTGATCCGCCTGCCTGGGCCTCCCAAAGTACTGGGATTACAGGCATGAGACACCGCGCCCGGCCTCTATTTCATTTTCTACTACAACTCCTGACCCACTAAACTGATTTAACAATCCACTAATTTGTTAAACTTGGAGTTTGAAAACACTGCTCTTCAGGATTTAGCATAGTGCTCTTCATGTACTCTGTAAATGTGCTGAATACATCAACTTAACCCTCCAATTCTTCATTTGGTCTTGGCAATTATTATTATTCATCCCATAAAGCCAACAGTTAAAAGATTTTTACAAAAGTAACCACTGTTCATAAAGAAAACCTAAGTGTTAGTTAGTATTCTGAGTAATCTTTTCTTCAGCTATTGGGTTTATCTGAAATGTGCTTACGTGACAGCCTGGGGGCGAACCACAACTCCACCAGTACAACGACTGGGTCTTCTTGGGGAATCTGTAGCCATAGCTTCATTCATAAAACCTGTTTCCAGAACAAAAAAAAAAACAGAAAAACATGGATCGTTGTTGGGGATAGGGAGGAAGATTTATGATTACTCACTAGAGATCCCTTGTCAAAAATGCCTCAAATGTAGGAAACTTTCCCAGAAATTCCTGTTACACCAGAAAGGGAAAAAAAGGAGAAAGTAGGTTTTTAATTTTTTTCAAATTATAATGAGGGGTTTGGGGGTTCATTATTATTTTTGAGATACAGTCTCGCTCTGTCGCCCAGGCTGGAGTTCAGTGGCACGATCTCTGCTCATGGCAATCTCCGCCTCCCAGGCTCAAGCAATTCTCCTGCCTCAGCCTCCCGAGTAGCTGGGATTACAGGCGAGCGCCACTATTCCAAGCTAAATTTTATATTTTTTTGTAGAGACGGGGTTTCACCATGTTGCCAAGGCTGGTCTCGAACTCCTGAGCTCAAGCGATTCATCCGCCTTAGCCTCCCAAAGTGCTGGGATTATAAGCTTGAGCCACCGCGCCCATCCTGTTTTGTTTTTTAATAGGACCAGGTCTCAGAACCACAAAACAATGTAAGGAAGACTCTTGCTGTACCCCTTGGTCTGTTGTTAACATAAATTACAAGTGTGAGAGAACCAGATCATGGGATGGGAATTTACTGAAATTTTATGTTGAGATAGTGAAAATACACATGGTACAATATTTCAAGACCAAACGGAAGAAGTGACATGATACCACTCTATCTTCCAATTAAACCTGTGGGGAATCTATGAGTAAATCACAATTTAAATCACATTCGTAACCCCCTGCTACTGTAACAAATAAGTCAAGTAATTATTTGACTAGTAGTAAGTAGTCAAATAAGTAACATAAACTTATACGTTGTTACAGCCCTTTACCCTTTCCCGTCACATCAGTAAATCCTGATCCTAGAATGTTTCATGACCCTCTGAATCACTGAGATTTTAAGAGCATGGAGTCGGCTTGGTTAAGGTTAAAAGAGGACTGACAGCAATATCAAAGATCTCTTACAGGGCTCAGGGAAGCCTACAGCCTGGAACTCATCTTGAAGGCACCGAAACCATCATTTTTAAGTAGGGAGCATTCACATCTGATGTGAAAACTCCAAACCTGTGCGCCCCACCTCCTACAACCAAAACACCCTCTGCCCCAACGAGCAGAGCCACCACCTCCTCAGAGGGTACCTGCACCTCCAGCCCCTCAGCCCTCTCATTCTCATCCCATTCTTGCTTTCTCGAACCACAGTCTCCCAAGCCCTGCCCTTTAAGGGCCCTGTCTCCTGGGGACGACCCTCGCCAGCCACTCAGGCCCCAGTCTCCTGAAAGACACTCATACGGCGCTGCCCACTTAACCTCCAACACTGAGCCACTGCTGCCCCCGGCCGCCCTCCGGCCCCTTGCACTGCTCCCCTCCCCCTCCAGTATCGACACCTCTCTCCTGTCGAATTCCTGCCAGCCCGACCCAGTCCCCTCACGCCGCCAGTCCCTCGTCCTCCCCAAGCCTCCCCAAAGCCAAAGCCCTGCCAGCCCTCTCACCGGCCGCCCCGCCGGTTAACGCTAGTCTCCAGCTCTAGGCTCACTGTTTGGAGTCTCCCCGCGTGATTGACGGCAGCCACTTCCTACCACGCCTCAGCGGAACCACCCCCTCTAGCCAATCCCAGAAGCAAACCGGCTATGGCCGGGCACCGCCCTTGGAGGTCAGCTTCGCCAACCAGCAAGTAGGAAAGAGGCGGACCCGCCTCCTGAATGTGTCCAATCCGCTGGGGCTGAAGGGAAAACACAACAGCATGTAAGTTCGGGTGAAGCCGATGTGTCAGGTTCGGTTGCGAACGCAGGCAGCTGGGGAATAATTACGAACACGTACATTTTTTTGGAAGACAGAACCTTCGTGGCTTTGAAAAGAAAAGCAACATGATCCAGACTCCTGTCCCGCTCACGTGAGCGTTTCAGGCTGGAGCCGGAGGACAGGGAGACTGGTCTGTTTACATCGAATTCTCGCGACAGCTGGTTCGAAGCTCGGAGCACGTGGACATGGCAGCTGCCAATCACTTTTAGCTGGCCACTCACCCGTCCCACACCCGCCTTCTGCCCAGCCCTTGGCGAGGTGTTTACCTTCCGGGAGCCTAGGCTGGCTCGCGTCGGAGATCAGCCGAAGAGGGGTTGATCTGAATAAGGGGCACGGCCGGTAATCTCAACAATTTGAGCTAGGTTTGTAGACCACGCCTGACCCCTTCTTTGCCTCAGTTTCCATCTCCCTTATTGTTGAAGATCGAGATCTCGCCATTGTCATTTCATCAGTTACATTTATTAATATAAGTAGAATAATACTGACTGACTTCTTGAACACTCAGCACAGGCCTTCGTATACTTCATATACAATACTCTAATGTATTATCAAATTTAATGCCAACGACAGGTCCGTGAGGGTATAGCTTATTAAGAGGCATGGTGGACTGGCCGTGGTGGCTCACGCCTGTAATCCCAACATTTTGGGAAGCCTAGACGGGAAGATCGCTTGAGGCCAGGAGTTCTAGAACAGCCTGGACAACGTGAAGAAACCCCGTCTCTACTAAAAATAGGCGGGTGTGGTGGCCAATGCCTGTAATCCTAGCTACTGGGGAGGCTGAGGCGGAAGAATTGCTTGAACCTAGGAGGCGGAGATTGCAGCGAGCCTAGATCACGCCATTGCCCTCCAGCACTTTAGCCTGGGTGACAGAGAGTCCTTCTCAAGATAGACAGATAGATAGATAGATAGATAAATAAATAAATAAATAAATAAATAAATAAATAAAATTTTAAAAAATTAAAAAAAAAAAAGAAATGAAAGAAAAGGCGGGGCATGGTGGCTTACATCTGTAATCCCAGCACTTTGGGAGGCTGAGAGGGGCGGATCACTTGAGGTCAGGAGGTCAAGACCAGCCTTGCCAACATTGTGAAACTCTGTCTCTACTAAAAATACAAAAATTAGCGGGTTTTGATGGTGCACGCCTGTAATCCCAACTACTCAGGAGGCTGAGGCAGGAGAAACGCTTGAATCCGAGACGTGGAGGTTGCAGTGAGCCGAGATCGTGCAACTGCACTCCAGCCTCTGGGCGACAGAGCAAAACTCTCGCTCAAAAAAAAAAAAGAAGAAGAAGAATATATTTGGAAATACTGAAATAACTTGATAATGTGGGATTGAAATAACTTGATAATGTGGAATTGTAGCATTGAAAAGGAGGCCTAGCATGACTAACTCCATTTTGCTCCTAAACTCCCCACTCCCACCCGTTGGTGATATCTAAGTTAACTGCTTTTGCTTATCTCTGCACATAGACTAAGCTAACCAAGGGAGGAATTTATAGTTTAAAGCAAGGATGATAATAGTCCCTTCCCAAAACTAACCCCCAAGGAGATAATAAGGAGGGTGTGCACACAAGTAACAATGTTGAGAGTCTGAGAAAGTGTTGTGACCTGACCAGTAACAGAGAGGCTTCAGGCCTCGAGGAACCCTTGCTGGCGCCCAGATGTCTACGGTCATCAGTCACCCCTTGATTCAAACCCTCTCTTCTTCCCACTGCCCTTAATACAATAAGGGCCTGAAATGTGTACTAACCTAAGATGGTTCTTTAGGCTGGGCGTGATGGCTCACACCTCTAATCCCAGCACTTTGGGAGGCCGAAATAGGTGGATCACCTGAGGTCAGGAGTTCAGACCAGACTGAACAACATGAAGAAACCCCGTCTCTACTAAAAATACAAAAATTAGCTGGGCATGGTGGTGTGCGCCTGTAGTCCCAGCAGGAGACTGAGACAGGAGAATCACTTAAACCCGGGAGGCGGAGGTTGCAGTGAGCCAAGATCAAGACACTGCACTCCAGCCTGGGCGACAGAGCAAGACTCCGACTCTTTTTTTTTTTTTTTTTGAGATGGAGTCTCACTGTGTCACCAGGCTGGCGTGCAGTGTCTTGATCTCGGCTCACCGCAACGTCCACCTCCCAGGTTAAAGCGATTCTTCTGCCTCGGCCTCCTGAGTAGCTGGGATTACGGGCACCCGCCACCACGCCCAGCTAATTCTTTGTATTTTTAGTAGTGACGGGGTTTCACCATTTTGGCCAGGCTGGTCTTGAACTCCTGACTTCATGATCCACCCGCCCTGGCCTCCCAAAGTGCTGGGATTACAGGCGTGAGCCACCATGCCCAGCCAAAAAGATGGTTCTTTAGTACATTATTCTGCAATTTTCTGGATTTGCTAGCTCTCAGAAATAAAGTTACTATCCTTGCTCTAACTCCTTGACTCTCCACCCCTTGGCTGTCATGCAGTGAGCAGAACAAGTTTGGACTAGGTTACAGGATGAAGGTGAGAAGTGAAGCCAGCTGGACTTCCTGGGTAGAGTGGGGACTTGGAGAACTTTTCTGTCTTACAAGAGGATTGTAAAACACACCAATCAGCACTCTGTAGCTAGGATTGGAAAACACACCAACCAGCACTCTGTAGCTAGCAAGGGGATTGTAAAGTGCACCAATCAGCACTCTGTAGCTAGCAAGGGGATTGTAAAATGCACCATTCAGTGCTCTGTAAAAATGCACCAATCAGCACTCTGTAGCTAGCAAGAGGATTGTAAAATACACCAATCAGCCCTCTGTAAAACGTACCAATCAGCAGGAGTCTAAAAGCCAATCGTGGGGAAGATTGAAGAAAGGGCACTGTGATAGGACAGAAACGGAACATGGGCAGGGACAATAAGGGAATAAAAGCTGGCCACCACCCCCGCCCCCACCAGCGGCGACCTGCTCCAGTCCCCTTCCAGTCTGTGGAAAGCTAAAAGCTTTGTTCTTTCGTTCTTTACAATAGATCTTGCTGCTGCTCATTCTTTGGGTCCGTGCCACCTTTAAGAGCTATAACACTCGACGGGAAGGTCCTGGCCTTCGTTCTTGAAGTCAGTGAGACCACGAATCCACCAAAAGGAACCAACTCCGGACACAAAGGGAAAGAATCAAGGATGTTCAAATCCAACAAACCTTAAAGGTGTTAGAAAAAAAAAAAAAAAAAAAAAAGGATGTTTTCTGTGTTTTGGGCTTGATCAGCTGAGTGGTGCCATTTACAAATAAGATGAACACTAGCTGAGTTTTACATTTCTTGGTAAATTTCTGTGCCTTCATTGTTTCATCCTTTGTAAATTGTAGACGGAATATTATGAGCGGGGCACGGTGGCTCAGGCCTGTAATCCCAACACTTTGGGAGGCCGAGGCGGGCGGATCATGAGGTCAGGAAATCGAAACCATCCTGACTAACATGGTGAAACTCCATCTCTACTAAAAATACAAAAAATTAGCGGGGCGTGGTGGCTGCGCTTGTAGTCCCAGCTACTCAGTAGGCTGAGGCAGAGAATGGCGAGAACCTGGGAGGCGGAGCTTGCAGTGAGCCGAGATCGCACCACTGCACTCCAGCCTGGGCAACAGAGCAAGACTCCATCCCCCCCCAAAAAAAAAAAAAGAATATTATGAGCCTCATAGGCTTTCTTTTTAGCGGGGGCGTCAGAGGGGGACAGTTTTGCTGTTACCCAAGCTGGTGTGCAGTAGTGCAATCACAGCTCACTGCAGCCTCCAACTCCTGGGCTCATGTGATCTTCCCACCTCAGCCTCCTAAGTAGCTGGGTTTACAGGCACACACCAACATGCTGGCTAATTAAAAAACATTTTTCTGTAGAGACAGGGCCTCCCTATGTTGCCCAGGCTGATCTGGAACTCCGGAGCTCAAGTGATTCGCCCATCTCAGCCTCCCAAAGTGCTGGGATTACAGGTGTGAACCACTGCACCCGACCCATAGGCTTTTTATGACTAAATAAGTTTTTTTCTTTTTTTTTTTTTCTTTTGGACAGAGTCTCACTCTGTCACCTAAGCTGGAGTGCAGTGGCACGATCTGGGCTCACTGCAACCTCCACCTCCCGAATTCAAGCAATTCTTTTCACCTCAGCCTCCTGAGTAGCTGGGACTACAGCTGTGCGCCACCATGCCTGGCTAATTTTTGTATTTTTAGTAGAGACAGGGTTTCACCATATTGGCCAGGCTGGTCTGGAACTCCTGACCTCGTGATCTGCCTGCCTCGGCCTCCCAAAGTGCTGGGATTACAGGTGTGAGCCACCACTGCGCCTGGCCATTTTTTCTTTCTTTCTTTTTTTTTTTTTTTTTTTTTTTGAGACAGAGTGTCAGTCTGTCTCTCAGGCTGGAGTGCAGTGACACAATCATAGCTCACTGCTACCTTGACTTCCCAGACTCAAGTGATCCTCCCACCTCAGCCTCCTGAGTAGCTGGGACGGCAGACCTGCACCACCACTCCTGGCTAATTTTTGTATTTTTTATTTTCTTTTTCTTTTTTTCTTTCTCTTTCTTTTTTTTTTTTTTAATTGAGACAGTCTTTGCACTGTCGCCTGGGCTGGAGTGCAGTGGGGCAATCTCGGTTCACTGCAACCTCCGCGTCCCAGGTTCAAGCAATTCTTCTGCCTCAGCCTCCCAAGTAGCTGGGATTACAGGCGCCCACTACCACATCCAGCTAATGTTTTGTATTTTTAGTAGAGACAGGGTTTCACCACGTTGGCCAGGCTGGTGTCGAACTCGTGATTCGCCCACCTCGGCCTCCCAAAGTGCTGGGATTACAGGCATGATCCACTGAGCCAGGCCATTTTTGTATTTTTTCTAGAGATGGAGTTTCACCATGTTGCCCAGGCTGGTCTTGAACTCTTGAGCTCGAGCCATGTGCCCGCCTCAGCCTCCCAAAGTGCTGGGATTACAGGCATGAGTCATCCACCCAGCCCAAATTTAAAGTTCTTAGATCAAAGTAGAAATTTCTCCAAATGCACCAGGCGCAGTGGCTCATGCCTGTAATCCCAGCACTTTGGGAGGCTGAGGCAGACAGATCACCTGAGGTCGGGAGTTCGAGACCAGCCTGACCAACATGGAGAAACTCCGTCTCTAAGGTCCGGGCGCGGTGGCTCACGCCTGTAATCCCAGCACTTTGGGAAGCCGAGGCGGGCGGATCACGAAGTCAGGAGATCGAGATCATCCTGGCTAACACGGTGAAACCCCATCTCTACTAAAAATACAAAACATTAGCTGGGCGTGGTGGCAGGCACCTGTAGTCCCAGCCACTTGGGAGGCTGAGGCAGGAGAATGGCGTGAACCCGAGAGGCGAAGCTTGTAGTGAGCCGAGATCATGCCACTGCACTCCAGCCTGGGCGATAGAGCGAGACTCCGTCTCAAAAAAAAAAAAAAGAAACCCTGTCTCTACTAAAAATAAAAAATAAGCCAGGCATGGTGGCCCATGCCCGTAATCCCAGCTACTCAGGAGGCTGAGGCAGGAGAAACGCTTGAACCTGGGAGGTGGAAGTTGTGGTGAGCCAAGATCGCACCGTTGCACTCCAGCCTGGGCAACAAGAGCAAAACTCCGTCTCAGAAAAAAAGAAAGAAAGAAAGAAATTTCTCCAAATGAACTACCAACCAGTTCTAATTACCCCATTTTATTATCCACAAAGATGGTTTAAGATTCTCTTATGAGCCTTCACTGGAGATAAAACGTGTGGTGATCATATTTTTTAATGGAAGTAACTAGTGGGTGCTTTGTACATACTGCCAGCTCATGAGTCACTTCAAAGTACAGAGACATGGAGAAACTCTTCAGTGAACTATCTGTTCTTGCTACCTAGCAATCCCAGCTACGAAACTCATTTTTAGTGGAAAAGAGTAACTTTAAGGGAGTTCTTTGTTCTTCCAATTGCTACCTTGGCCCAGTATAATAAATTACTAATGACCAAGATTGCCTCTCATATGACCCTACAGAACAAAAAAACAAAATCCCTAGAGAATAATCAGGGAACTGTCCATATGCAAACCAAATTTCAAGATCAGTGTGTACTTTCTGGTGTGTTTTTGTTTTGGTTAGGATTCTTCTTTTGGTTTGTTTGTTTGTTTGTTTTTTAAGCCTTAAGCTATTGCCTCACTGACCCAGGCCACCAAAAACACTTGAATAATGATCCTGTGATTTCAGCAGCAGGGAAATAACCTGTTTTCACACAAAACTGTGGTGAACACTAGTATTTTAATTTTCAGCAAAGCATTTTTTAAAGTTTAAAAAATAAAACCCCATCACTTTTCTCTAAAATCCTCTAGCTGTAGCTAGGATTTTATCATGTAAGATAAAAATATGTTGATTACTCACGATATTGACTTTTTCTGATGCATTCATTAGGTCACAATTTTTAAACACTACCTTTCATATTAATCTCCTAAAAAGTAGAATCCCAAAATTCGTAGAATAGCAAAACCAACATAATCCAAAATCCTATCACCTCACCTGTATTAATTACAATTAGTGCCTGCCATTTGTCCATCCTGAATACTAGGTACTAGGTAATCATGCTTTCTAAAACAGCATTTCCCCATAATTTCTATTCAAAATTTTAAGTCTTTGCAGTTGTTTATTATGTTGGATCCCTCTGCTCATTCCCAAGTCCAGCAAACATCCTGAAGATGGCCGGGCGTGGTGGCTCATGCGTGTAATCCCAGCACTTTGGGAGGCCGAGCCGGGAGGATCACCTGAGGTCAGGAGTTCGAGACCGGCCTGGCCAACATGGTGAAACCCTGTCTCTACTAAAAATACAAAAATTAGCCGAGCATGGTGCACGCCTGTAATCCCAGCTATTCAAGAGGCTGAGGCAGGAGAATTGCTTGAACCCAGGAGGGGGAGGTTGCAGTGGCCAAGATCGTGCCACTGCACTCCAGTCTGGGCAACAGAGCAAGACTCTGTCTCAAAAAAAAAAAAAAAAAAAAAAAAATCCTGAAGATATGGTGATTATTTTCCTTTAGTTTTTCATTCTCTTGAAACCAACTAGTATCTATAAAGTGGTCATAGAATTTGTCATCTTGTCAGGACACTTTTTTGAAATGAGGCTCTTCTAATAATTACACCAAAAAAAAAAAAAAAAGTAAACTAGGACTGCCCCAGGCAAACTATTAAGTATGGTCATCCCTGTCACTCAGGCTAGAGTACAGTGGTGCAATCAGAATTCACTGCAGCCTCAACCTTCTCGGTTCAAGGAATCCTCCTGCCTCAGCGCAGGTGCATACCACCACACCCAGCTAATTTTTAAATTTTTTTTGTAAAGACAAGGTCTCACTTTGTTACCCAGTCTGGTCTCAAACTCCTGGGTTCAACCAATCTGCCTGTCTTTGCCTCCCAAAGTGTTGAGAGTTGCAGTTGCAGTACAGGAGTGAGCCACAGCCAGGCCAAGTATGGTCATTCTTTATCTTTGACACATCAGTGCTGCTTTGTAACTGCTTATAATTCTATTGCCTGTAACTAAAATGTAACAAAACCTCGTTACCAGAAACGATTATTTGTTTCATTTATTCTCCATGATGCTCTATTCACTAACAGGAACAATTAAATGTCGGAGCTCCTACTATTGGCCAGGCACGGTGGTGTCAGAGGCCTTTGAACCAGAGCAACTCCATCTTGAAGAGGGGCTGTGTAAAATGAGGCTGAGACCTACTGGGCTGCATTCCCAGGAGGTTAGGCCTTCTAAGTCACAGGATCAGATAGGAGGTCAGCACAAGATACAGGTCATAAAGACCTTAACTAATAAAACAGGTTGCGGGAAAGAAGCCTGCCAAAACCCACCAAAACCAAGATGGCAACAAGAATGACCACTGGTTATCCTCACTGCTCATTATACACAAATTATAATACATTAGCATGCTAAAAGACACTCCTACCAGGGCCAGGATAGTTTACAAATACCATGGCAGTGTCAGGGGGTTACCATATATGGTCTAAAAAGGGGAGGAACCCTCAGTTTCAAGAATTGCCCGCCCCTTTCCCAGAAAAGTCATGAATAATCCACCCCTTGTTTAGCATATAATCAAGAAATAACCATAAAAATGGCCAACTAGCAGCTCATCCTGATGCTCTGTCTATGGAAGAGGCATTCTTTACTCCTTTACTTTCCTAATAAACTTGCTTTCACTTTATGGACTCACCCCGAATTTTTTCTTGTGCAAGAGCCAAGAACCCTATCTTGGGGTCTGGATCAGGACCCCTTTCCAGTAACAGTAGCTCAGGCCTGGAATCCCAACACTTTGGGTGGCTGAGGCAGGAGGATTGCTTGAGCCTAGGAGTTTGAGACCAGCCTGGTCAACATAGTGAGGCTCCATCTCTACAAAAAAAGTAAAACTTAGCTGAGCGTGGTGGCCCATGCCTTTAGTCCTAGCTGCTCGGGAGGCTGAGGCAGCGGGATCACTGGAGTCCAAGAGTTCAAAGCTGCAGTGAGTTGTGATTGTGCCACTGCACTCCACACTGGGCAACCAAATGAGACCCTGTCTCTCCAAAAAAAAAAACCGAAAAAACCAACCATACACAGTTACAAAGATACAGGAAAGTGAAACTGCTGACAAGGACCAAATCTTGTTTTTGTTGTTGTTTCGTTTTGTTTTGAAACAGAGTCTCCCTTGGTCACCCAGGCTGGAGTGCAGTGGCTCAATCTCGGCTCACTGCAACCTCTGCCTCCTGGGTTCAAGTGATTCTCCTGCCTCAGCCTCCTGAGTAGCTGGGATTACAGGTGCGCACCATCACATGCACGCCACCATGCCCAGCTAATTTTTATATTTTTAGTAGAGACTTGTTTTCACCATGTTGGCGGAGCTGATCTCATACTCCTGAGCTCAGGTGATCCACCTGCCTCGGTCTTCCAAAGTGTCGGGATTACAGGCATGAGCTACCATGCCCTGTCCTCAAACCTTAGTTTTATCAACTGTTTAAAAAATATACAAGGTGGTCAGGCATAGTGGCACATACCTGTAATCCAGCATTTTGGGAGGCCAAGGTGAGTGTATCACCTGAGGTCAGGAGTTTGAGACCAGCCTGGCCAACATGGTGAAACCCCGTTTCTACTAAAAATACAAAAATTAGCCGGGTGTGGTGGTGTGCACCTGTAGTCCCAGCTACTCAGGAGGCTGAGGCAGGAGAATCACTTGAATCCAGGAAGCGGAGGTTGCAGTGAGCCGAGATTGAGCCACTGCACTGCAGCTTGGGCGTGACAGAGCAAGACTCTGTCTCAAAAAAATAAAAAAGCCACTTCCTCTGGTCTTCATGTTTTCTTTTTTTTTTTTTTCTTCCTTTTTTTTGAGATGGAGTCTTGCTTTGTCTTGGCTCACTACAACCTCCACCTCCTGGGTTCATGCTATTCTCCTGCCTCAACCTCCTGAGTAGCTGGGATTACAGGCATGCGCCATCATGCCTGGCTAATTTTTTTACTTTTAGTAGAGACGGGGTTTGACCATGTTGGCCAGGCTGGTCTCAAACTCCTGACTTCAAGTGATCCTCCCACCTCGGCCTCCCAAAGTGCTGGGATTACAGGTGGAGCTACCATGCCCACCTCTATCATGGTTTCCGAAGAGAAATATGCAGTCATTTAAATTAGTCCTGTGTAGGTCAGTATGCAATATATTTTTCCTCTGGTGGCTTTCAAGATTGTTTTTCTCTTTAGTTTTTAGCAATTTGGTTATGTCAGGATTTCTTAATGTTTTCTGTTTGGGGATTTGCTGAGCTTGAATTTGTAGGTTTATGACTTTCACTAGACTTAGGATATTTTAAAGCCATCTTTAATTATTATTATTATTAGAGTCAGGGTCTCACTCTGTTGCGAAGGCTGGAGTGCAGTGGCCCGATCTCGGCTCAATTCAACCTCCGCCTCCCGGGTTCAAGTGATTCTTCTGCCTCAGCCTCCTGAGTAGCTGGGACTACAGGCGTCCGCCACCATGCCTGGCTAATTTTTGTATTTTTAGTAGAGACAGGGTTTCACCATGTTGGCCAGAATGGTCTCAGACTCCTAACCTTAAGTGATCCACCCACCTTAGCCTCTCAAGGTGCTGGGAATGCAGGCGTATTCTGTGCCCAGCCTAAATTTTTTTTTTTTTTTTTAGCAACACATTCTCCTCTGTTTCCATTTGTTTTTGTTTCGTTTTTGTTTTTGCAACGAAGTCTCACTTTGTCACCTAGGCTGGAGTGCAGTGGTACATTCTCGGCTCACTGCAACCTCTGCCTCCCAGGTTCAAGCAATTCTCCTGCCTTAGCCTCCCAAGTAGCTGGGATTACAGGTGTATGCCACTGTGCCCAGCTAATTTTTGTATTTTTAGTAGAGATGGGGTTTCACCATGTTGGCCAGGCTGGTCTCAAACTCCTGACCTCAGGTGATCCCCCGACCTCAGCCTCCCAAAGAGCTGGGATTACAGGCATAAGCCACTGCACCCGACCTGTTTTCATTTTGTTATTTTGTGTTTTGTGTAAGAGACAGGGCCTAGCTATGCTGTCCAGGCTGGAGTCCAATAGCTATTCACAGGTGTGATCATGGCACACTATAGCCTGGAACTCTTGGGCTCAAGCAATCCTCCCACCTCAGCTTCCTGAGTAGCTAGGACTACAGGAATGCACCACCATACCCAGCTTGCTTTCTTTTAACTCTTTTTCCTTTTGCTAAAACTTTTGTTACTTTTATTATTCATTTTTGAGGCAGTGTCTCACTCTGTTGCCCAGGCTGGTGTGCAGTGGTGTGATCATGGCTCACTGAAGCCTCAACCCCCTGGGTTCAAGCGATCCTCCTACCTCAGACTCCAGAGTAGCTGGGACTACAGGCACATGCCACTACACCTGGCTAGTAACATTTCTACATTCCACTTTTAGTCACAGAACATTGATTCTAAGTAGCCTATAAGTGTATGTACATTGTAATCCCTAATGCAACCACTAATACTGCCTAAATATTTTGTCTTAAAGATTAAAATTTGCCTAGCACTTTGAGAGGCCGAGGCAGGAGGATCACTTGAGGCCAGGAATTTAAGACCAGCCTGAGCAACACAGTGAGACCTTCTAAGGAAATTTTAAAAATCCGCCAGGTGTGGTGATATGCACCTGTAGTCCCAGCTACTCGGGAAGCTGAGATGGGAGGATCACTTGAACCCAGGAGTTAAAGGTTACAGTGAGCTATGATTGTGCCACTGCACTCCACATCAGCCTGGGGACAGTGAGACCCTGTTAAAAAAAAAAAAAAATTATTCTCAACTTTGTTAGTGAGATAGTTTATTTAGGGACAAAATACATTAAGATGCTTTATTCCACTAGAGCAATCTTCCAGACGTCTGGAAGATGAAAATAACATTGCTCATTAATGCTATTACCAAAACATAGCTAGTGCACACCCTACTAAAACAATGTTATACACGCTGTATTTCAGAATATCAATGCTTTTAACTTCTAGGTTGTGATAGCCTCCTTCCAGATGACACTTAAAAATGCCCACCTCCTAGAATTCATGCCTTGTGTAGGAGTATCCCACGTTGTAGCTGACTTGGTCTGTGTGACCAACAAAATACAGAATTCGTATGACACTTTCAGAGGCTAGGTTACAAAAAACATCGTGGCTTCTTCCTTGCCCTCTGGTGTTGCTTGCTCTGGGGGCAAATAACTGCCATGTTGTGAGAGGCCCTCTGGAGGGGAACATGTGGCAACAAACTGAGGTCTCCTGCCAACAGCTGGGGCGGGAAGCAGATCTTCTAGCCCCAGTGACACCTTTCAAAGATTGTAGCCCTGGTTGGTAGCTTGACCAAAACCATGAGACTATCACCCAGCTAAACCACCCTCAGATTTCTGAGGCTCAGAAACTGGAGATATTTGTTTTAAACTGCTAAATTTTGAGATATTGTTTTGTAGCAATGAATACATATTTTAATCCTTGTGGCATAAGACACACAGATCAAGAATTATCTTTGGCAAAATATTGAAAATAACCAGAATGTGTGGACATGGTTAAATAATGGCATAGTTGACTGGGCACGGTGGCTCATGCCTGTAATCCCAGCACTTTGGGAGGCCTAGGCTGGTGGATCATGAGGTCAAGAGATCAAGACCATCCTGGCCAATATGGTGAAAACCCGTCTCTACTAAAAATACAAAACTTAGCCGGGCATGGTGGCACGCACCTGTAGTCCCAGCTACTTGGGAGGCTGAGGCAGGAGAATCACTTGAACCCGGGAGGCAGAGGTTGCAGTGAGCCGAGACTGTGCCACTGCACTCCAGCCCAGGCAACAAAAGCGAAACTCCGTCTCGAAAAAAAGAAAAAAAATAATAATAATAATGGCATAGTTAACTTACATCTGTAGACTGAAATACTAAAGAATGAGGCTCTTTGATGTACTGATACAGAAAAATCTTTAAGAAATAAGGTTAAGACAAACACATAATCATTGCGTGTCTATGCATAGACTATTGCTGAAAGAATACACACAAAAAATAGGGGGAAATGTTGACTGTCTTGGGGACTGAGGTAGGGGACTTTACATTATGTATCATTTTACACATCATGAACTTTCCATTACTACTGATTTATGTGTTACACAGACAAATAAAAGGTAAGAAAAACAAACATTAAAGCATATTTGTGATTGCATAACATCTTTGACTCCCTTAAAGAGTAGGTCTAACCACAGCCCTAGAACACATGCAAGAAATAAGTAATTTTAACATGTACAGTTGTGTCTCAAAAAGGTTTCCAATATTAGATAGCTACTAATATGGTATGGAATTAGATCTATTGCACTAAAAAATAATGTGATGTAGGAAAGAATGCTGTGACACTTTTTAAACAACTGATTTGAAAAATACAGATTACATAATCTATTTTACAACCACTGGCAAAAAAGAAAAAAAAGTAAAAAGTAGCTACATTGATTTTTTTTTTTTTAATTTTGAGACAGGGTCTCACTTTGTTGCCCAGGCTGGAGTGCAGTGGCATGATCACGGCTCACTGCAGCCTCCACCTCCCAGGCTCAAGTGATCCTCCCACCTCAGCTTCCTGGGTAGCTGGGACCATAGGCACACAACACCACATCCAGTTCATTATTTTTTTTGTAGAGATGGGGTATCCCTATGTTTTCCAGGCTGGTCTCAAACTCCTGGGCTCAGGCAATTCTCCCACCTCAGCCTCCCAAAGTGTCAGGAATACAGGCAGGAGACACCACACCTGGCCTAAATGGATTTTTTCTTTTTTTTTTTTTTTTGAGATGGAGTTGCACTTTGTCACCCAGGCTGGAGTGCACTGGCTCAATCTCGGCTCACTGCAACCTCCGCCTCCCGGGTTCAAGTGATTCTCCTGCCTCACCCTCCCAAATAGCTGGGATTACAGACACACGCCACCACGCCCAGGTAATTTTTGTATTTTTAGTAGAGACGGGTTTCACCATGTTGGCCAGGCTGGTCTCAATCTCACCTCGTGATCCACCCACCTCGGTCTCCCACAGTGCTGGGATTACAGGTGTGAGCCACCGTGCCCGGCCTGGATTTCAGTATGTATTTAGATTTGCTAGTGTTTTTGTTGTTGTTTTGTTTAGACAGGGTCTTACTCTGTCACCCAAGCTGGAGTGCAGTGGCACGAGCATATCTCATTGCAGCCTAAATCTCCCAGGCTCAAGTGATCATCCCACCTCAGCCTCCCAAGTGGCTGGGACTACAGGCACATGACACCACACCTGGCTTGCTGGATTTTCACGTGGTGCAGCTAGGATGGTATTACAGGTGTACAAGATGGAAAAGACCTTCACAATGAACAGACTCCAGAAGTGTCTGCTAGTTGCTATCTCTCTCGTAAAGGTCTGAAAAAACTTAGTTTTCCTATGGAAAACAGGTATGTTTCCAACAACACAGTTTGTAGCATATTGTAGGTGCACGACATTGAATTCACGAATTAACTCTTCAATCTCTCAATGACAGATCTTGTTTCAAATAAATTAAAAAATTATCTCACTGTACAAGTCATATCAAAAGTACATACTGTTAGTGTTTTAGTATTAATTCCCTTTAGATTTTTTCCTGTATTACCGAAGTATACAGTGTTTTATTCATTTTAAATCGCTATTTTACATAATGCTTATAAGCCATAACTGACTTAATCACATTATTTAGTTTATTTCATTTTTTTTTTTTTTTCCTGAGATGGCGTCTCACTTTGTCGCCAGGGTGGAGTGCAATAGCACGATCTCAGTTCACTGCAACCTCCGCCTCCTGGGCTCAAGTGATTCCCCTGCCTCAGCCTCATGAGTACTGAGACTACAGGCATGCACCACCATGCCTGGCTAATTTTTTGTATTTTAGTAGAGAGGGGGTTTCACCATGTTGGCCAAGATGGTCTCAATCTCCTGACTTTGTGATCTGCCCTCCTTGGCCTCCCAAAGTGCTGGGATTACAGGCGTGAGCCACCGCACCTATTTCAATATGTTCGATATTAAAATAAAAAATTCAGTGTGCAAAAATGAACACTTTAAGTTGTATTTTAAACTCACTCTAAGCCAGGCACAGTGGCTCACACCTATAATCCCAGCACTTTGGGAGGCCCAGGCGGGTGGATCACCTGAGGTCAGGAGTTCAAAACCAGCCTGGCCAACATGGTGAAACCCCGTCTCTACTAAAAATACAAAAATGGCTGGGCACGGCAGCTCACGCCTGTAATCCCAGTACTTTGGGAGGCCGAAGTGGGTGGATCACGAGGTCAGGAGATCGAGACCAGCCTGACCGACATGTGAAACCCCATCTCTACTAAAAATACAAAAATTGGCTGGGCATGGTGGCACATGCCTGTAATCTCAGCTACTCAGGAGGCTGAGGCAGGAGAATCGCGTGAACCCAGGAGGCAGAGGTTGCAGGGAGCCGAGATCACACCACTGCACTCCAGCCTGGACAACAGAGCTTGACTCCGTCTCAAAAAAAAAAAAAAAAAAAAAAAATAGCCGGGTGTGGTGGCACGCACCTGTAATCCCAGCTTCTGGGGAGAGAGACTGAGGCAGGAGAATCAATTGAACCCGGGAGGCAGAGGTTGCAGTGAGCCGAGATCACGCCACTGCACTCTAGCCTGGATGACAGAGTGAGACCCCATCTCAAACAAACAAAACAAAATAATAAATAAATAAAATAAACTCACTCTAAAGCATGATCATGGCACAACAGAATGTTAATCCAGGTTAAGCATCCCTAATCTGAAAATCCGAAATCCAAAATGCTCCAGAATCAGAAACTTTTTCAGAGCAGGCATGATGCTCAAAGGAAATGCTCATTAGAGCATTTTGAATTTCAGATTGGGAACACTCAAAAGCTCAGTATAAAGCAAATATTCCAAAATTTTAAAAAATCTCAAACACTTCTGGTCCCAAGCATTTTGGATAAGGGATACGCAACTTGTACATACCATTAAAATAAACCAACAACTACAAATTCAGCAACATGAGGAACAGTTCACTGATTTATTAGATGAATATATACCCATATAATCAATGAAAACTGTATGATATAAAATAATTTAAGAAATGTTGGGAATTAGCAGCACCATCTGTTATTGAAATAGCAAGGAAAACTTCACATATTTTAAGCAAACACGAGAAGGGAGTAACTACTTTAAGACCTAATAATGCCATTGGTCTGGGATGAAAAATAAGGGAATTGTTTTAGATTGTTTCAGGCAAACACACTTCCTTCTATGCCGAAGATTTAGTAACCATATCTGATGGCTAAGGTTTTAGAAAAATGCTACTGATGTAAGAGATACTGCATAGTATTTTAATTGGGACAAGACTAACTGTAGCATGGCTCAACACTTCTATGAAAAATTTAGTTCTGAATTATGAAATCAGAAATAAAAAATAATGTTTAAAAGACACTTGTCTCTAAGAAACATTAAGTGAAACACAGGTCACTATGAAAATACATCACTTTTCCAGTCTGCTTAATAATTTACTTTAAAAAGTTGCACAGTTTTCAAGACAAGTGGCTTATACAAATTTTTTAATAAGTATTTTAAAAAGTTTAAATGTTTTTCTAAAATCTAATAGAGTCTTTTGATTTCTTTAAACATTTAGCCCTATTGTCACAATTACTGTGTATCAGAGTAAGAGACTGAATTTGTGTGGCTACAAATTTACACAAATTTTACAGCAACTTATACCCTAACATCTACAAAATCCACATTTATAATACAAGCAAGTACAAGGCCAGGATAAAACTGCTGAATTCCAAAAAGTCAAACTGTATATTCTTTTAATTTTGTCCCCTTAAAAAAAGTTCAACATCGGCACCAAATTTAAAAAGCCCTCTTATATCCTAAGTTTGGAAAAACCTCATTTCCCAGATGCATTTCAGCAAACACAAACAGTTTTCCTGTGTTGATGAAGTAAAGGATTTCCAATTTTCTTCTGGCCCCTAAGTCTGCGTCGCATGGTGAGTTTAACAGAGTTCTTTCGCTGTGAGGTTGTGGGGAGACTTGCAGGCTGAGCACCACTACTTCGACTTAAGCCATTTCGTCTATGCTTCTTCATCAGGGGGCCAGAATTGGACTCTTCTAATGTCCTTTTAAAGTTTGTTGGAGGGGTTCTTTCAATTTCTTGGGCTTTCATTTGGCCAGGAGTTGACATCTTCAAATTTTTTTGGTCCATGACAGTGTTTGTTGAATTAGTAGGCACAAGGCCAACTGGAAGGCTATTATTCAAAGAATCATGTATCCTTAAAGTCAGGGCTTTAGCGCAATTTTCTTCAAGTGGTTCTGGATCTTTTGAGGATATGACTACACCCTGGACATTCTCTCGAGCTATCTCAGCTGAAACCTCTAAAAAATTCTCTGAGAAGGCATTGCTACGAACCAGGGCAGGTATATGGTCCTTAGAGTTCAGCCTTGGCCATGGATCCTCCTCCAGTGACTGAAAAATAAGAAGGTAAAACAAATAAGAAAAAATTTATCCTAGAACTCAACAAACCTATGCATGTGATATTAGGCTTCTTATGAAGCTAGTAGGATGGCAAAAACAAGGTATGCATTCACTAATTTGTTCACCTTCTATTTACTGAACTATGTGTTAAGGTTTAATGGGAGGAACCTGAGTGAGAAGACAATATAAAGGTAAGAATGACATTGAATTCTGTCTTCAGGGTAATAGATGAAATTATAAAGTAATCTATTCAAGTGGGTGAAAATTCATCTGGTCACAAGTACTTTCTATCCATTGGCAGGTAACCAAAAATAAGATACACTAAGGAACAAGATTTCAAAACAAACCCTCAAAATTAACCATAGGCACACATTCACTCTTCCACTATTCTGTACCCAAACATGGAGAAGATCAAAAGTATCGCATTCTCTGTGTGCATTTTAATTTTACTTTTGGTAATAACATAATGCTGATGAAATCGCTGTATTTTTCATAAAAGTCTTATATTTTTCCATAAGAACCATCAAAAAATTGCTTTATGATGCCATTAAGTGCTTACTACAGCAGCACATATACTAAAATTGGAAGGATACAAACAAGATTAGCATGGCCCCTGTGCAAAGATGACACAAATTCATGAAGCAGTCCCTATTTCAAAAAAGAAAAAAAAGATTTTAAAAATCTCAATTTTTGGCCGGGCACAGTGGCTAACCCCTGTAATCCCAGTACTTTGGGAGGTTGAGGCGGGCGGATCATTTGAGGTCAGGAGTTCAAAACCAGCCTGGCCAACATGGTGAAACTGCATCTCTACTAAAAATACAAAAATTAGCCAGGCATGGTGGTGCGCACCTGTAATCCCAGCTACTCTGGAGGCTGAGATAGGAGAACTGCTTGAGCCCAGAAGGTGGAGGCTGCAGAGAGCAGAGATCACACCACTGCACTCCAGCCTGGGTGACAGAGTGAGACTCCATCTCACAATAAATAAATAAATATTAAAATTAAAAATAAAAATCTCAATTTTCTAGTAATGAAAACTAGTGTAACCATTGGAGGGGATGGTAGCATCTCAGTAGGATAAGCAACAAATTTGTGGTTTTTTGGTTTATATCCTATCTCCTAAATTCTAATTTCTGAGTATGTAGTGTGGAAAGCATTACAACATTAAAGCACATTATTAAAGGAAAGTACAACATTAAAGCAACTATGTCATAATGGTCATAATGGAAACTCAGATGAATGCTGCTTTGCACCCATCCTGCAAACACTAGATACTGCTCTGTGATTTGAGAAAAGTAGTACACATGGGACCATACTGAGAATTGTTAGGGAAATTCCCAATTGATGAAAACAAATGAGAATTATCCAAGGCACTTTATTGTTTTTAAAAATGCTGTTTTTACAACGCTTCATGTCAATCTAGATATGCACCACTACTTTGAGTGTGGTGCTCTAAATCTACACATACTCAGAATAGCCGCTCACCTCCAGACAAGAACATTCTTACTATCAAACCCAGCTCTTCCAAAGTAATAACATTTCATAAAATCATTGTCTTAATACTTTATCAAGGTCCAGAGTTAAAGCATAAATACTCTCTCCCCCAAACATGTAAAATTTTCCTCAAGTGGACTCTCAATCAAATGTATCAAAATACTAATAGATTCTGAAAAGCCCAAGCAGAGCAGCAAATGAAGACGTATTTATCTGATCTTTCTCTGAAATAAAATCTCCCATAAATAAACACCTTTCCTTTTTTTTTTTTTTGAGATGGAGTTTCGCTCTTGTTGCCCAGGCTGGAGTGCAATGGAATCTTGGCTCACCGCAACCTCCGCCTTCCAGGTTCAAGGGATTCTCCTGCCTCAGCCTCCCGAGTAGCTAGGACTACAGGCATGCACCACCACGCCCAGCTAATTTTTTTTTGTATTTTTAGTAGAGACAGGGTTTCTCCATGTTGGTCAGGCTGGTCTGGATCTCCTGACCTCTGGTGATCCGCCCGCCTTGGCCTCTCAAAGTGCTGTGATAACAGGTGTGAGCCACCGTGCCCAGCCTGAATATACAACTTTCTTAAAAGTGCTATATAAAAGTATACTTATAATAGGATGTTTCCTTTAATTTGTCTAGAGTTAAAAAGAAAGGGAAATAAGAGAGGCAGGGAGGTTCAAAAAATAAAATGAAAGGGAAATTGAAGGCATCCAGAAGCTTCCTTTTTTCTTTTTTTAAGACTGAGTCTTGCTCTGTCACCCAGGCTGGAGTGCAGTGACGCAATCTCTGCTCACTGCAACCTCTGCCTCCTGGGTTCAAGCGATTCTCCCACCTCACCCTCCCGAGTAGCTGGGGTTAGAGGTGCCCACCACCATGCCCAGCTAATTTTTATATTTTCAGTAGAGATGGGGTTTCACCATGTTGGCCAGGCTGGTCTCAAATTCCTGACCTTAAGTGATCCACCGCACCCGGCCCAGAAACTCGTTTCTAAAATGATCTCAATCTAATCATAGATATGAATATGCTTTACTGGAATACATACACACACACACACACACATATATATATATATAGACTTTAGGACTAATGGACACTGAAGAAAAGGACAAAGAATTTCTAGTTACTAATCTGGTACTGCCCCAAATACATCCCTTCTCTGTTTTTTTGTTTTTGTTTTTGTTTGTTTTTGAGACGGAGTTTCGTTCTTGTTGCCCAGGCTGGAGTGCAATGGCACAGTCTTGGCTCAATGCAACCTCCGCCTCCTGGGTTCAAGCAATTCTCCTGCCTCAGCCTCCCAAGTAGCTGGGATCACAGGCACCCACCACCACACCCAGCTAACTTTTGTATTCTTAGTAAAGACAGGATTTCACTATGTTGGCCAGGCTGGTCTCAAACTCCTGACCTCGGGAGATCTGCCTGCCTCGGCCTCCAAAGTGCTGGGATTACAGGCACATGTCACCACATCCAGCTAATTTTTGTATTTTTAGTAGAAACGGGGTTTCACCACATTGGCCAGGCTGGTCTCGAAATCCTGACCTTGTGATCCGCCCGCCTCGGCCTCCCAACGTGCTGGGATTACAGGCGTGAGCCACCGCACCCAGCCTAAATGCACAGAATATTATTCTGACACCACAGGTGTGCTGGCTTCCCTTCCCCTACTTTCTTCTTGAACGTTTCTGAAGGAAATTCTCTTTTTATTGGCATTCTGTGGGAATACATTGCATCTGTTAGCACAGGCAACTGTTTAGACTTCTTAGATGTACCCCAGGTTAATTTGTATTGCTAAAGCCTGCATGTTCATAAAACAGTTATGTGATATTGAGGTTACCCCCTAAAAATACATACTTTAAAAAAGTTCACTGCTTCAGAGATCAACTTTCTCCTCCCATCTACCCTGTAATCCAATATTAAACAATTAATTACAAACTGTGCCTAAAACACAACTAAAACTAAGTTTTAATTTTCTGAAACTCTTTGCTCTCTTCCCCATTCCGTTCTTAAAGATCTTAGCTTGTAAAACATAGCTAAATTTAGTTTTGCCCTAAACAAAGGACAGAGAAAGAAATGTGTGTCATAGTAATCTATCTTACTTAAACAAAGGCTTTTCCACTATCTCCATCCCAAAACAAAGACTAATTTATGTGAGAATTCAAATGGAAGCTGACATGTTTACAAACAAATCTAGTCTCAAATGTCTTGTCTAAGTGTGAATAAGTCTCTGACTATTCAACATTAACCAAATTATAATTAAATTTATCTCTATGTTACTAAACATGAGATAACTTTAATAATGATGTAAATTAAATATAGTCGGGAGTACTCACCTTTATGTCAATTAAGGTAAATAAAACAAACCAAAAACAATTTCTTGGGCAGAAATTTGTCTTTTGTTAGTTGTTAGATCAGAGCCAACAATACTAATTATTCTGAATTAATCTAAATGTTTTCCCATATTTGGGCAGGGCCAATGGGTTAACAAATAACTATACTTGCATATGGCAAACATACGCCTTCTTATCTTTACTTTAGTAGTATTATTAGGTCATTATCAGAATTATTATTATTATTATTTTTTGAGACGGAGTCTTGCTTTGTCAGCAGGCTGGAGTGCAGCGACGCGATCTCAGCTCACTGCAACCTCTACCTCCCGGGTTCAAGAGATTCCCCTGCCTCTACCTCCCAAGTAGCTGGGATTACAGGTACGAGCCATCACGCCCAGCTAATTTCTTGTATTTTAGTAGAGATGGGGTTTCACCATGTTGGTTAAGATGGTCTCGATCTCCTGACCTCATGATCCACGTGCCTCTGCCTCCCAAAGTGCTGAGATTACAGGCGTGAGCCACCGCGCCCGGTCCAGAATTTAAGTAATTTTTTTTTTTTTTTTTTTCAGATGGGGTTTTGCTGTTGTTGCCCAGGCTGGAGTGCAATGGCATGATCTTGGCTCACCGCAACCTCCGCCTCCTGGGTTCAAGCGGTTCTCCTGCCTCCGCCTCCCAAGTACCTGGGATTACAGGCATGCATCACCACACCCGGCTAATTTTGTATTTTTAGTAGAGATGGGGTATCTCCATGTTGGTCAGTCTGGTTTCGAACTCCTGACCTCAGCTTACCTGCCCAACTTGGCCTCCCAAAGTGCTGGGATTACAGGCATGAGCCACTGTGCCCGGCTTAAGTAATTTTTTAAACATATTTTATGTATGGGTTTACTAATGCCAGTCAGCAGACTGCAATAATTTTTATTTGAGGTTAATATTAAGAATGCCCTTTTGTTCCTCACACTACTCCCCCCTCTAATGTCTCCTCCTTCTCTATACTGCCTAAAGGTCAGTTATCAGGAAACATGAAAGTAATAATTACATACAAATATTCAGAAATATGCAAATATACAAACATAAGCTCTTTCGCAGCTTCGAAAAGAGAATAAAGAGGCTTTAAAGGGTTTCAACCTGCATTACCATTCACGGTTTTCAAAGAAAAGAAACCTTTTGTGAATGAAAATACTTCATTTCAGCCAGGCCTATAATCCCAGCACTTTGGGAGGCCGACGCAGGTGGATCACCTGAGGTCAGGAGTTCAAGACCAGCTTGGACAACATGGTGAAACCCCATCTCTACTAAAAATACAAAAAAATTAGCAGGGCGTAGTGGCGGGCACCTGTAATCCCAGCTACTCAGGAGGCTGAGGCAGGAGAATCACCTGAACCGGGAAGGTGGAGGTTGCAGTGTGCCAAGATCATGCCATTGCACTCTAGCCTGGGCAACGAGAGTAAAACTCTGTCTCAAAAACAAAAAAAGAAAAAGAAATGAAAACATTCCATTTTATCTGGCCATATGTGGTTTTTGCCATATGTATGTAAAGTGAAAGAAAGCAAAGCAGTAATAATCCATTTCCAAGTATTGACTATAGGATTACAACACCCAAAATTAAAGGCCTTTGACACTTTAAAAAACT
This sequence comes from Pongo pygmaeus, assembly GCF_028885625.2. Classification (NCBI taxonomy): domain Eukaryota; kingdom Metazoa; phylum Chordata; class Mammalia; order Primates; family Hominidae; genus Pongo; species Pongo pygmaeus. The sequence goes on along the minus strand of NC_072392.2, from coordinate 57,118,734 downwards.
TCCTGAATAGATGACATTAGATTTCGCTACATTTCCCATTTTAATGGTCAGTCTACTGAAAACACATTCTCAGAAAGCCAGGTTAGCCATGCTATGTATTAAAGCAATTATCAATCAATACTGCTAATTTTTGGTGGGAAAAAATAGTATGAAAACACAACCAAGTATTTGAGTTCTTAGTAAATCAAAAAGCAAAGTGTGATATCTACTTAAAATTTGCTTATTTCAAAGCATATCTTAAACTCAATCAATATTAACATGGATAAGAAACAGGAATAAAGTTTCTTATACGAGTTAACAGACAACCAGTTGTAACGTCTGCTATCCTCAGGTCCAGCTCAATTTTGATTCTCTATGACCTTGTTTAGACAGTTTAATCTCTCAGGCTTATTACTGATAAAATGAAATAATAACATTAGCTCTACTTCTGGGCTATGAGATTCAAATAAAATACACTTAAGTGCTTCACAAACTTCTAAATGCTTTAAAAATAATGTTCATAGCATTAGATGGCAAACAATAATATTCTTAAGGGCCCACAATCACCTTTTTATTAGTGCTGTACACATGGCTGGCATTCAGATTAGTATTGATGTAAAGATGCCTCTCTGATAATAAGTTACATCACTTTCTTGAATCGAGTTCAAATCCAAAATCCTGTAAGAATTTAAAAATTGTTTCCAGGTGACGCTAACCAAAGAACTGGTGACTATTAAAACATAACTTAAAAACTATGGAACTATATACCTTGACTGGTGGTGTAGAACATGGGGAAGGAGTCATCACACAGGTTTCTTGACTATTATAGGAAGGGCTGTCAGTCAGGTTCAGGTATAACTCATCTTCATTGGTAAAGTTTCCCTGATTGTCCACTTCTGGAGAGATGCAGATTACTATGGCACTAGTGTTATCTGCTCGGAGCATACGCTGCCTCCAGCGGCCCAATGCTCGATTCACAAGCATTTTGGCACAAGATTGTCCATGCTCACCCTGTATTCAAAAGAACAAGGAAAAGGAAAGTAACTCAGATTTAGCTGCCACTACATCTGTATCTATATCAAATTAAATATTTGGTGTTCATTGTGGCCCAAATAAAGCTCCCAAATTTTCTTTTCTTTTCTTTTCTTTTTTTTTGAGACGGAGTCTCGCTCTGTCACCCAGGCTGAAGTGCAGTGATGCGATCTCGGCTCACTGCAAGCTCTGCCTCCTGGGTTCATGCCATTCTTCTGCCTCAGCCTCCCAAGTAGCTGGGACTACAGGCGCCCGCCACCATGTCCGCCCAAAGTGCTGGGATTACAGGTGTGAGCTACTGCGCCCAGCCAAAGCTCCCAAATTTTCAAACATTATCCCCAGTCTCCTTTAGCCATGTTAAAATAGTACTTTTCTAAATTCAAAAAATACTAATAAAACAAGGTTTTATCCTGTCATTAAATTTCACTATTTTTATTTTTATCAAGAAATTCAGCCTTCACTGTAACTTTATTTAGAAAAAGTTGTCCAGGCGCAATGGCTCATGCCTGTAATCCCAGCACTTTGGGAGGATGAGGCAGGTGGATCATGAGGTCAGGAGATCGAGACCATCCTGGCTAACACGGTGAAACCCCGTCTCTACTAAAAAAACAAAAACTTAGCCGGGCGCGATGGCACATGCCTGTAGTCCCAGCTACTCAGGAGGCTGAGGCAGGAGAATCGCTTGAACCCAGGAGGCGGAGGTTGCAGTGAGCCAAGATCATGCCACCGCATTCCAGCCTAGGCAACAGAGCAAGACTCCAATTAAAAAAAAAAAAAAAGAAAGAAAAAGAAAAAAGAAAATAAAAAGTTATAAAGAAGTTACTTAAAAAGAAAGTAGCCAGGTGTGGTGGCTCACGCCTTTAATCCCAGTACTTTGGGAGGTGGAGGCAGGTGGACTGTGAGGTCAGGAATTCAAGGCCAGCCTGACCAACATGGTGAAACCCCGTCTCTGCTAAAAATACAAAAATTAGCCAGGCATGGTGGTGCATGCCTGTAATCCCAGCTACTTGGGAGGCTGAGACAGGAGAATTGCTTGAACCTGGGAGGCGGAGGTTACAGTGAGCCGAGATCACACCACTGCACTCCCGCCTGGGCGACAGAGCGAGACTCCGTCTCAAAAAAACAACAACAAAAAGTAAACGTCAAGTTTAGAAAACATAATTCACAAACAAGACAATCAGGCATGGTACAAAAAAAAACCATTGCAAAGGGTCAAATTCCTTCTAACATAAGAGATTCTGCAAATCGAAGACAATGACTCAACATAAAAATTGTCAAAGAATATAAACAAAATCCAGAGAAAAGGAAATATAAACAGCTCATATATATATATAAACAGTCAATGTCACTCATATGTGGAAAAAGTAATACAATAAATGCTTATAGTATAAAGAACAAATATATACCAAATGAACGAGTAAAGAAAACAAAACCAAAAGGATCTCATTTTATGCAAATAAATGTGGCTTGGAATAAAACTTCCAGTGTCATATATGAATTTAAAATCTGCTAAGTTTCACAGAACAGAAGTGAAAATGATGTACTCCAGGAAATAAGCCTACATGTATTTTTTTCTTTCTTTTTTTTTGAGATGGAGTTTTGCTCTTGTTGCCCAGGCTGGAGTGCAATGGCACGATCTCGGCTCACTGCAACTTCCGCCTCCCAGGTTCAGTGATTCTCCTGCCTCAGCCTCCCAAGTAGCTGGGATTACAGGCACCTGCCACCATGCCCAGCTAAAATTTTTTTTTGTATTTTTAGTAGAGATGGGGTTTCACCATGTTGGCCAGGCTGCTCTTGAACTCCTAATCTTAGGTGATCTGCCTGCCTTGGCCTCCCAAAGTTCTGGAATTACAGGTGTGAGCCGTCGTGCCCAGCTGCCTACATGTATTAAAAGTACCCATATAAATAAATGAATGATGAAAATGCGTGGAAAATTTTGTTTGTTTGTTGTTTTTTGAGACAGGGTCTCACTCTGTCACCCAGGCTGGAATGCAGTGGTGTGACCTCAAGTGATCCTCCCACCTCAGCTACTCGGGAGGCTCAGGTGGGAAAATCAGTTGAACCCAGGAGATGGAGGCTGCAGTGAGCCGGGATCACACCACTGTGCTCCCAGCCTGGGTGACAGACAGAGTGAGACTCTCTCTCAAAAAAAAAAAAAAAAAAAGCATATTATTTCAATAGATGCTGAAAAAGCATTTTGTAAAATTGAACATCACTTTATCATAAAAACCCCTCAACAAAAATGAGTATAGTAGAAATACACCTCAAAATGACAAACTCACAGCCAACATCATACCGAATGGGGAAAAAAATTAAAGGTCTTTCCTCTAAGGACTGAAATAGAAAAGGATGCCCCACTCTCACTACTGTTATTCAATGCAATACTGGAAGTCCCGGCCACAGCAATTAGGCAAGAGAAAGAAATAAAGGGCATCCAAACTGGAAACGAATAAGTCAAATGAGCCTTGTTTGCAGGTAACGTGATCTCATACCTACAAAAACCTAAAGACGCCACCAAAAAACTGTTAGAGCTGATAAATTCAGTGAAACTGCAGGATACAAGATGAACATAAAAAATCAGCAGCATTTACATATACCAACAGCAAACAATCTGAAAAAGAAATCAAGAACGCAATCCCATTTCCAATAGGTACACAAATTATAAAATGCCTAGTAATCAATTTAACCAAAGATGTGAAAGATCTATAAAGGAAAACTAGAAAATACTGATGAAAGAAATTGAAGAGGACACAAAAAAATACAAAGGTAGTCCATGCTTATGGATTGGATGGATTAATATTGTTAACATGACAATACTACCCAAAGCAATTTAAAGATTCAATCCCTATCAAAATTGAAATGACATTCTTCACATAATTTTTTCTTTAAGCTCAGAATTTATATGAAACCACAAAAGATCCTGAATAGCCAAAGCAATTCTAAGCCAAAAGAACAAAGCTGGAGGCATCACGCTACCTGACTTCAAACTATACTAGAGGGCTACAGTAACCAAAATAGCATGGTACTGCTACAAAAACAGACACATAGACCAATGGAACAGAATAGAAAACCTATATATAAATCCATGCAATTTGCAGCCAGCTCATCTTCAACAAAGGTGCCAAGAGCAACAATAAATGGTAGTGGAAAAACTGGATAACTATATGCTGAAGAATGAAACTATACCCCTATCTCTCATCACACACAAAAATCAAATCAAAATGGATTAATGACTTAAATTTAAGATCTCAATTAGTAGAAGTGGTAACCACAATTCTATTCCCTCTTTTTGTGAGATCTACTTTGATCTCACAAACTATGAAACCACTAGAAGAAAACATTGGAGAAACGCTCCAGAACACTGCTCTGGGCAAATAATTTTTGCATGAGACCTCAAAAGCACTGGCAACCAAAGCAAAAATAGACAAATGAAAATACAAGCTAAAACACAAAGGAAACAATCAACAAAGTGAAGAGACAACCCACGGAATGGGATAAAACATCTGCAAACTATCCATCTAACAAGGAATTAACAACCACAATAGGTAAGGAGCTCAAATCAGTAGCAACAAAACAAAACAAGCCCCAAATAATCCAATTTTAAAATGGGCAAAAGATCTAAAATATACATTTCTCAAAAGACATACAAATGATTAACAGATATATGAAAAAAGGCTCAACATCACTAATCATCAGAGAAATGCAAATCAAAACCACAATGAGGTATCATCTCACTCCAGTTAAAATGGCTTGCATCAAAAAGATAGGCAACTACAGATGCTGGTGAGGATGTGCAGAAAGGGGAACCCTCAGTGTTAGTGGGAATGTAAATTAGTGCAGCCACTATGAAGAACAGTATGAAGGTTCCTCAAAAAAAAAAAAAAAAAAAAAAGTAAACTACCATATGATCCAACAATTCCACTACTATACATATATCCAACAGAAAGAAAATCAATACACTGAAGGTATATCTGCACTCCCATGTTTATTGCAGCACTATTCACAATAGTCCAAATATGGAATCATCCTACGTCAATTCCATTTAATACATGAATGGATAAAGAAAATGTGGTGTATATACACATACATAATGAAATAGTATTTGGCCATAGAAAAGAATGAAATCTTGTCATTTGCAGCAACAAGGATGGAACTGGAGGACATTATGCTAAATGAAATAATCCAAGCACAGAAAGACATGATCTCACTCATATGTGGCAGCTAAAAGAGTAGATCTCACAAAGAGAGAGAGTAGAATTATGGTTACGAGAAGCCAGGAAGGGTAGTAGAGAGAGAGAGATGAAGGGTGGAAAAAAAGAATGTAAATGGATTTTTTACTATTGAATTGTACAGTTTCAAATAGTACAAACAGTAAATGTCATATGTATAATATACTTCGAATTTTTTAAAGTGTGTTTTAAAAATCTCTATTTTTAAGTGTAGTTATGTCCACTCAAACATTTTTGTGCTTTTTTCTTGAACTAGAAACAATCAATCGTGCCTTATGTGTCTTCTTAAAGGACTGCCCTTCTGGGTTTTGTGAATCTCCCTAAGTAATTAATTTCTGCTCTATTATTTTCAACCTCCTACTTTGAGGGGTTTTACTATGATATTCTCTTTTCTAACTCTGACTGGATCACTTAGATTGTTTTCTTCATGTAGAATACCATGAGCCTTGTGTTATGGATGCATCATTTTATGTGCCACAAAAGAAATAAAAAACATTGTCGGCTGGGCGTGGTGGCTTGGCGTGGTGGTTCACGCCTGTAATCCCAGCACTTTGGGAGGCCGAGGCAGGTGGATCATGAGGTCAGGAGATGGAGATCAACCTGGCCAATGTGGTGAAACCCCGTCTCTACTAAAATAAAAAAAATTAGCCGGGCGTGGTGGCGCGCGCCTGTAGTCCCAGCTATTCGGGAGGCTGAGGCAGGGGAATCGCTTGAACCTGGGAGGCAGAGGTTGCAGTGAGCTGAGATCGCGCCACCGCACTCCAGCCTGGCGACAGAGCGAGACTACATCTCAAAAAAAAAAAAAAAAAACCAAAAACACTGTTAATTGAACTATGATATACCATTTGTAAAAAGTGTTCCAATTTCAGAGATATTAAAAGAAAATATGCACCTCAGAATTGATTAAAGGCAGCATTAATCTCTAATTCATCAATCTATCACATTCCCTATGGCACGTGGTTCCACTCTCCAAACACCAGCTGACTGAGCCCTTACCTCTCACTTTTTCAGTGTGCCTGTTTCCCTTCCCATCAATGCTCCATGAAAACAGACAATTATATAAACCATTTTCCACTATCTTACCTGTGTATTTTTCCCTCAGCTCACTAGAATTCTGCTGACTTGAGTCCCCCTAATATTGTGTGCTCTTAAACCACAGTCTCTCTAAGTGCATATATTGTCACAATTTACATAACTCTTGTTAACTGTTAAATTAGTATTTCCAGGCTTCCCTCCCAAGTTTTTAAAGAGATGAGGGTCTCACTATGTTGTCCAGGCTGGAGTGCAGTGGCTACGAACAAGCACAATCATAGCGCCCTACAGCCTTGAACTCCTGGGGTCAAGCAATCCTCCCACAGCCTCCTGAGTAGCTGGGACTATAGGAGCATGCCACCCCTCTCTCCCAAATATTTATAACTGCCTACTGAAGATATCTATCTAGATGAACCACAGGTACCTCAGCTCAACATGCCTATGTCTGAACTAATTACCTCCCCCATCTCTCCCTAAATAATGTTTCTTCTTTATAACAGCTTACTAGTCACCAGAGTTAGAAATTTAGGTGTTATCATATTCTTCCTCCTTATAAACATAAGAGCTGTCAATTCTACTACTCATGTATTTGTGGTTTTTTGTTGTTGTTGTTGTTGTTTTGAGATGGAGTCTCGCTCTGTCACCAGGCCGGAGTGCAGTGGCACGATCTCAGCTCACTGCAACCTCTGCCTCCTGGGTTCAAGCAATTCTCCTGCATCAGCCTCCCGAGTAACTGGGATTACAGGTGCGAGTCACCACGTCTGGCTGATTTTTTGTATTTTTAGTAGAGATGGGGTTTCCCCATGTTGGCCAGGCTGGTCTCGAACTCCTGACCTCAAGTGATCCACCTGCCTTGGCCTCCCAAAGTGCTGGGATTACAGGCTTGAGCCACTGCACCCGGCCTACATGTATTTCTTTGTGTTTTTTTCCAAAAACCACTGCTGCCTTAGATCAAGCCTGCAAATTTTCTTGCTCAAATATCACTCTCTTCCATGAAGCTTCCTATGCAGTCTTGTGAAGTTTTCTATCGTCTCACTCTCCCAGGTCTCATAAGACTTGTTCTAATTATACATTATACGGATGCTTCCTTCAATACTCATCTTAAAACACTTTAGGGTTCATAAATAGGTTCTTCCAACGCACTACAAACTGGCTTTTGTCTTTATGCCATTGAAATGATCTCTCTCAGATCATTAAAGAATTCTAAATCCATTAGACAGAAGAGTCTTTATGTTACTCTTTGATACCTGATAATCTCCAACTAAATGCAACACACCAGGCCCTGAAAGTGTAAAACTGAATCAAGATGACTCACCTTAAAAGAACTCATGATCTAATGGGATTGTTAGTTTTTTATATATTCTATTTATAATAATATGGTAAGTGCTTAAGAAAGACCATATTCTATTTACCTTTGCAATTCCTGTACCTAGTACCTAGTATGTTAATTGAGTGAATGAATGGAGGCAATTTTTTTTTTTGAGACAGAGTTTCGTTCTTATTGCCCAGGCTGGAGTGCAATGGCATGATCTTGGCTCACTGCGACCTCTGCCTCCCGGATTCAAGCGATTCTCCTGCCTCAGCCTCCTAAGTAGCTGGGACTATAGGCGAGTGCCACCACACCCAGCTAATTTTGTATTTTTAGTAGAGGTGGGGTTTCACCATGTTGGCCAGGCTGGTCTCTAACTCCTGACCTTGGGTGATCCACCCGCCTCAGCCTCCCAAAGTGCTGGAATTACAGGCATGAGCTACTGCGCCCGGAATGAATGAAGGCAATTTAACAAAAACTCAATCAATTTGCCCCTCCTTCCACCTCAAAATACAGCTTTACTATTCCTCCCATCTGAGAGAAAGATCATCTTTTCTAAGGATAAACCATCTTTGGGTCTTTGATTCCAGATACTTCCATGTGCTCTGTTAGGGGATGATGATGAAAATGTTTTGAGATTAGGAGCTGGACATGGCACCACAGTAGTCCCAGCTGCTCAGGAGGCTGAGGTGAGAGGACTGCTTAAGCCTAGGCGTTCTAAACCAGCCTGGGCAACATAGTGAGACCTCATCTCTTGGGGGAAAAAAAAACAAAAAAAGTAGTAGAAGTAGTGGTGATGGAGGCTGGGTGCAGTGGCTCATGCCTTAAATCCCAGCACTTTGTGGGGCCGAGGTGTCACCTGAGGTCAGGAGTTCAAGACCTGCCTGGACAACATGGTGAAACCCCATCTCTACTAAAAATACAAAAAATTAGCTGGGTGGGGTGGCACACACCTGTAATCCCAGCTACTCAGGAGGCTGAGGTGGGAGAATCACTTGAATCCAGGAAGCGGAGGTTAGAGTGAGCTGAGATCGTGCCACTGCACTCCAGCCTCGGTGACAGAGCGAGACTCTGAGACAGTCAGGAAAAAAAAAAAAAAAGTAGTGGTGATGGTTGGACAACTTTGTGAACTACACTAAGAATCACTGAATTATACACTTTAAAAGGATAAATTTTGGCCAGGCGCAGTGGCTCACGCCTGTAATCCCAGCACTTTGGGAGGCTGAAGCAGGCGGATCACGAGGTCAGGAGATCAAGACCATCCTGGCTAACAAGGTGAAACCCCATCTCTACTAAAAATACAAAAATTAGCCGGGCGTGGTGGCAGGCGCCTGTAGTCCCAGCTACTCGGGAAGCTAAGGCAGGAGAATGGCGTGAACTCGGGAGGCGGAGCTTGCAGTGAGCTGAGATTGTGCCACTGCACTCCAGCCTGGGCGACAGAGCAAGACTCCGTCTCAAAAAAAAAAAAAAGATAAATTTTATGGTATGCAAATTATATGTCATTTAAAAAAATAAGGAATTAGCAATGTTTCACAGGCCAATTTATACTGAAGTCAGTGGTTGTGTGTTTTGTTATTAGATTTCAGTTATATATTTCTTGTCTCATTCCTCTAATGATTAGGAACTACAAAGCCTATGTTTTACCCACTAGCAGATCCAGGCAAATGCAAAAATCTACCCAAGGTCAATGTCCTTAGTTCATATTCAAGATTCTGACAGAAGTACCAAAACAATGTTTAGACAACAATATCAAGTTATTGAATCACGTCTCACCATCAGGTATTTTTTCTCCTCTTGGTCCTGGCACATTGAGATGGCATCTTGTGGTGGAATCATATTCCAAAGTCCATCACTTCCCAATATAATATACTTGTGCTTCTGAGGGTCAAGAGTGTGGACACTTGTGTCTGGTTCAGGTGACACCACAAATTCACCACTGAAGAAATCATAGCTCCACAAATCACCTGGGGGAAGGGAGCAGAAAAAGCAAGAAGTATTAGTTGGAAGCTAATAGTACAACAGCAACAGATTAAAAGAGAAAATCTACACAGTTCATCTCAATAGACAGAAAAACATTTGATAACATTCAAACTCCTTTCATGATAAGATTTCCTAGCAAACTAAGAATAAAAGGGAACTCCCTTAACCTGATAAAGTATATCCACCAGAATTCTGTAATAATCATCTTACTTAAAGGTAAAATGTTAAAAGTGTTCCCTTTAAAATGTAGAAATAAGAAAACTATGCCTTGTATCATTGCTTGTCTTCTAATACTATACTGAGTCCTTCCCAGCACAGTAAGATAATAAAAATAAAGGATATACAAAATGGAAAGGAGAAAATAATACTAATATTATTTGCAGATAATTTCATTTCTACATGGAAAACCAAAAATAAATTATTACAATAGGAAAGTTTAGCAAAGTTGTTAAATACAAGCCCAATATATAAGTCAACAGTATTTCTATATGATAGCAAGACATAGAAAATATACATTTTTAAATCCAATTTTAATAATGAACCAAATGTAAGGAACTTAGGAACAACTTTAACAAACGGTATACACACCTGTTATGAAGATTATAGATTCTATTTTGAAACATTAAAAAGATAATCTAAATAAATGAAGAAAACAATCAGATTCATAGATAGGAATACTTACTATAATAAAGATGTCAATTATTACCAAAATAATCTACAAAGTCAATGTAATTCTAACCAAAATCCCAAAAGGATTGTTGTAGAATTTGACAGGCTAAGCACAAAGGGCCAGGATTAATCAAGATAATTTTGAAGAAAAAGGACAAGATGAGAACTTATCCTACAAACAGAAGTACCAATGGCTGTTTGCAAACTTCCTGTTAATCTCTAGATCAGTAAAGTACCTACATCAAAACTTACAGAACAAGTACCAGTCACTTGGAAGAAAATGCAAAATATAAAAATGAGCATTTTAATGCTCTTTACCAACCATATGACCAGCCTTTGGAGAGCAACAGTTCTCCCTTTCACTGAGCCGGAAAAAGCTCTTACATTTATCCTTCTCCTTGATTAGCTCCACATAAAAACAATGCCTAAACTTCTGCCTTTAGACCTATTAGATACAAACATCAAAATGTTCAAGAGACAATAACTTTTAATCGACCCAGGCCATAAAAAAGATCAATAAAACTAAAACAGAAGAAAATAAAAATGATTTATGGAAACCATCTACTTTTCTGTAATATATAAGACAACATAAATGAAACAATATAAATTTTTCTTCTGTTTCCAATAAATGTGGAAGAGGAGACAGAAAGTAGAAAACATTAATTTCTGCCTCTTTTGTTTATTGTGAACTACTTAAGAGAAAGGCCTAAATTAAAAGCAAAAGATTTTCAGACAAGAGGTTAAACAATTTTTGTCCCCTTTCAGTAGGTCTAGTTTTTTTGTTAAACAAGAGGAAGCTTTGTCCTTTTCCTTATTTAAACTTCCCCACCAGCTCCCCATCAGAAATACTGACAATTCAAACATGCTCAGAGTCCAAAGAAAGAATAATTCAATTACTCCCACTCGAAAGTAGCAAAATCATTGCTAACCAGACTCTTCAAAAAGCAATTCAGCCCTCTGAGCTGCAAAACAGAATACATGCAACCACTAAAAGCTAGTTATAATCCAGATAAACTCACAAAGACACACTTACCTCTTTATACCAGCAAAACAAAGCTCCCTGGTTAACGAAATAATAAAAATGAACATGGAGACAGTGGCACAATCATGGCTCACTGCAGGATATATCTCCTGGGCTCAAGTGATCCTCCTACATCAACCTCTCAAGTAGCTCGGACTATAGGTGTGTACCAACAGGCCCAGCTAATTTATTTTTTTGTAGAGATGGCGGTCTCTATGTAGCCCACTATGTTGGGTCCACTATGTTGGGTCTCAACATAGCCCACTATGTTGTCCAGGCTGGTCTCCAAGTCCTGGATTCAAGCAATCCTCCCACCTCGGTCCCCCAAAGTGCTGGGATTACAGGTATGAGCCACAGTACTGGATCTGCCTTTTTATAATATTATGTAATACATTCACATAGTACGAAAACCAAAAGATATAAAAGGGTACATATACAGTGAAAATTCTCCCTTCTCATCAATGCCCTTCCAGTTTTCCCTGTAAGGACTATTATTCTTATGTTCTTATCTTTCTGGAGATACCTATCTACCTATCTACATATACACACACACACACACACACACACACACACACACACACAGATAGATATATATATATATTTTACGTTGCTTTGGTGAAACCATCCTTTCAAGTTTCCAACTCTTTTACTGACAACTTCCAAATCACTAGTCTCCAATATCTTTTTCTTTTTTTTGCGATGGAGTTTCGCTCTTGTTGCCCAGGCTGGAGTGCAATGGCACGATCTTGGCTCACTGCAACCTCTGCCTCCTGGGTTCAAGTGATTCTCCTGCCTCAGCCTCCCGAGTAGCTGGGATTACAGGCGCCCGCCACCACATCTGGCTAATTTTTGTATTTTTAGTAGAGACGAGGTTTCATCATGTTGGCTAGGCTGGTCTGGAACTCCTGACCTCAGGTGATCTGTATACCTAGGCTTCCCAAAGTGCTGGGATTACAGGCGTTAAGACACCACGCCCGGCCTCAATCTCTCTTTCTTTCTCAATAAATCTCAACACATTTTCAGAAGAAGAGATTGTTTCTTCTAACTTAAATTTTTTAACTCTGGGTTTTGACTAAGATATGTGGTCTATTTCTATTTCTTCGATTTCTTTCATCATTTTGTAGTTTCACGCATATAAATCTTAAACACAGTTTGTTACAATTTATTTCATGGTTTTCTTGGGTGCGATTATAAATGATACTTATTTAAATTTCATTATGAATTGTTCATTTTTAGTACATAAAAATATGATAGACTGTGTATGCTGAATCTGGGTCCTGTGAACTTGCCGAATCCACTTATTAATTCCAGTAGTTCTTTTGAAGATTATTTGGGATTTTTTATGCAGATAGTGTTGGAATCTGTGGATAGAGCTGGTTTTAGTCATTTGCTGAACCATCCGAGATTAGATTACAGACTCAAAACACTTCACCTCCAAATAGTAATACTTCAACATTTATCTCCTAAGCATGAGGATGTTATTCTACCACACTCAGGCAATTTCATATTGCTATAGCACTGTATAATATTATGTTCAAATCTTCACAGTTGTCACAATAATGCATTTTTAATATCCAGGATCCATTCAAGGATCATTCTTCGGTCAGGTTAGGTGGCTCATGCCTGTAATCCCAGCACTTTGGGAGGTGGAGACAGGAGGATTGCTTGAGCCTAGGAGTTCGAGACCAGTCTGGGCAACACAATGAAACCCCATCTTTATTTTTAAAAAAACTTTTAAAAAGTTCATTACATTTGTCATTTTTTAGTCGTTTTTAACCTAAAACAATTCCCTAGGGTTTGGTTTTTTTTATATCATTCATGGTATTGACAACTGTGAAGAGTTCAAGATAGTTCTTCTGCCAGGCACGGTGGCTCACACCTGTAATCCCAGCACTTTGGGAGGCCGAGGCAGGTGGATCACTTGAGGTCAACAGTTGGAGACCAACCTGGCTAACATGGTGAAACCCCGGCTCTACTAAAAATACAAAATTAGCTGGGTGTGGTGGCACGCGCCTGTAATCCCAGCTACTCGGGAGGCTGAGGCAGAAGAATCACTTGACCCCAGAAAGCGGATATAGCAGTGAGCCAGGATCATGCCACTGCACTCCAGCCTGGGTGAGAGTGAGACTCCATCTCAAAAAAAAAAAAAAGAAAAGAGTTCTTTTAAAAGGTCTGCACAATGACCTTTAAATTGGATCCATCTGATTGTTTCCTCATGTTCTCGTGCTCTACGGGGGTTCATGAACAGGTAAACTCACTTTTGGCTACAGGACTACATTGCTGATGTCATGTCCTTCTCCGTATATCACATGAGGAGAGACAGTGTGTCAGTCTGTCCTATTATTGGCAGTATCGACTTTGGTCATTTGGTTAAAGTGCTATCTACTGGCAGCATAAAGGTGCCTTTTTCTTTTTGTAACTGGTGAGTAGTCTGCAGGGTGAAAGTTTGAGGCTCTGTGAAATATCCTGTTTTGTACCAAAATATGCCATATTTTAGCATCTACTGATGATTCCTGAATCAATTATTATAATGGTTATAAACTGATGATAGAATTAGGACATTCTAACTACATTTATTAGCTGACAGTTTATTTTACTTTATTTTGGTTCTTTTTGCTCTTCTTTCCCAACCCCAAAAAGGTTTCTTTTTTTTGATACTGGGTCTTACTCTATTGCCCAGGATGGAGTGCACTGGTGCGATCATGGCTCACTGCAGCCTGCGCCTCCCAGGCTCAAGCAGTTCTCTCACCTGTCTTCCAAGTAGCTGGGACTACAGGCGTGTACCACCATGCCAGGCTATTTTTTTTGTATTTTTTTCTACAGATGGGGTTTCGCCATGTTGGCCAGGCTGATCTCAAACACCTGAGCGCAAGCGATCCACCCACCTCGGCCTCCCAAAGTGCTAGGATTACAGGCTGCTGGGATTAGAGGCATAAGCCACTGTGCTCAGGCCTGAAAGTCCTTTTTTTTTTTTTTTGAGACCGAGTCTCGCTCTGTCGCCCAGGCTGGAGTGCAGTGGCGTGATCTCGGCTCACTGCAAGCTCCGCCTCCTGGGTTCATGTCATTCTCCTGCCTCAGCCTCCCGAGTAGCTGGGACTATAAGGTGCCCGCCACCATGCCTGGCTAAGTTTTTGTATTTTTAGTAGAGATGGGGGTTTCACTGTGTTAGCCAGGATGGTCTCGATCTCCTGACCTCGTGATCCGCCCGCCTCAGCCTTCCAAAGTGCTGGGATTACAGGCGTAAGCCACAGCGCCCTGAAAATCTTTTTTAAAGAAGAGTTTTCTGGCCAGAGGCAGTGGCTCACGCCTATAATCCCAAAACTTTGGGAGGCCTAGGCTGGTGGATCACAAGGTCATGGGATTTAGACCATCCTGGCCAAAATGGTGAAACCCAGTCTCTACTAGAAATACAAAAATTAGCTGGGCGTGGTGGCACACGCCTGTAGTCCCAGCTACTTGAGAGGCTCAGGCAGGAGAATCGCTTGAACCCAGGAGCCAGAGGTTGCAGTGAGCCAAGATTGCGCCACTGCACTCCAGCCTGGCAACAGAGCAAGACACCGTCTCAAAAAAAAAGATTTTCTTCAGAGTCTCTCTGAATCTGCTGTGGGAGGGTGGCTACCCAATTCACAAATCGTTCACTGCCCAATTAAACTCCTTTAAATGTTAAAAAAAAAAAAAAAATCCATTCTTCTACCTGTACAATTTTTTATCTCCATATAGACTTACAGATTCTTTTTTATTCAATATTTTTAAACTTATTCCTGTTATAATTTGTTTTGATGCTCAAGTTGCTTCAAATTTGCTAGTAAAAGTCCCTAGAATCTGACCTTTCAACAAACTCACCAGATGATTCATACTCATAGCCACTTTCCCTTATTTTACCAGTTCAAAGAGTCTATATGATTCTATCTAATATCAAATAACTGGTAAGCATCAGAATTGGGCCTTTAACTAAGGGTTTTTATTACTGGTCTAGTGTTTGTACACCAAAGTAGGATCATAGAACATCATTTCTGTAGGCCCTGAAAGGAGGTGCCTTGGAAACTGGCAGACAACCAATTCCCTTTTTTCCTCAGTAGAGGGTGATGAAGGGACACCAAAAGAGAGGAGGCCTGCTTTCTGGTTCCAGTATATTTTCTGCTTGCTCCTGTGGCACACGGCAGCCAGCAGTCCACAAGACACTCAGTGGTCCTTACACCGAGCAAATTTCAGCACCCCTTTGAGTGGCTTCCCATGGAGAACTTCCAACAATGTTTACCCCCTCTAATCCATTCTCAAAACTCAATGAAAATTCTCTCTTTAAAACACAAACCTAATGGATTAAAGATTTAAATGCAAGACCTCAAACTGTAAGAATCCTGGATGGACATCAGCCTTGGGAAAGAATCTGTGACTAAATCCTCAAAAGCAACTGTAACAAAAACAAAAATGGACAAGTAGGACCTAATTAAAGAGCTTCTGCACAGCAAAAGAAACTATCAACAGAGTAAACAGACAACTTACAAAAAGGGAGAAAATATTCACAAACTATGTATCTGACAAAGATCTAATATCTAGAATCTGTAAAGAACTTAAACAATTCAACAAGTTAAAAACAAATAACCCTATTAGAAAGTGGGCAAAAGGCATCAACACTTTTCAAAAGAAGACATGCAAACGGCCAAGAATCATAAAAAGCTCCACATTAGTAATCATTAGAGAATGCCAATCAAAACCACAATGAAATACCATCTCATACCCTGTCAGAATGACTATTATTAAAAAGCCAAAAAATGACAATGCTGGCAAAGCTGCAGAGAAAAGGGAATGCTTATACACTGTTGGTGGGAATATAAATTAATTCAGCCACTGTGGAAAGCAGTGTGGAGATATCTCAAAGAACTTAGAACTACCATTCGATCTAGCAATCCTGTTACTGGGTATACATACAAAGGAAAATAAATCACTCTACAAAAAGACACATGCACTCAAATGTTCACTGCAGCACTATTCACAATAGCAAAGACAAGGAATCTACTTACGTGCCCATCAAAAGTGAAATGCATAAAGAAAATATGGTTCATACACACTACGGAATACTACACAGCCACAAAAAAAAAAAAATGAAATTATGTCCTTTGCAGTAACACAGATGCAGCTGGAGGCCATTATCCTAAGTACATTAATGCAGGAAAAGAAAGCCAAATACTACATGTTCTCACTTGTAAATGGGAGCTAAACACTGGGTACACATGAACATACAGATGGCAACAATAGACACTGGGGACCACCAGAGGGAGAAGGGAGAGAAGGAGGAAGACATGAAAAACTAACAATTGGGTACTATGCTCCCTACCTGGATGACAGAATCAATCGTACCCCAAACCTCAGCACCATGCAATATACCCATGTAACAAATCTGTACATGTACTTCCTGAATCTAAAAGTTGAAATTACAAAAACAAACAAACAAAAACCCACAAACCTAGGATAAATGGTGGATGACAGTTGCAAAACAGTGTAACCGTACTTAACATCAATGAACCACGTGCTTTACAATGGTAAGTTACGTGTATGCTA
Source organism: Pongo pygmaeus (assembly GCF_028885625.2). Taxonomy (NCBI): domain Eukaryota; kingdom Metazoa; phylum Chordata; class Mammalia; order Primates; family Hominidae; genus Pongo; species Pongo pygmaeus. Next base: position 57,101,924 of record NC_072392.2, on the reverse strand, counting down.
AGTATATATTACTACAATTAAAAACACACAAATCTGGTTATGTTTCCCATTCCAACTCTGTTATAGTTCACAATTGTTTTTAAGATAAAGACACAATTCTTTTGTTTTTTCTGAAACAGGGTCTTGCTCTGTTGCCCAAGCTGGAGTACAGTGATGTAATCTTGGCTCACTGCAGCCTCCTGGGCTCAAGCAATACTCCCAACCAAAGCCTCCTGAGTAACTGAGACTACAAGCGCATGCAACCATGCCCAGCCAATTCTTTGTAGAGGAGAGATTTCGCCATGTTGTCCAGCTGGTCTTGAACTTCTTGAACTCGAGCAATCCACCTGCCTTGGCCTCCCAAAGTGTTGGAATTCTGGGCGTGAGCCACCACATCCAGCCAAACACGATTATTTACCACTGCCTATAAAATGCAGTATTTTCTCATTTTATCCAAGTCTCTTATTTCCTTATCTGTTCCAGCTACACTGGCCTTCATCAGAGTTCCTATGTCACTATGCTTCTTCCTATCACCGAACTTTTCGAAAATGCTGTTTTCTATGCCTAAAACACACTTTCTTCCTCCTTAACCTCCAGTAATTCTTCAAAACTCAGTTCAAATATCACTTTTCTGGCCTCTCTGGTTAAGTGAAATATCCTTATTTTAGGTTTTCATTAGTACATATAAGAAGTTAAGAATTGGCTGGGTGTGGTGGCTCATGCCTGTAATCCCAACACTTTGGGAACCCGAGGCAGGCGGATCACCTGAGGTCAGGGGTTCGAGACCAGCCTGGCCAACATGGTGAAACCCTGTCTCTACTAAAAATACAAAAAGTAGCTGGGTGCAGTGTCGTGCGCCTGTAGTCCTAGCTACTTGGGAGGCAGAGGCAGAAGAATCGCTTGAACCCGGGAGGCGGAGGCTGCAATGAGCCGAGATCGTGCCACTGCACTCCAGCCTGGGCGACAGAGTGAGACTCCATCTCAAAAAAAAATAAGAAGAAGAATTAAAAATTTTCAGTTTTAGCCAAGCGCTGTGGCTCTCATCTGTAATCCCAGCACTTTAGGTGGCTGAGGCGGGTAGATCACCTGAGGTCAGGAGTTAGAGACCAAGTTGGCCAACATGGCAAAACCCCTGTATTTTTGTACAAAACTTAGCCGAGCGTGGTGGCGGGTGCCTGTAATCCCAGCTACTTGGGAAGCTGAGGCAGGAGAATCGCTTGAACCTGGGAAGTAAAGGTTATAGTGAGCCGAGATTGCGCCATTGCACTCACTCCAGCCTGGGTGACAAGAACAAAACTCAGTCTCAAAAAAAAAAAATTTTTTTTTTTTTCAGTTTTTGTTATCATCTGGTGAATGCCTTTCAACCCTTTCCTAGACTGCAAGCTCCATGAGGGCAAAGATCATGTGCTTGTACATACAGCAGAGTGCTTCATACACACTATACTCAAAATTATCTCCCCAGTGAACAAAATGATTTTCAAGACTCAAATGCAATTCCAGCAGGCAGCCACTAGAAGGCACCTTTGCTACATTTGTACTTGGGTAATTATCATCAGTGTCTGTAGGGTACCAATGTTGACAAGGAGACATCTATTCCCACCCCTTCCCCCGCCCAAAAAAACCTGTAAGAAAAATGGCCGTAAACCATAAGGGTGTGTGCTAAATACGAGCATTTAATTTACTTTAGGCCAGTAAGTATTTCCATGCAACAAGCTAAACTCAGAAAAACAGTAACATAGCTCTTTTAAAAATATTATTTCCAAGCTGGTCGCGGGGGCTCGCGCTTGTAATTCCAGCACTTTGGGAAGCAGTGGTGGGCAGATCAACTGAGGTCAGGAGTTCAAGACCAGTCTGGCCAACATGGTGAGACCCCATCTCTACTAAAAATACAAAAATCAGCCAGGTGTGGTGGCACGCGCCTGTAATCCCAGCTACTTGGAAGACTGAGGCAGAAGAATCGTTTGAACCGGGGAGGCGGAAGTTGCAGTGAGCTGAGACGGTGCCACTGCATTCCAGCCTGGGCAACAGAGTGAGATTCCATCTCAAAAAAAAAAAAAAAAAAAATTTTTTTTCCAAGTGTCAGAATAGTGGTTTGAAAAGTAATACAGCAAAGCCTTTTTAGCTTAAATATTAAAATCTAAAAGGTAGCATTATTTTTGAAAAGAAAATACTTATGTGACAAGAGAAATCAAGAAGAAAAAAGCTTTTTTATCCCTAAAACGATTTTGTCTCTTATAAGCCCTTTTATCAAAATATTAATTCATTTCTGTATGTGTTTACAAAATTATGTTGAAGTAAAGTAACTTCTACAAAAAAACTGTCTAAAAACTTGCTGTATCAAATTTTATTCCTCCCACTCAAGAAGACGGTTCTTTCTTCAATAACCCCAATCATGGTTGTGGTCTTGCTATTCCACCAAAAGCTACTTTCTTTTTCAAGGTCACCAATGACCTCCACATTCCTAAATTCCATGGTCATTTTTCAATCCTCCCTCCACCTAAATGACAAGAGTATTTGAAACACTTTCTTTCTGGAAACACTCTTCACTTAGCTTCCAGGGTACGCTATCCCAAATTTCCTATTTGACTTACAGCTGTTAGTTGTTTTATCTTGTTCTTCCATTCATATCCCCTAACTCTTTTAGGTTTTTTTTTTTTATTTTAATCCAACCCTCAAATGAAACCAGAGCACATCCTCCGAGTCTTAACAGTCAGAGTATCTCAGGGCTCAGCCACTAGACCTTGCCCCGTTTTCTATCTGCACTCAATCCCTACATGACCTCAAGACTTTGTATACTATCTATATGCCACTGGCTCCCCCAAATTGAAATCTCCACCCTAGACAACACCCGAAATCAATTCTTATAATGGGAAGCCAAACAGGTATCACCGCCTTAATGTCTAAAACATGCCGAAAGGGTAATGTGTCCAAAACTGAACTTCCGATCTCTCCTTTTCACTGATGTTCCAGTCATTTCTTTATCAGTTAGTGGCAACTCCATTTTTCCAGCTGCTCGGTTGAAAATACTGAGTAGGAGCGGGGCACAGTGGCTCATGCCTGTAATCCCAGTACTCTGAGAGGCCGAAGTGGGTAGATCACTTGAGGTCAGGAGTTCGAGACCAGCCTGACCAACATGGTGAAACCCCTGTGGCACAGAGTGAGACCTCATCTCAAAAAAAAAACAAAAAAAGAAAGAAAAAGAAAAAAGGAAAAATTCATGAGTAATGAGAACCCTTACATTTGTTACTTCTGCCTAAATTCTGTGGCCCCAGACACTCACAGGTCTTTACTAAAAATACAAAATTAGCCGGGCGTGGGGGCGCACGCCTATAATCCCAGCTACTTGGGAGGCTGAGGGAGCAGAATCCCTTGAACCCAGGAGGTGGAGGTTGCAGTGAGCTGAGATCACGCCACTGCACCCCAACCTGGGCAATAAGAGCGAAATTCTGTCTCAAAAAAAAAAAAAAAAAAAAAAAAAAACATGAGTAGGCTGAGCGCTGTGGCACACGCCTATAGTCCAAGCACTTTGGGAGGCTGAGGTGGGCAGATCGCTTGAAGCCAGGAATTTGAGACCAACCTGAGCAAAGCGAGACGTCTCTACAAAAAATTTTTAAAAATTAGTTGGGTGTGGTGGCATGCACCTGTAGCCCCAGCTACTTGGGAAGCTGAGGCTGGGGGAACACTTGAGCCCAGGACTTTAGGGGCTGCAATGAGTTCTAGCCTAGGGCACAGAGTGAGACCTCATCTCAAAAAAAAAAAAAAAAAAAGAGAGAGAGAAAAATTCATGAGTAATAAGAACCCTTACATTTGTTACTTCTGCCTAAATTCTGTGGCCCCAGACACTCACAGGTCTTACTGCCTCATCTCTTTACTTACACTTTACTTACATATCATCTTAGCGAGACCCTCCTCTGACCATCCCATTTAGAATTATTATACAGGCCCCACCCCCATAGCACTCCCTGCTTTATTTTTCTTGGTAGCATTTCTAACACAGTATGTGTCCTACTTAGTTATTTTAGTTTTATCATGTTTTCCCCTAACCTAGAAAGTAAGCTCCATGGGTGCAGGAATTTTTGTTTCATTCACTGCTGAATCCTCAGCACCTGGAACAGTACCTAGCACATAGCAGGTATTTAATAAATACCTGGTGAATAAAGAACAATCATGAAGAAGTAGGAACTGTATGCTTTTAAAATACATCCACAAATTATTTGATATACTTGAGGGTGGGCTGGACTTAGTGATTCAGGGCTAACAAAATACAAAGCTGGGTTCCCTACAGCAAGTGATCAAGAAAGCAAGGTAGAAGTCAAAACGTCTTTTTATGATCACTTGCTCTAGGAAGCCAGCTGCCATGTGATGAAGGCACATCAAGCAACCCTATGCAGAGGCCGGCAAAGCAAGAAACTGAAGCCTCCTGCCAATCCAGGTTACTCAGTGAGCTGTCTTACAAGTAGATGCTCCAACCCCATTGAAGGCTTCGATGATTAATGACATCTTGATTACCGCTACACAAGAGACCCTGAGCCAGAACCAACCAGTTAAGTCACCCCGGGTTCCTGAGCCAGAGGAACTGTGTACATAAAAAATGTTTTAAACTCCTAAGTGTGGGAGTATTTGATTACACCGCAATAGATAACTAATACAGTGGGACTGTAATAACCTGGGATAATCACTTTGGGAAGAAATTTAGCAATACCTAATAAAACTAAACACGTAGATATCTCTGAACTAAGTCTCCCAATTGGTATTCCTTGGATGAGTGAGACCTAGGGGCAGCAGGGTGGGTCCTCAGTGGCTAGAGTGTCCAAGTTAGCTACCTCAGTCTCAAGTAGCCTCCTCTGTTTACTGTAGAAATATTATCATCTTGTGTGAGTGTTACGACACAAAAACAGTTGGTAAGTAACATACTATGACCCAGAAATTCCATTTCTAGTTATGTATCTTAAAGAAATCTTGCCAGGCACAGTGGCTCACGCCAGTAATCCCAGTACTTTGGGAGGCCGAGGTGGGCGGATCACCTGAGGTCAGGAGTTCAAGACCAGCCTGACCAACATAGAGAAACCCCGTCTCTACTAAAAATACAAAATTAGCCGGGCATGGTGGTGCATGCCTGTAATCCCAGCTACTCGGGAGGCTGAGGCAGAAGAATCGCTTGAACCCGGGAGGCAGAGGTTACAGTGAGCCGAGACTGCACCACTGCACTCCAGCCTGGGCAACAAGAGTAAAACTCCATCTCAAAAAAAAAAAGGAAATCTCATATGTGTATACAAGGAAATACTTATTGCAGTATTTTTCATAATAGCAAATGCTTGGATATAACATAAAAGTCCACCAGTCAGGGTGTGAAGAAGAAAATTATAGTTTCACATTGGAAACACATTATTAATATATATAGTAGTTGTGCTGGGTGTGGTGGTTCATGCCTGTAATCCCAGTGCTTTGGGAGACAGAGGTAGGAGGATGGCTTAACCCCAGGACCACCCTGGGCAACATAGTGAGACCCCGTCTCCTTAAAAAAGAAAAAATTAGCCAGGCGTGGTGGCTCACACCTGTAGTCCCAGTGACTCAGGAGGCTGACGTGGGAGGATCGCTTGAGCCTGGGAGGCAGAGGTTGCAGTGAGCCATCATCATGCCACTGCAATCCAGCCTGAATAACAGAACAAGACCCCGTCTCATAAAATAAAAATAAACAAATGTGCATTTTCTCAGAGACATTTTCTTTGGAAAAACTACCCCCATCTAGCATAGCCAAGGTAAGACACCTTAATAGGTATAATTCTCTAGCCTTCTTTCCAAAGCCAGGTAGACCAGAAATATAACTATTTTTTTTCATAGTTATTTTACTTTGCTAACTAAAGAAAAAAGAGGTTTTGAAGACTCTCAGGAGGACTATTAAGGGCTAAAGTAGAATGGGATACTTAAAAATAGTTTCGAGGGTAACATTAAGCCTAGATATGCATATACTTCCCTAAACACAGATAGAAATTAGCAAAACATCGAACGTGACTTCATGAACAAAGGGCAACTGTCAGTGAATTATATACCTAAACCTTCCCCTCAATTAGGCTTTTTGTTAGAGTCTTGCTCTGCCGCCCAGGCTGGAGTGCAGTGGTGTGATCACTGCAACCTCTGCCTCCTGCTTTCAAGCAATTCTCCTGACTCAGCCTCCTGAGTAGCTGGGACTACAGCTACACATCACTATACCCAGCTAATTTTTGTATTTTTTAGTGAAGATGCAGTTTCACCATGTTGGCTAGGCTGGTCTCAAACTCCTGACCTCAAGTGATCCGCCCACCTCAGCCTCTCAAAGTGCTGGGATTATAAGCGTGAGCCACCATGCATGGCTTCGATTAGGTTCTAAAGCATTTAACAGAATATCATGATATCTCTACCCTCACTATATGCCATGTAAGGGTTTAGTTCTCAGTCTCCTCTTTTATTTTGCCACCATATATTGTAGAAAATTCAATATAATTCCACCAAATGAAGTCCTACTTACCAAGTGCTCTTGCTACTGCCAGAAAAGGAATCTGGTCAATAACTGTGCTCCTCCTAACAGGTCCATTGTGAGTGAGCCGAGGTCGTTTCCAAACTACACGATTCACCCCAGACTTGTTCATTACACTAAAAATAAATAGAGTTCACATAAATAATCTAAATGATTAAAATACAACAACTAAGGTAGCTCAGTATATTAAATCACTAATAAAATAAGACCACATTATTACAAAATAATGTCTTATGTGTTTCAAATACAAAGATGCATAAGCTAAAATTCCTGTTCAGAGAGGAATTAGGGTAGATTCAAAGTGGAAAATTTTGAGATTACTGGAATAGGCAGTATAACCAAATGAATGTAATGTGAAGAAAAGTGAGTATAAATACCATGTCAAAAAAAAAGCAAAACTACCTAATTAGTAAACAATTGGGGGTTGACAGAAGGCCTTATCTAAGTGGAGAGAGAACTGCTGGAACTCGGGAGGTAGAGGCTGCAGTGAGCCGAGATCACACCTCTGTACTCCAGCCTGGATGACAGAGCGAGACTCTTGTCTCAATAAATAAATAAATAAATAGAGATTAAATTGTGATATAAGCAATTAAAAAGGAAAGGTTATAGAGCTCTGAGTGTTTATGTTGAGGATGGGGGAAACATAGCAGAACTTCAGTTTTAATTTTTGTTGTTGTTGTTGTTGTTTTTGAGATGGAGTCTCACTCTGTTGCCCAGGCTGGAGCACAATGGTGTGATCTCAGCTCACCACAACCTCCACCTCCTGGGTTCAAGTGATTCTCCTGCTTAAGCCTCCCGAGTAGCTTGGATTACAGGCGTATGCTACCATGCCTGGCTATTTTTGTATTTTTAGCAGAGATGGGGTTTCAGCATGTTGGCCAGGCTGGTCTCAAACTCCCAACCTCAGGTGATCCACCCACCTCAGCCTCCCAAAGTGATGGGATTACAGGCTGACGTCAGCCACCGTGCCCAGCCAGTTTTTTTGTTTATTTTTATTTATTTATTTAGAGATGGAGTTTTTGCTCTTGTTGTCCAGGCTGGAGTGCAGTGGCACGATCTCGGCTCACTGCAACTTCCGCCTCCTGGGTTCAAGCGATTCTTTTGCCTCAGCCTCCCAAGTAGCTGGAACTACAGGCACGCGCTACCACGCCTACTAATTTTTGTATTTTTAGTAGAGACAGGGTTTCACCATGTTGGCCAGGCTGGTCTCGAACTCCTGACCTCAGCCTCCCAAACTGCTGGGAGCCACCACGTGGGCAACCACACCTGCCTAATTTTTTCTTTTTTGAGGAGACAGGGTCTCACTATGTTGCCCGGGCTGGTCCTGGGCTTAAGCCATCCTCCCACTTCAGTCTCCCAAAGTGCTGGGATTACAGGTGTGAGCCACAGCGCCCAGCCTGTTTTTTGTTTTTTGATACAGGGTCTCTCTCTGTCGCCCAGGCTGGAGTGCAGTGGTGCACTCATGGTTCACTGCAGCCTTGACCTCCTCCTGGGCTGCAGTGATCCTCCCACCTCAGTCTCCTGAGTAGCTGAGAATACAGGCATGTGCCACCATGCCCAGCTAATTATTGGCAGTTTTAATATGATTTCAGCAATATACAGAAAATACTATATATTTAGGTATTTCTGTAATTCAAAGTGTGAGACTAGACTTTGTGAAATAGATCAGCTGTAGACATATAGATTTGGGAGTTACAAGAGTAAGAAACCCCTCCTAAAAATGTGTCACAGGAGCAACAGAAATGCCTAAAACTTGGAAATATGATTAGTTTTTTTTGTTGTTGTTGTTGAGACAGAGTCTGGCTCTGTCACCCAGGCTGGAGTGCAGTGGCGCGATCTCAGCTCACTGCAAGCTCCGCCTCCCAGGTTCATGCCATTCTCCTGCCTCAGCCTCCCGAGTAGCTGGAACTACAGGCACCTGCCACCATGCCTGGCTAATTTTTTGTATTTTTAGTAGAGATGGGGTTTCACTGTGTTAGCCAGGATGGTCTCGATCTCCTGACCTCGTGATCCACCCGCCTCGGCCTCCCAAAGTGCTGGGATTACAGGCGTGAGCCACCGTGCCCAGCCGGAAATATGATTAGTTCTTTAGGAAAAAACACTGATAATCAAAACATTAGAGATGGTCTCTCAAAAACTATGCCTGGCATGACCGAAATGAGCTTTACTTCAAATGGGAATTGATTTTTTAAATTTAATTTTTATTAATTTAAACAGCCATTTGTGGCTAGTGGTGAGTATACTGAACAGTCCAGAGGAGGACTGAAACAAGCAGAGAATGACCAGAAAACACTATGGGTGTTAACAAAGAATAGGAATTCCAGAAAGTTGCTCATTTACCATCCCCCCATCCTTTTTTTGTTTTGGAGACAGTCTCGCTCTGTTACCTAGGCTGGAGTGCAGTGGTGTGAACTTGACTCATTGCAGCCTCAGCCTCCTGAGTAGTTAGGATTACAGGCAGCCGCCACAATGCCTGGCTAATTTTTTTATTTTTAGTAGAGACGGGGTTTAACCATATTAGCCAGGCTGGTCTCGAACTCCTGGCCTCAAGTAATCTGCCTGCCTCAGCCTCCCAAAGTGCTGGTCTTACAGGCATGAGTCACCATGCCCAGCCTACCATCCCTTTTGAGAACTAGTTTTCATTTTGTTTTGAGACAGGGTGTCGTTCTGTTGCCCAGGCTGCAGTGCAGTGGTGTGATCGTGGCTCACCACAGCTTTGACTTCCCGGGCTCAAGTGATGCTCCCACCTCAGCTTCCCAAATAGCTGGGACCAAAGGCATGTAATTTTTTGTAGAGAACGGATCTCATTATGTTTGCCAGGCTGGTCTTAAACTCCTGAGCTCAAGCCATCCTCCCATCCGGGCCTCCCAACATGCTGGGATTACAGGCGTGAGCCACCATGCCCAGCCAAGAACTAGTTTAAATAAGTTCTGATATAAATAGGTTGATCATAACGAGTTAAAATATCAAAGGCATTTATTTTGTTATATTAAACTTTCTTCAATGATGATCCTCAAAAGTCAACAGCAGAGTAAAGACTAACCTTGCCATTCACAAGAATCCATGAAACACAAGAGTTATGATAAGATGCCAACATTCTGCCTTAATACCATCTTAAAGCTCTATTATTCTTTGCTAAACCTTCTCCCTACAAGGTAAGGCTTAGTACCTAAGTAATTTACAGTAGCTGCTTCCAACATAACTAGACGAGCAGCTCTCTCGACACTTAATATTCAAAGACATTATGATCTGTGTTTCTGAGAAACAAAAAGACAAATAATGATACTGGTTAAAACATAGAAGTTTTAACATCTAGTAACAAAAAACTAAAGCAATGTTATAAAAGATGCTTTTATTGCACTTCCTGTTGTTGTCCTGTATGATTAAAAGGCATGTAAAAAGGAACAGCCTGACATGCAGAGAGCTGACTGAGCAGCAACAGAAGGCTGGAAAAACAAAATGCTGGCCCATTGCCTAGGCCGGGACAGAGGGAAGCAAGGAAATAACTTATAATAAAATAGCTCAATTTTTGCAAAAAGTTACCTGCTCCAAAATAGCAGAGTATCTGCCCAACTGTCCAGATGGTGTTTTTGGTAATAAAGCCAAAAAACTCTTTCTAAAAACATTATTAAAATCAAATAAAATATAATTTTAAAATTCAAGTAAAAAAACAAGAAAGAATAGTCAAGAAAGGTATTTTTAAAACACAAAACGGTAATTTCTGTAGAAAATAATTATTTCCTTTTTTGTTCATTTATTTTATTTATAATTATAAAAAAAATTTTTACGTAGAGATGGAGGTCCCGCTATGTTGAACAGGTTGGTCTCAAACTTCTAACCTCAAGTGATCCTCCCATCTCGGCCTCCAAAAGCGCTAGGATTACAGGTGCCGCAGCCAGCTACTTTATTTCTTTTTTATGAGACACAGTTTTCACTCTTGTTGGGAAGGCTGGAGTGCAGTGGCATGATCTTGGCTCACTGCAACCTCCGCCTCCCAGGTTCAAGAGATTCTCCTGCCTCCGCCTCCCGAGTAGCTGGGATTACAGGTACATACCACTACGCCTGGATAATTTTTTTGTATTTTTAGTAGAGATAGGGTTTCGCCATGTTGGCCCGGCTGGTCTCGAACTCCTGACCTCCGGTGATCTGCCCGCCTCAGGCTCCCAAAGTGCTGGGATTACAAGTGTAAGTCACCGTGCCCGGCCCCAAGAAAAGTATTTTTTAAAAGGAAGATTAATGAGAAGGAATCAGGCCTACCAATATTTAAAATTATAATAAAGTCTCAGTTTTAAAAATTATAATACTGATAAATAAGCAGGAAAAAAATTATAGCCCAGAAAAGACCCAAATATATGAAGGAATTCTGTTTATAATTTGCAAAGCCCACTTAACATGACAACCAGCAGAGATGTCAGATATATTCTGACCTTCACAGTCACAAGATCAAATAGACTATAGCCTGAAAGGAGGTTCATCTAACTTTGCAGGATACTGGGCAGGAAATAGAGTATGCCACCATAGCAGCTTCAAGGATATTGTCTTCAGCAGTGATTCAGACAGCCAGAAGCCATTTTTCCATCTCCCAAGTGATGGCTCAGTTGTAAGCAAGAGGACAGGGTCTAGCTTAGGTAAGCTTCATGTGTCACAGAAACCAATGTAATAAATAGCACATGACTACAGTTTCTTGGTCCCTACATAAGATAAACTGCATGCATACAAGGAAGCCAAGGCCTCTGCTTCCGAATAGAAATGTATAGTCCATTCAATAACTTCCCTACTAAGATGCAATTCCATTCAGGGATCATTCTACAATAAGCAATGCTGTCTTACAACAAAGGTGATATTTCACATTTATCTTCACCAGAGAAACACAAGGAGAGGGTAAATTCAAGGTCATCTTCCCAGTACAGAAGGGTCTTAAGCCTGGTCACCCTGCTACTCAGTAATGAAAAGATATAATTATTCAAGTATAATTATTCAAGTGGCTACTAGTAGCCATCTAGAAAAAAAGTTAACTTGTCTATTTACTACATAGCTTAGATCTTAAAATTCCAGAAGGATTAAAGATTTAAATATCAAAGATGATGAAACCATACGAGTACTGGCAAAGTGGTTCTCAAAATGTGGTTTAGGGGCCCCGGCAGGTTACTACAGACTTTTTCAGGGTGTCTCCAAGGTCCATTTTTTTTTTTTCATAATACTACTAAGACCACATGTATACAGTGGAGTTTTTTGAGAGGCTGCATGACTGGATATTATATAGCATAATAAAAAGTGTCAATATTTGCAAGATCTATGTAACTCAGTGAACCAGTATATTACAAACAATAAATGCATATATTAAAAAGTCATGCATAGGGGCTACATACTATGTGGTTCCAACTATATGACATTCTGGAAAAAGCAAAATTATGAAGGCAGTAAAAAGAGCAGTGGTTGTCAGGAGTAAGTGGGGGAGGGATGAATAGACAAAGTACAGAGGACTCTTACGGTGATGAAACTAATCTGCATGATACTATAATGATGGATACGTGTCATGACGTATTTGTCAAAACCCATAAAATGTGTAACACCCAGAGTGAACCCTAATGTAAACTACGGACACAGGTGATAATGGTATGTCAATGTAGGTTCACTGACTGATTATAACAAACACTCCGGAGAAGGATAGTGGGGAAGCCTGGGAGATGGGGGGTAGGCCAAAGCATATATGAGAATTCTGTGCTTCCCACTTAATTTTGCTGTGAATCTAAAAGTACTCTTAAAATTAAAATCATTAATCTTTTTAAATTATGCAGGGTTTTTAAAAAAGCATTCAATTCAGGGCCAGGAGCAGTGGCTCACACTTGTAATCCCAGCACTTTGAGAGGCCAAGGCAGGTGGATCTCCTGAGGTCGGGAGTTCGTGAAACCCCGTCTCTACTAAAAATACAAAATTAGCTGGGTGTGGTGGTACATGCCTCTAATCCCAGCTACTTCGGAGGCTGAGAACCCAGGAGGCAGAGGTTGCGGTGAGATAAGATCGTGCCACTGCACTCCAGCCTGGGCAACAAGAGCAAAAATCCGTCTCAAAAAAAAAAAAAAAAAAAAAAAAAAAATTCAATTCAACTAATGTCTTCATTGACTGATCGATGGCTGTTAATGTAAGAATATGCAAAGTTCATTAATAAAGTTTCAGATACCTTAAGAAACTATCATTTCTTGAGTTTTGAAACAGTATCAAAGACAAACATTTATGGAGAAGTGAGCAAAATACTCCTCCCTGGTCAGGCGAATTGGCTCACACCTGTAATCCCAGCACTTTGGGAGGCAGAGGTGGGCGGATCACAAGGTCAGGAGTTCAAGACCAGCCTGACCAAAACGGTGAAACCCCGTTTCTACTAAAAATACAAAAATTAGCTGGGCATGGTGGCGTGCACCTGTAATCCCAGCTACTCAGGAGACTGAGGCAGCAGAATCGCTTGAACCTGGGAGGCGGAGGTTGCAGTGAGCCCAGATCCCGCCACTGCACTCCAGCCTGGGTGACAGGGCAAGACTCTCTCAAAAAAAAAAAAAAGAAAAAGAAAATTAGCTGGCATGGTGGCATACATGCACCTGTAGTCCCAGCTCTCAAGAGACTAACATGGGAAGATCACTTGAGGTTGCAGTGAGCCATGATTGTGCTACTGCACTGCAGCCTGGGCAACAGAGTGAGATCATGTCAAAAACAAACAAATACAATGAACAAACAGAGTTTCTAAGACCAAAAATATTCCTGTTGTACTAAAAGAAAATATAGCCGACTTTATTAAAAAGCTTCACTGTGTGTATGGCATAAAACCCAAAAAGTTGTAACAGAAGAGACTAATAAATTTAACTACATTAAAAGAAACTTCCATGTGGAAAAAGTTCCAGGAGCATAATCAAAAGACAAACTGTGGAAACAATATCTAAAATTCACATCACATACATTAGACTAATTTGTTTAATGTACAGCTAGCCCCTACACATTAATGTGGGAAAAAAATGGCTAACAACAATCCCCCAAAATGAACGATAAATATAAAAATACAGAGAAAAGAAAATATAAATGGCTCTTAAATATATAAAAAGATTCAATATTTCTCATAAGATAAATTCAAATTAAAACATTACTGAAGCTGGGCACGTGGCTCACATCTGTAATCCCAACAATTTGGGAGGCCAAGGCGGGAGGATCGCTTGAGCCCAGGAGTTCAAGACCAGCCTGGGCAACATGGTAAGACCTCGTCTCTATTTCTTAAAACTTTTTTTTAAAACAACATCATTGCCGGGCGCAGTGGCTCACGCCTGTAATCCCAGCACTTTGGGAGGCCGAGGTGGGCGGATCACGAGGTCAGGAGATCAAGACCATCCTGGCTAACATGGTGAAACCCCATCTCCACTAAAAATACAAAAAATTAGCCAGGCGTGGTGGCAGGCACCCGTAGTCCCAGCTACTAGAGAGGCTAAGGCAGGAGAATGGCATGAACCCAGGAGGCGGAGCTTGCAGTGAGCCGAGATCGCGCCACTGCACTCCAGCCTGGGCAACAGAGCCAGACTCCATCTCAAAACAAAAAACAAAAAACAAAACAAAACAAAACAAAAAAAACCACATCATTGAGACACCTCTTTTTTAAACCTGAAACTGGATATGATCAAAAAGTTTTATTTGTTGTCCAGGACATCCATATACACTGATGGCAGAAGTGTAAATTGGTACAACCTCTATAAAGACAAATAGTTATCAGTATTCAAAACATACACCTCTTTGGCCAAGCAATTCCACTTTTAGGAAATGATCCTACCAATATACTGGCAAGTGCACAAAAACACACATGTGCGGATTTTTCATTTCACAGCAGTTTGCAATAACAAAAGAAAATGAGAAATAAAAATCCTTCAATAGGAGACTGATTAAAATAAATGACGGTACATCTGTACATGGTACAGCTCCATAATATATTTGATTGTATACGAATATCTCTTTTTTGAAAGGACACACAGCCACACTGGTTGCTTAGCAAGTGGAGGGGAACGAGGTGGCCTTTGGGACAGCAGCAGCTGAAAGACCTTCCATAGCATATCCTCTTTTTTATGCTACCTGAATTTGAACCAAATGAATGTCACCATTAAAAAAATAAAAATAAACGTATGGTATAAAATCTCATCACTCATTTATAAAAATTTAGAATATTTCTTATTTAGAATATTCTTATTTAGAATATCTTATTCCCATGTCTCTGCATTGCTAACACTAGAAATACAATTTTATATCCAGCTTTTTTGTGACCATAAACATTTTCCTCTATCATTAAACCTTCCCCATATACACGGGAGTTCATATTACTCTACCTTTACTTGGAAAAATTTCAAAACACCATGAATTTTATAAACTTAGCTATAAATGTTATTTTTAATGGCTGTATCATATTCAGCATTATGAATATGTTGCTAAATATACTTAACCATTCTCCAGCTGTTGGGCCTTCAAGTTACTTCTGGCCTTTAACAGTCATTACAAATGCTGCAATCAATAACTCTATTCAGATATTTTTGTCTACAGTTCAGATTTCTTCTTTAGAATAGATTCCCTAAACATTTAAAGCTACTGGTATATATTATTTTCTATATAGGTAGTACCAATTGTAATCTTACCAAGAAGGTAACCATTTCAACAAAAATACTGAGAGGAATCTCTTTGTTTCTTTTATCTTTGCTAATCTAATAACAGGAAATAAAGTTTCATTTTAATGTTTTACTTTTATTTCACCAAATGTTTACTACTGTTTTGCATTTTTTTGTTGTTCAAACTTTCTCTTCTTTATCCACCTATCCAGGGGTGCCATACACTTTAGTACTTTATTTTATTTTTATTTTTTTAAGAGATGGAGTCTCGCTCTGTCGCCCAGGCTGGAGTGCAGTGGCACGATCTCAGCTCACTGCAACCTCCGCCTCCTGGTGGTTCAAGCAATTCTCCTGCCTCAGCCTCCCAAGTAGTTGGGACTACAGGTGCACGCTGCTACGCCTGGCTAATTTATTTTGTATTTTAGCAGAGATGGGGTTTCACCGTGTTCCCCAAGCTGGTCTCGAACTCCTGAGCTCAGACAATCCACCCGCCTCAGTCTCCCAAAGTGCTAGGATTACAGGCGTGAGCCACCGCGCCCAGCCTCACACTTTAGTACTTTATTAATTTGTTGAACTCCTTATAGTTTAAGGATGCTAATTCTTTTCTTTTCTTTTTTGAGATGGTGTTTTGCTCTTGTTGCCCAGGCTGGAGTGCAATGGTGCAATCTCAGCTCGCCACAACCTCTGCCTCCCAGGTTCAAGTGATTCTCTTGCCTCAGCCTCCAGAGTAGCTGGGATTACAGGCATGTGCCACCACACTCAGCTAATTTTGTATTTTTAGTAGCGACGGGGTTTCTCCATGTTGGTCAGGCTGATCTCGAACTCCCAACCTCAGGTGATCTGCCCGCCTCAGCCTCCCAAAGCACTGGGATTACAGGCGTGAGCCACAGTGCCCGGCCAGATGCTAATTATTTTCCTTAGTTTGTCGTTTCTCTGCAAAAGACCAATTTTGATTTAATAAAAGCAAAAAAGATGAGGCAAGTAACGATATCATGGGAAGGCTTCAGTTAGAAAGATTATTTAGAAAATATTGGATTCTACTCAACTTGCCTCATATCCTCAATTTTTAAAAATTAGTATTGAGATAATTTTTACATTTTTTCATGTTATTCACTCTCTTGATTTTTATAATCTTTCATTTAAGTTTGAATCATAAAAATATAATACTGAAATCAATTTCAGTTCCTAGTTTACAAAACTTAGACATTGAAACGCTAAGTTCAAACAAAGAAAACAATAATTGGAAAGGTTTGCAGTAAATCTGAAATCAATGAAAAAAGCTGAAGGTTAATTCTAACTTAATCTTTTTCCCCCAGCCAGATTCAAAGTGTTCTACTCTGGAACTCCAAGAGCTGCTCCGTCTAGATTCTGAAAGTCATATGAAAGGTTTTCAGTAAAACCTTGTATTGTTTCCACGGGGCCCACTGAAATATTATTTCCTATTAGAGTCATTATCAGAAATAAAACAATCAATTCATAGTAATGAGAAAAATATGAATGTACATACATGGGTATTACATCAGACACCTAAAAAACCTGTAATACTAAGAAAGTAACTTCAATAAAAGGGAGAATAGTAGGTCAATTTCATTAGTAAAGCATAAAAGGACTAAATAGAACCAAAAGAGGAAAGAGAAAACAATAGAATGTTACCTCCCACCAAGTCCTTCGATTCGTTCTCTTTCCTTGGGAAGTTCTGGCTTATGGTCCTGTGTCACCTCCACAGCTCTGACAAAGTCATCCTTCGGGTCATCCTGAATTCCAAGAACCACCCCTGAGTCACCTACGTGAGCTACATACATCTTCATGCCCCGTATGATGACCACACTGGCAGTTGTCCCTGATGTGCTGGGAAGACCTGTCATAGTCTTTGGCCATTCCGCTGTAATAAGAAATAAAATATTTTACTCTTACAAGTATAAACATTAATACACTGTCAGGATACAAATGGCAACAAACTCTGAATTAGCATGTTAACATTCGAATTAGCATAGGAAAAAATTTAAGAAAAATATTCTGAAAACTACTAAAGGACTTAGGTTAATTAATGAATACATTAATAAATTAATGTTATAAATAATACAAATATGATACAACTATCAAACCAATCCTAAGAGAAATATATTACAGGATAGGTTTACTACTGCTACATGACTCTTAGTCCTAACTACATTGAGAGGAAAGAATGTGTTAAGAGGTTCTTTTAATCTGAATCAGTTTTGATTCAAGAGTTTTGATACCATTTAGCCAGCCACTTAGCATCTGTTTACTAATATCTCTTCTAAAAGGCTTTCTGAAAAAGCTACTTGTTTTTCTGTTTTGTTGTTTTTTTAGATTGAGTCTTACTCTGTCACCCAGGCTGGAGTGCAACCTCTGCCTCCTGGGTTCAAGTGATTCTCCTGACTCAGCCTCTCGAGTAGCTGGTATTACAGGCGCCCGCCACCATCCCCCCAGCTAATTTTTGTATTTTTAGTAGAAATGGGGTTTCGCCATGTTGGTCAGGCTGGTCTCAAACTCCTGACCTTGGGTGATCCACCTGCTTTGGTCTCCCAAAGTGCTGGGATCATGGGCATGAGCCACTACACTCGGCTTGATTTGTTTTTGAAATAACTATTTTGAATAGTCACTACTTAACAAATTACATTTACTGAGTATACTCACTGTATACCAAGTTCTATACTAAGAGCTTTACATGTATTATCTCAAATAATGCTTGTGACGAACTTATGAGACAGATATGATTATTCCCTTTATTTTATTTACTTATTCCCCATCTTACAGATAAGGATATCAATACTTTGAATAATTAAGAAACCTGCTTGAGATAACTCAAATATTTAGGGGCAGAATCCCCGTATATTAAATTACAAACCCTATATTGTTTAATTAAATTCACTGTCATTCAACAATTCTGAAGTATTCTGTAACACTAAACAAACTGCAACTTATAGTTCATGATGGCAAAATGAGTCCAAACAATGACATATTCTCCCCACCAAAATCCCACTGAAAGGACAGAATGTGAATATTAGAAAAAGTCCACAACATATAGAAACACATAGAAAGGTCGTAAGCAAAGATGAAGAATTCCTGGAAGTTTAAAGGAATACAATTATGTTAAGAAAAAAAAATAAAAATGCAGTCTTGTAATCCAACATAAGCAAAAAGAACAACCAGTAATAAAGACAGTAAATGAGTGTTCCTTTTTTATTCTTTTTTTTGAGATGGAGTCTCGCTCTGTCGCCCAGGCTGGACAGCAGTGGCACGATCTCGGCTCACTGCAAGCTCTGCCACCCGGGTTCATGCCATTCCCCTGCCTCAGCCTCCCAAGTAGCTGGGACCACAGGCGCCTGCCACCACGCCCAGCTAATTTTTTTGTATTTTTTTAGTAGAGACAGGGTTTCACTGTGTTAGCCAGGATGGTCTTGATCTCCTGACCTCGCGATCTGCCCGCCTTGGCCTCCCAAAGTGCTGGGATTACAGGCGTGAGCCACAGCACCCGGCCAGTAATTTTTTTTTTTTTTTTTTTTTTTGAGATAAGAACTCTTAACAGGCTGGGCGCGGTGGCTCACGCCTGTAATCTCAGCACTTTAGGAGGCCAAAGCGGGCGGATCACGAGGTCAGGAGATAGAGACCATCCTGACTATGGTGAAACCCCGTTTCTACTAAAAATACAAAAAATTAGCTGGGCATGGTGGCGGGTGCCCATAGTCCCAGCTACTCGGGAGGCTGAGGCAGGAGAATGGCGTGAACCCGGGAGGCGGAGCTTGCAGTGAGCCGAGATCATGCCACTGCACTCCAGCCTAGGCAACAGTGCAAGACTCTGTTCTCTGTTTAAAAAAAAAAAAAAAAAAAAAGTAAAGAAAAAACCCTAACTCAACCAGAGAACTGTTAGAATAAACAAATATAATAAAATTGTAGAATACGAAATCAACATACTAAAATCAGTTGCATTTCTATTCACAAACTATCCAAAAAAAAGTTAAGAAAACAATCCTATTTACAATAGCATCAAAAAGAATAAAATACTTAGGAATAAATTTAACAAAGGAGGTGAAAGATCTGTATGCTTAAACTGTAAGACACTGATGAAAAAAACTAGAGAAGACAAAAATAAACATTAAAAATCTATGTCCATGGATTGTAAGAATATTGTTAAAATGTCCATACTACCTAAAAAGATCTACAGATTTAATGCAATCTCTATCAAAATTCCAATGACATTTTCCACAAAAATAGAAAAAAAACCCTAAAATTTATACAGAACCACGAAAGACCCCAAATAGGTAAAGCAATCTTGAGAGAGAAGAGCAAAGCTTAAAAGGCATCACATTTCCTGATTTGGAAGTGTAGTACAAAGCTATAGTAATCAAAACAGTATGGTACAGACATAAAAACATATCAAGGGAGTAGAAAAGAGAGCCTAGAAATAAACCCGTGCATATATGGTCAACTACTCTTTTGACAAGGGCTCCAAAAATACACCCTGAAGCAGCCCGGCCAAAATGGTGAAACCCCATCTCTATCAAAAAATACAAAAAATAGCTGGGCACGTGTGCCTGTAGTCCCAGCTACTCAGGAGGCTGAGGTGGAAGAATCACTTGAACCCAGGAGGTGGAGGCTGCAGTGAGTGGAGATGGCACCACTGCACTCCAGCCTGGCCAACAGAGTGAGATCCTGTCTCAAAAAAAAAAAAAAAAAAAAAAACTCTGAGGTAAGGATAGTCTTCAATAAATGGCATTGGAAAACCTGGATATCCACATGCAAAAGAATGAAATTGTACCCTTGTCTTATACCATACACAAAAATTAACTGGAAAGTGATTAAAAACTGAAATGTAAGAAATACATTGAAAGCATAAAACTTAGGCCGGGTGCAACGGCACACACCTGTAATCCCAGCACTTTGGGAGGCCGAGGCGGGCGGATTACCTGAGGTCAGGAGTTCGAGACCAACCTGGCCAACATGGTGAAACCCCATCTCTACTGAAAATATAAAAATGAGCCGGATGTGGTGGTGTGCGCCTGTAATTCCAGCTACTCGGGCAGCTGAGGCAGGCAAATCGCTTGAACCTTGGAGGTGGAGGTTGCAGTGAGCCAAGATCGTGCCACTGCACTACAGCCTGGACAACAGAGCGAGACTCTGCCTCAAAAAAAAAAAGAAAGAAAAAAAGAAAAGAAAAGAAAAACAAAAAGCACAAAACTCCTAGAAAAAAAAATAAGGAAAAATCTCAACATTGGTCTTGGCAATTACTTTTTTAATATGACCACCAAAAGAAATGGCAACAGGCTGGGTGCGGTGGCTCATGCCTGTAATCCCAGCACTTTGGGAGGCCAAGGTGGGTGGACCATGAGGTCAGGAGTTCTAGACCAGCCTGACCAACATGGTGAAAGCCTGTCTCTATTAAAAATACAAAAATTAGCCAGGCATGGTGGTGCACACCTGTAATCCCAGCTCAGGAGGGATCCTAATCTCAGGAGGCAGAGGTTGCAGTGAGCTGAGATCACACCACTGCACTCCAGCCTGTGTAATAGAGCGAGACTGTCTCAAAAAAAAACAAAAACAAACAAAACAGCAACGAAAGCAGAAATAAACAGGTGGGCTACATCAAACTAAAAGGTTTCTGCACAGGAAAGGAAACCATCAACAAAATGAAAAGGCAACTTTCAGGAGAAAATATTTACAAACTTTACACTATATGGTAAGAGATTAATATCCAAAATATATAAGGAACTCATACAACTCAATAGCAAAACAAACAAACAAAAACACAATTAAAAACCGGGCAGGCCAGTCACGGTGGCTCATGCCTGTATTCCCAGCACTCTGGGAGGCCGAAGTGGGTGGATCACGAGGTCAGGAGTTCAAGACCAGCCTGGCCAATATGGTGAAACCCCGTCTCTACGAGAAATACAAAAATTAGCCAGGCATGGTGACAGGCGCCTGTAATCCTAGCTACTGGGGAGGCTGAGACAGGAGAATCGTTTGAACCCAGGGGGTGGAGGTTGCAGTGGGCCGAGATCATAACATTGCACTCCAGCCCGGGCGACAGGGCGAGACTCTGTCTCAAAACAAAACAAAAACAAAAAAACAAAAAAAAACTGGGCAAATGACCTGAATAGACATTTGTCAAAGAAGTCATAGAAATGGGCAACAAGTATATGAACAGAAGCTCAACATCAATCATCATGACGGAAATTCAAATCAAAAACACAATGAGGCAGGAAGATCGCTTGAGGCCAGGAATTTATCACCAGCACAGACAACACAGCGAGACCCATCTCCACTAAAAATTTAAAAATTAGCCGGGCATGGTAGCACACATCTGTAGTCCTAGCTACTCAGGAGGCTGAGACAGGAGGTTCCATTGAGCCCAGGAGTCTGGGGCTACAGTGATCACACCACTGCACTCCAGCCCGAGCAACAGAGCAAAAAGACCCGTCTCAAAAAAATTAAAAAAAAAAAAAAGAGAGAGAGAGATAACCTCATACCTATTAGGATGGCTATTATCAAAAAGATAACAGTAAACAAGTACTGGCCAGGATGTGAAGAAGAAAAGAGTAGAAGGATGGTTGCCAGGGATTAGGGGTTGGGAGAAGTGGGGAGATGTTGGTCAAACAGCACAAAATTTCCATTATGAGTAAGTTCTTAGTATCTAATGTACAACACAGAGAGTATAGTTAATAATACTGTTTTGTATACTTGAAATTTGCTGAAAATAAATCTTGAGTGTTCTCACCACCAAAAAAAGGTTAACTATGTGAGGTGATCGATGTGTTAATTAACTTGACTGTGGTAATCATTTCACAATGTATACATATATAAAATCATCTATCACATTGTACATCTTTTTTAAAAGCAACGAAAAAAATCTACTCTTCAGAAGATACCATTATTAGAATAAAAACAACTCACAGAACAGAATACACACACATACACGCCAAAGGAAAAGCATCCAGAATATATAAAATTTTCCTACAAATCAAATCAATGAGACAGACTACCCAAATGGGAGAATGGACAAAAAGCTTAAACAAGCCTTTTACGAAACAGGAAATCCAAACAGCCACAAAATATGCAAAGGTATTCAGCTTAATTACCAGAGAAATACTAATTTAAAACCACAATAAGATAGTGCTGCATAACTACAAGACTGCATAAATTAAAGTTTGACAATAGCAACCGAACTGTGGTCAAGAAAATGGAGCAACATGTACTATCATCAACTACTGTGAGAGTGTAAACTGGTACATTTCAGGCAACATTTAGGCATTACTTATTAAAGGGAAAGATATGTATACTCTTTGACTACCTCCTAGGTATATACCACAAATTAACATACACATACAACAAATACATGAGTCAACCATGGTAGTATGTGCCTGTAGTACCAGCTGCTCAGGAGGCTGTGAGGCAGGGGGATCGCTTGAGCCCAGGAGTTTATAGCCTGGGAAATACAGCAAGATCCTGTCCCTAAAACAATAATAAGGGCTACAAATGGGCAACAGCCCAAGTTGTTCAACATGAAAATGGACAATACTACATAAAGCACATAAGAATCTCACAAGAAGCACATGATAAAAGAACACATACAGCATGATTTTCTTCAAAAACAACCATCATGTTTAGAGAAAAGTGGTAAAACTATTAAGAAAAACAAGTAAACCATTACAGAACTCTCATGACGAAAGTCAGGAAGGTAGTTCTTTAGGGGGAGATAGACATATGAGATCAGAAAGGACATACAGATATCTGCAGTGCAGACAATGTTCTTTCCTAACTGGATGGTGTTCAGTTTATAATTATTCATTAAAGTGTACATTTATGTTTTATGACCTTTTCTATACATATGCTATATTTTGCAATATTTAAAATAAAAAAAAAGAAGCAGAGAGAGAAGGCATCAATTTTGCCGGCAGAAATCACAGCAAGGACAGCTTCATAGCCCATCCAGTTTGCAATCTGGTTGCAGAAGTTATTTCCTAGAAGCTCAGCCTAGAGTATATTGTATGTTTCTTCAGCCCTTTCAATTATTTGGGGTGTTTACTAGCTTTTGATAAAACCCTTTCTTCTATTTTTTTTTTTTTTTTAACAACAGGGTCTCAATATGTTGCCCAGGCTGGAGTGCAGGCTATTGACAGGTGTGATCATCACATACTACAGCTTTGACCTCCTGGGCTCAAGCAATCCTCCTGCCTCAGCCTCCCAAGCAGCTGGGACTATAAGCATGTGCTACTGTGCGTGGCTATCCCCTTTCTTTTTAAACAAACTGAAGTAAATTTAAAAACAAACAAAAAAAACTTCTATTACAATAAATGTGAATGAATAAATGAGGTGAACTCTCAGGAGTTCTACAGCACATTCAAAAAACAAAATTTGGCAGGGTACAGTGGCTCATGCCTACATTCACAGTGCTTTGGGAGGCCAAGGCAAGAGGACCACTTGAGGCCAGGAGCTCGAGACCAGCTTGGGGAACACAGCCACATTCTGTCTCTACAAAAAAAAAAAAAAATTTTTTTTTAATTAACCAGGTGTGGTGGCATGCATCTGTTAGTTCTAACTTCTTCAGAGGAGGAGGCAGGAGGATCACTTGAGCTCAGAAGTTCAAGGCTGCAGTGAGCTATAATCGTGCCACTGCACTCCAGCCTGGGCGACAGAGCAAGACTCAGTCTCCTAAAGAAAAAAGAGTAAAAGAAAGAAAACAAAACAAAATTTACCTACAGTATACATACAATTCAGCCATTCACAAAAAACACCTAAAACAAAATGACAAGTGAAAAAACGAGCTAAAAATAAATATCCTTAGATGCAATATTATTTAAATCACACTTTTGGTCAAAAGCCTAACATGAACAAAGAGATATTTTGCAATAACCTAAAAATGACTAATTCATACTTTCCCTATTCATTTGAAATGTCACCTTTATTATATGCTACATTTTGCCTTAGATCTATTTCTGAACTCATCCTACTAATCTATTTATAGTACTTTTAAATAATTGGTAGTTTAAGTATCCCTCAATTCTTTTTCTTTTTTTTTTTTTTTTTGAGACAGTCTCACTCTGTCACCCATGCTGGAGTGCAGTGGCGTGATCTTGGCTCACTGCAACCTCTGCCTCCTGGGTTCAAGTGATTCTCCTGTCTCAGCCTCCCGAGTAGCTGGTATTATAGGTATGTGCCACCACATCGGGCTAATATTTTTGTATTTTTAGTAGAGACGGGGTTTCACCATGTTCGCCAGGCTGGTCTCAAACTCTTGACCTTCAGTAATCTGCTGCCTCGGCCTCCCAAAGTGCTGGGATTACAGGCATGAGCCACTGCACCTGGCCTTCTTTCTCTTTTCTTTTTAGTTTAGTTTTTTTTTTTTTTTTTTGAGACAGAGCCTTGCTCTGTCGCCCAGGCTAGAGTACAGTGGCTCAATCTCAGCTCACTGCAACCTCTGCCACCCAGGTTAAAGCAATTCTCATGCCTCAGCTTCCAGAGTAGCTGGGATTACAGTTGTGTGCCACCACACCCATAACCCCAGTTACAGGAGGCTGAGGCTCGAGAATCACTTGAGCCTGGGAGGCAGAAGCTGCAGTGAGCCGAGATCATGCCATTGCACTCCAGCCTGGGTGACAGAGCAAGACTCTGCCACCAAAAAAAAAAAAAAAAAAAAATTAATCTTACAAAGCTGAGTTCAGTCACTCATGCCTGCAGTCCCACCTACTTGGGAGGCTGAGGCAGGAGGATGCTTGAGCCCAGGAGTTAGAAGCTATAGTGCACTGTGATTGAACCTGTGAATAGCTACTATACTACAGCCTGGACTACACAGAGAGATCCTGTCGCTTAAAAAAGGGGGAGGGAGGTGCAGGGGCAGTGGCTTACATCTGTAATCCCAGCACTTTGGGAAGCCAAGGCAAGAGGGGATAGTTTGAGCCCAAGAGTTCAAGACCAGTCTGTGCAACATAGTAAGACCCTATCTCTACCAAAAAAAAAAAGTAAAAAGAAAATTCTCCCACATACTTTTCCAAAGGAACTTTAGTAGCAACTTGCAAAATTAAAAAACCTTCTTGAGATTCTGATTGAAACTGCACTAAATTTATATATTAAGGAACTGATATTTTTACGTTGTCTTCCTTAACTATAGTATTTATCTTCTACTTTATATTTTAATTTTTTTAATGACATAAAACTAGAAGTGCATTAAAAGACAGCACCATCTAATATATTAACTCTCATTTAAGTATTCTTTTCATTTTTTCCTGAGATAGAGTCTCACTCTGTCACCCAGGCTGCAATGCAGTGGCATGATCTTGGCTCACCACAACCTCTGCCTCCTGGGCTCAAGCGATCCTCCCACCTGGGCCTCCCAAGCAGCTGGGTTTGCCTGGGCTGGCTACAGGTGCACGCCACCACACCCAGCTAATTTTTGTATTTTTTGTAGAGAGGGGGTTCCACTATGTTGCTCAGGCTGGTCTTGAATTCCTGGGCTCAAGCAATCTGCCCACCTCAGCCTCCCAAAGTGTTGGGATTAGAGGTGTGAGCCACCATACCCAGCCTAAGGAAAATTTTCTTAAGCAAGAAAATACGCATGTCATAAAGGCAAAACCCAATAAATTGTTATAACATCTCTATTTTATAGGTAAGGATACCCTGGTGCAAATAGTTTTACTCAAGGTCACAAAGGTAGTAATGTGTCTGGAATTGGTGGGTTCTTGGTCTCACTGACTTCAAGAATGAAGCCGCAGACCCTCGCGATGAGTGTTACAGTTCTTAAACGCAGTGTGTCCAGAGTTTGTTCCTTCTGATGTTCAGATGTGTTCGGAGTTTCTTCCTTCTGGTGGGTTCGTGGTCTCGCTGGTTTCAGGAGTGAAGCTGCAGACCTTCCCGGTCAGTGTTACAGCTTTTAATGCGGCGCATCTGGATTTTTCGTTCCTTCTGGTTGGTTCGTGGTCTCCCTGCTTCAGGAGTGAAGCTGCAGACCTTCGCAGTGAGTGTTACAGCTCATAAAAGCAGTGTGGACCCAAACACTGAGCAGCAACAAGATCTACTGCAAAGAGCAAAAGAACAAAGCTTCCACAGTTATGGAAGCCACCCCAGCGGGTTGCCAGTGCTAGCGCGGGCAGCCTGCTTTTATTCCCTTATCTGGCCCCACCCACATCCTGCTGATTGGTCCATTTTACAGAGAGCTGATTGGTCTGTTTTACAGAGAACCGACTGGTCCGTTTTGACAGGGTGCTGATTGGTGCATTTACAATCCCTGAGCTAGACACAAAAGTTCTCCAAGTCCCCACTAGATCAGCTAGACACAGAGCACTGATTGGTGCATTTACAAACCTTGAGCTAGACACAGGGTGCTGATTGGTGCATTTACAAACCTTGAGCTAAACACAGAGTGCTGATTGGTGTATGTACAATCCCTTAGCTAGACATAAAGATTCTCCAAGTCCCCACCAGATTAGCTAGATACAGAGTGCTGATTGGTGCAACCACAAACCCTGAGCTAGACACAGGGTGCCGACTGGTGTGTTTACAAACCTTGAGCTAGATACAGAGTGCTGATTGGTGTATTTACAAGCCCTTAGCTAGACATAAAGTTTCTCCAAGTACCCACTAGATTCAGGAGCCCAGCTGGCTTCGCAGTGGATGCCCCACCGGGGCCACAGGTGGAGCTGCCTGCCAGTCCCGGGCCTTACGCCTGCACTCCAGCCCTTGGGCAGGGGATGGGACCAGGTGCCATGGAGCAGGGGGTGGCGCTCATTGGGAAGGCTTGGGCTGCGCCAGGCGGGGAGGGGGGCCTCAGGTATGGCGAGCTGCATGTCCCAAGCTCTGCCCCATGGGCAGGTAGCTAAGGCCCGGTGAGAAATCGAGCGCAGTGCCAGTGAGCCAGCACCGCTGGGGGACCTGGCGCACCCTCCGCAGCTACTGGCCTGGGTGCTAAGCCCCTCACTGCCTGGGGCCGGCAGAGCCAGCCGGCCGCTCTGAGTGCAGGGCCCACTGAGCCCACGCCCACCCGGAACTCGCGCTGGCCCACAAGTGCGGCACGCAGCCCCAGTTCCCACCCGCGCCTCTCCCTCCACACCTCCCCACAAGCTGAGGGAGCCGGCTCCGGCTTCAGCCAGCCCCGGGAGGGGCTCCCACAGTGCAGTGGCGGGCTGAAGGGCTCCTCAAGCGCAGCCAGAGTGGGCGCCGAGGCTGAGGAGGTGCTGAGAGCCAGCGAGGGCTGCCAGGGCTGCCAGCACGCTGTCACCTCTCAGTAAGTGGAGAAGCTGGAATTCGAACCTAGGCAGTAGAACTCTAGGGCACATACTCTCAATCACTTAAGAGTTCTTACAGAATTCCAATTCCAAAGTAGTATGGAGATGTAAAGCCTTCAGGGAAGCAATTTGAAAATACTTATTGGCAACCATCAAGAGGTATACATTGTTTAAGCAAATAACTCAGTTTTGAGAATTTTTTTTCTGAAGAAATAGTCCAAATGAAAAAAAAAAAGGCTACACTGCTTTCACTTTAGCCCTTACTTAAAGGGCTTATTTAAGCAGTAATACTATTTAGTATTACATAGCACACACCTTCCCCATATCCACAGACTGAATGGAATATCAACTAGCTGGGCAAAAACTAATAGCTTCTCCTCAAAGCTCTTAACTGATAGGTTAGGAAGCCTATTATGGTAGAAAAGGCCAAGTACAAGACTTTGGAGCACCTCAACAATGAGACTCTACTCCAAACTAATAATTTAAAAGCATTGTCGCATCCTTCAAAGAATAACAAAGATTCCTGCCACCGGTAAAACATGAAAGAAGAAGGGGTGGTAAATCCTATCTATTCCTATTACAAAGTTTGACCACTGCAAAAGTCTGATAGCTCTTGGAAAATGACAGTGAATTATCATAACCAAATGGTGACTCCAAATGCTGCTGTTTCTTATTTATTCTCTTCATTGAAAAAAAACAGACTGTTACCTGGTACACATCCAGCAGCAAGACCCTGACGAACTGCTACCTAGATTCCTAAAAGTATCCGAGTTTCTGATCTTTTTATATCTTCAGCTTTACCTTTCCTTTTTTGCAAGAATAATTCTATTTTCTTTTTCTTGAAGCAATAGTGTGTAAACCACCAAATCCCATCTATTTTAAATATTTATAGTATTTAATTCCTACACACAAGGAGATTCTCCCCTACATAACTACGATTCCATCAAAATCAGGAAGTTAACAATGATACCATACCACCTGCATGCAGGTTTGTAGCCTAGGAGCAATAGGCTATACAATCTAGGTGTGCAGTAGGCTATACCATCTATGTGTGTCAGTACACGCTGATATTCGCACACCAACACAAAAGCACCTAAGACACATTTCTCAGAACATATCCCTGTTGTTAAGCAACATATGACTGTATATAAAATTATAGAAAAAATAATCTACAGGACAGAAAGCGGCTCAGTGGTTCCCTAGAAATGGAAATTGGAGAATGTGGGATAATTGCAAATGGTCACAAGGAAACTTTTGGGTGTGATAGATGTTTATTGCTTTGACTGTGATGATGGCTTGACATGCGCATATGTCAAAAATTATCAAAGAGTATACTTTAAATGTGTAGCATTTATTGTATGTCAATTATACCTCTATAAATCTGTTTTTTAAAAAAAAATACCCACATGTAGCCACTGACTACATGTGTACTGCAGTCAATTGGACAGCACATATGTAAAGGACAAAAACAAAAATGATAGGAGGACTTAATTGTGAAAGCAGAGCTGTATACCTCTTAGAAGAGAACACAATAGCATCTTTAAAAACATGAGATATCAAGAAAATGATTAATAAAATTACGTAAGTTTAAGATCTTCTGTTCATTAATAAACATCACGAAGTGAAGAGACAAACTAAAAACTGGAAGATACCTGCTAACTCTGTAACAAAGAATTAGTATCCAAAATACATAAAGAATTTTGGGCCAGGCGCGGCAGCTCACACCTACAATCCCAGCACTTTGGGAGGCCAAGGCAGGTGGATCACTTGAGACCAGGAGTTCGAAACCAGCTTGGCAAACATGGTGAAACCCCATTTCTACAAAAAACACAAAAATTAGTCAGGCATTGTAGCACATGCCTGTAATCCCAGCTACTCAAGTGGCTGAGGCAGGAGGATCGCCTGAAACTGGGAGGCAGAGCCAAGATCGCACCACTACACTCCAGCCTGGGTGACGGAGCAAGACCCTGTCTCAAAAAAAAACGCAACAAAACAAAAAAACCCCACAAAATACATAAAGAATTTCTACAAATCAGCAAGAAAACAATTCAGTGTTAACATGGGCAAAAAAATTAAAAGGTATTTCATAAAAAGAAAACATGGCCAGGCATGGTGGCTTACACCTATAATGTTAGCAATTTAGGAGGCCAAGGCGTGCAGATCACTTGAGGTCAGGAGTTTGAGACTAGCCTAGCCAACATGGTGAAACCCTAACTCTACTAAAAATATAAAAATTAGCTGGGGTGGTGGTGCATGCTTGTAATCCCAGCTACTTTGGGAGGCTGAGGCAGGAGGATCGCATGAACCTGGGAGGCGGAGGTTGCAATGAGCTGAGATCGAGGCACTGCACTCCAGCCTGGGCAACAGGGCAACAGAGCGAGACTCCGTCTCAAAAATAATAAGGTACTCAATCTTATCAGTAATCAGGGAAATGAGAATTAAAACTACAATAAGATACAATTTCACCAACATAAAATGCAGATCACTTCAAGTATTGTCAAGAAGGTGAAAGAATGATACTCTCCTACACTTCTTCAGGGGAATAAACAGGTATAAACACTTTGGAAAGCAATTTGGCAATATCTAGTGAGGTCCAAGATATCATACCTCATGACCCAGCAATTGTTCCCCTAGTACACTAGAGCAGGGTCAGCAAACCTTTTCTATGAAAGACCAGAAAATACTTTTGGCTTTGCAAAACATATGGTATCTGTCACAACTATTCAACTCTGCTGTTGAAGTGTGAAAGCAGTTACAGACACTGTATAAACACATGATCTTGGCAGTGCTCCAATAAAAAAAATTTTATCTACAAGAATTGGTGGTAGCCCAATGTGGCCTGTAGGCTTTACTTTGCCAAACCTGCGCTCTCAGAGAGCCCCTCAGATACCTGAACAACAACCAAAGACATGTACAGAAATATTCCAAACATCATTGTTTTCAATTATAAATAGTTGTAAAACTAAATATCCTTCAAGGATACAATGGATGAGCACGATATTGGTATATTTATACTATCCATAAGTGAAAATGAACGAACTAGAGCTACGTGTGTCAACATGAAGAAATCACATACAATACTGAACCAAAAAAGTAAGACCCAGAAGAATAGAGTAGTACCCCCTTATCGCAGGGGCATATGTTCCAAAACCCCCAAAGGATGCCTGAAACTTTGGATAGTACCAAATCCTATATACACTATGTTTTTTCCTATACTTACATACATTTTTTTTTTTTGAGATAAGAGTCTCACTCTATTGCTAGGCTGGAGTGCAGTGGCGCGATCTCGGCTCACTGCAATCTCCACCTCCCGGGTTCAAGCAATTCCCCTGCCTCAGCCGCCCGAGTAGCTGTGACTACAGGTGCACATCACCATGCCCGGCTAGTTTTTTGTATTTTAGTAGAGACAGGGTTTCACCATGTTGGCCAGGATGGTCTTGATCTCCTGACCTCATAATCCGCCCACCTCTGCCTCCCAAAGTGCTGGGATTACAGGCGTGAGCCACCATGCTTGGCTCCTATACATACATATCTATGATAAAATGTAATTTATAAATTAGGCACAGTAAGAAGTTAACAACATTAATAAAATAAAACAAGTATAACAATATGCCAGCATTACTACTCTTGCTCTTTGGGTCCATTATCAAGTAAAATAAGAGTCACTTGAACATAAACACTGCAATACCATAAGAGTTGATCTGATAACCAACACCCAAGATGGCTACTAAGTGACTAACAAGCTACTAAGTGACTAACAGGTAGGTAGCATATACAGCGTAGATATGCTGGGCAAAGAAATGATTAACATCCAGGGCTGACACAGTGGGACGGCACAAGATTTCATCATGCTACTCCCAACAGCACACAAGTTAAACTTACGAATTGTTTATTTCTAGAATTTTATATTTAATATTTCAACATTGAACAAAAGTAACAAACTGCAGAAAATGAAACCACACATAAGGGATGACAATAGCATACATATAGTAAGATGTCATATATAAGTTATAAAAACCATGCAGGCTGGGCACGGTGGCTCACACCTGTAATCCTAGCACTTTGGGAGGCCAAGGCGGGTGGATCACAAGGTCAGGAGTTCGAGACCAGCCTGGCCAACATGGTGAAACCCCGTCTCTACTAAAAATACAAAAAATTAGCTAGGCATGGTGGTGCGCGCCTGTAATTCCAGCTACTGGGGAGGCTGAGGTAGGAGAATTGCTTGAATCCAGGAGGCGGAGGTTGCAGTGAGCCGAGATCACGCCATTGCACTCCAGCCCAGGAGACTAAGCAAGACTCCGTCTTAAAAAACAAACAAACAAACAAAATACAAAATGTACTGTATATTGGTTAAAGATATAAATACTGGTTAAAGATATACATAATAAAGGCTGGGCGCGGTGGTTCACGCCTGTAATCCTAGCACTTTGGGAGACCGAGGAGGGTGGATCACGAGGTCAAGAGATCGAGACCATCCTGGCTAACACGGTGAAACCCCATCTCTACTAAAAATACAAAAAATTAGCTGGGCGTGGTGGCAGGCACCTGTAGTCCCAGCCACTCAGGAGGCTGAGGCAGAAGAATGGCGTGAACCCAGGAGGCAGAGCTTGCAGTGAGCCAAGATTGCGCCACTGCACTCCAGCTGGGCGACAGAGCGAGACTCTGTCTCAAAAAAAAAAAAAAAAAAAAAAAAAAAAGATATACTTAATAAAATTATAAAGAAAATAGTGAGGATGATAAACACTGAATATAGAAGCAGTTGCCCCTCATGGGGAGTGAAAAAGATGTAATATAACACAGAGAGAAGGGGCTTTAACTATATTGGTAATGTTTTATTATTTTATTTATTTATTTATTTTTGAGACAGAATCTCGCTCTGTTGCCAGGCTGGAGTGCAGTGTCATGATCTCAGCTCACTGTAGCTGGGACTACAGGCACATGCCACCACACCCAGCTAATTTTTTGTATTTTTAGTAGAAACTGGGTTTCATCAGGTTCTTGACCTCATGATCTGCCTGCCTCGGCCTCCCAAAGTGCTGGGATTATAGGCGTAAGCCACTACGCCCGGCCTGGTAATGTTTTATTTTTTAAGCTGAGTTATGGATGGGTGTTTATTAAATCATTTTACACCTTTTTGAATATTTCATAATATAAAGATTCAAAGAAATCTAGTTTTACCTGCATAATGTAGAAACTAGAATTTAAATTGCTTCTCTTTTCTCTAAGTGATATCAATTCTGGAGAGACTACCTAATACGGATCAAAAGTAATGACTGATAATGAAAATAGAAAAAATAAATTTGAACTTGATAAGTAATATGGCACACAACTCTTTCAGAACGTATAATTTATGAGAAGGTAAAGATCCTTGATAATGAAAAAATGCGAACAACCAACATAAAACAAGATACACATTTAAAATTCTATAGTTTAAGAGGTTTCTCCAAATTCAATTCTCTCTCCCCACTTTGGTTTCTTTCCATTTTAAATTAAAGTAATGCCAAATCTAGAACCAACAATTTATGTTAAGATTAACTTCTTCACGATTTCCTTGGTCATACTCTTTTAAAATGAATGCTCTAAATCTTCAGTCCAAGTTAACAAATGAAACTTTTGTATTTCATCTTCCTTTACAAATACTGTGGCCAATTCCCTGTAATCATACCAGAGATCACCCTTCACAGAATGTCATCTTTCTATTGACTCTATTGATAAGACTATGATACAGAGCTAAAAGCTGCACTTCATTCATCTTCTTTAAACTGTCAAAAGAAGGGACAATGAAAACATTATTTCCAATAAGTAAACCTAAAAAAGCCTATACAAACTTTAAAACTTATTTTTGCCAGGTGCGGTGGCTCACACCTGTAACCCCAACACTTTGGGAGGCTGAGGCACGCGGATCACTTGAGGTCGGGAGTTCAAGACCAGCCTGACCAACACGGAGAAACCCCAGAGACAGAGTCTCACTTCTTCTCTACTAAAAATACAAAATTAGCCGAGTGTGGTGGCGCATGCATGTAATCCCAGTTACTCGGGAGGCTGAGGCAGGAGAATCATTTGAACCCGGGAGGTGGAGGCTGCAGTGAGCTGAGATCGTGCCATTGCACTCCAACAAGAGCAAAACTCCATCTCAAAAATAAAACAAAACAAAACAAAAAAACTTATTTCTTAGAAGGCAAGCATAATAAAAGGGCAGTAAACATATATATGTGAATATAAATTAGGCATAACCTAAAACTTATGATCATGAATAAAGAAAAAAGAAAAATAATGACTATTTAATAAACAATATATTCAGGCCTGGATGCGGTGGCTCATGCCTGTAATAGCATTTTGGGAGGCTAAGCTGGGAAGACTTCTTGAACCCAGGGTAAGGAACCAGCCTGGGCAACATGGCAAGACCCTGTCTCTATTAAAAAAAAAATAAAAAAAAAAATTAGCTGGGCGCATGCCTGTAGTCTCAGCTAGTTGGGAGGCACATGCCTGTAGTCTCAGCTACTTCAGAGGCTGAGGATCTGCCTCCTTCAGAGGCAGGAGGATCCCTTGAGCCAAGGAAGTCAAGGCTGCAGGGACCTTTGATCACGTCATTACACTCCAGCCTGGACAACAGACCCTGTCACAAAAAAAAAAAAAAAAAAAAAAGAATATTTTATATACTCTTTCATCCCATACTGTATTTACCAAATCTCCCTACCTCAAGACAAAAATAAGCCATTTAAAAAATTTTCCTTTGTAAATTTGGGAGGCGTACACATCCTTAGAAAGACAGAGAGGTCAAGCTTAACACCAAATAATTCAAGAAGGGCTCAGTAACATAGAAAAGGTATAATTTTAAAATGTAAGATAGTCCACATTCATCAGGATATTTTTTTTAACGGAAAAGTTAACAAGTATTAGAATATGGGGAAATTGGAGCCTTCATACATTGCTGGTAGGAATGTAAAATGGTACAGCTGCTGTGTAAACAGTTTGGCAAGTCCTTAAAATGTTAAACATAGAATTACCATACGATCCAGCAATTCCACTTATAGGTTCATACCCAAAAGAATTGAAAAACTGGGATGCAAACAAATGCTTGTACACCAATGTTCACAGCAGTACTAGTCACAATAGCCAAAAACTGGAAACAACCCAAATGTCCACCAACAGAAAACTGGATAAACAAAATGTGGCATGCATACATCTATATGATGGGATATTATTCAGCAGAAATTCTGACTCATGGTACAACATGAATGAATTCTAAAGACATGCTAAGTAAAATAAGTCAGACACAAAAGAACACTTTTCTACTTAAATGGAGTACTGGAATAGTCAAATTCATAGCAGTACAAAGTAGAATGGGGAGGTTACCAGAGATGGGAAAGGGGGATATTATTGAAATAATATGAGATATTATTTAATGGACACAGAGTTTCTATTTGGGCTGATGAAATTTTGAAAACTGATAGTGGTGATGGTTGTACAACATTATGAATACACTTAATGCCACTAAATTATACACCTAAAAATGGCTAAAATGGTATAGATTTTATTTATTTATTTATTTATGAGACAGAGTCTCGCTTCTTCTCCCAGGCTGGAGTGCAATGGCGTGATAGCTCACTGCAACCTCCGCCTCCCGGGTTCAAGCGATTCTCCCACCTCAGCCTCCCCAGTAGCTAGGATTACAGGCACACACCACCATGTGCGGCTAACTTTTTTGTATTTTTAATAGAGACGGAGTTTCACCATGTTGGCCAGGCTGATCTCAAACTCCTGACCTCGGGTGATCCGCCCGCCTTGGCCTCCCAAAGTGCTGGGATTACAGGCGTGAGCCACCATGCCCGGCCTGGTATAAACTTTATGTTATCTGTATTTTAGCACAATTTTTTAAAAGGAGAAATTTTAATTAAAAAAATGGAAGAAAGTCCATTTATTTATTTACACTCAACAGAAATTCAAGTAAACTAGTTGTTGAGCAGCTACTTTGGGCAAGGTATTATGTGGTCAATCCTAAAACGATTAAAGATGAGTAAGGCAGTATCTCTGGCCCCAAAGACCTCAAGATTTAGCTGACAGGCAGATACTATAGCAGACTAGCATCTCCCAGTGGTCTGTGTAATCTTTATAGGGATTCTACAAGGCCAAAACTATTTTCATAATAATTCTAAGAGTTTATTTGCCCTTTTCACTGTGCTGACATTTGTACTGATGGTAGAAAGCAATGGCTGGTAAACTGCTGGTACCTTGGCAGGAGTCAAGGCAGTGGCACCAGATTGAGCTATTAGTCATTGCATTCTTCACAGCTACCTAATTACAGTCCAAAAAAAGCAAGCTAGTTTCACTTAAGAATATTCCTGGCCACGCCTGTGGGAGGCCGAGGCAGATGGATCACTTGAGGTCAAGAGTTCGAGACCAGCCTGGCCAACATGGCAAAACCCCGTCTCTACTAAAAAAAAAAAATACAAAAATTAGCTGGGTATGATGGCACACGCCTGTAGTCCCAGCTACTCAGAAGGCTGAGGCACGAGAATCGCTTGAACCTGAGAGGTGGGGGCTGCAGTGAGCTGAAATTGTGCCATGGCACTCCAGCCTGGGCAATACAGTGAGACTGTCTCAAAAAACAAAAATTAAAATTAAAAAAATAATATCCTTGATGACACAATAAAAATTAATTTTATTAAATCCCAACCCATGAATACCTACTTTTTTTTCTGTTGCCCAGGCTGAGTGCACAGGCTCCATCATGGTTCACTGTAACCCCACCTCCCAAGCTCAAGCGATCCTTCCATCTCAGCCTCCGGAGGAGCAGAGACTACAGGCACATGCTACCTTGCCAAGCTAATTTTTTATTTTGTATAGCAACAGGGTCTTGCCATGTTGCCCAGGCTGCACATCTTTTTAATATTCTATATGACAAAAAGACTATATAAACAGGCTTTTGTTACATACTACAGGAAAAGCACCTGTGATTGTCTGAGTCATGTAATGAACTAGCCACATTTTTCATGGACCATCATCTTGAGAGACTGATAAACTGTGTTAATAAGACTTGGGCATTTGGTGTACATCTTCAACATGAACAAAGTGAGCTTTTCGCTTCAAGAAAAACTGACAGTATTTGTTCTCAATGATACATTTCTAATTGTTGCTTGAAAAATACATTTTGGATAATGTGTATCCACAACAGTGAACTAGATAGCTTCCCAATATTTAAAGAGTTTTCTGATGAGATCAGTGATACTAACAAACATGATTTTCTTTGATATTGTATAATGAAATGTGTTGCTATTCAGAGGATGTTCTTAACTGAGTGAACCATTATTTTCCAAATAACTAATGCACTATGTCACAAAAATCACACATGGATGAGATTCGTTCAAAGTACAAAACAGACCAATGGATCTTAATGTATTAAGTATGAAATTCATTATTAAGGTTTCAAATTCCAATTCAACTAACTTTAAGAAACTACTTTTCTTCCACCTTTCTCTGGGGGGGGAAAAGCTACCATTTTAGTGCAGAATATCCACAATTATCTGAAAAGACTAATAGATTGAGTGCAGAAGTGGATATGATAATTCAGCTTTTTTTTTTTTTTTTTTTTTTTTTGAGACAGAGTCTCACTGTGTTGCCCAGGCTGGAGTGCAGTGGCCCGATCCCAGCTCACTGCAACCTCCGCCTCACGCATTCAAGCAATTCTCTCTGCCTCAGCCTTCCGAGTAACTAGGATCACAGGCATGCACCACCACACCCGGCTAATTTCTGTATTTTTAGCAGAGACGGGGTTTCACCATGTTGGCCAGGCTGGTCTCAAACTCCTGACCTCAGGTGATTCGCCCGCCTTGGTGTCCCAAAGTGCTGGGATTACAGGCGTGCGCACGGCCATTCAGCTGTCTTCTATTAAGCTAGACATTAAAAGACGTTTGCCAAAATTTAAAACAACCCCACTCCTCCCACCACTATTTCTTATTTGGGGAAAAAAGTGGTTTTTCTTTAAAATATATATAAACATGTAAGTTTGTTTTTAAAGAAATATTTTTAAATTGTCTAAGTTTAAATTTCTCATATAGTAAATACTGGAAGATGTAGCCCACATAAACAAAAACTCTTTGGGGTCCTCAATAAGAATATAAAGGGTTCTGAGAGCAAAAAGTTTGAGAACTATTACTACAATCCAATGAGCACTACAAAAGTAGAAAAAAGGGTGCTCAATTCCAAAAGAAAGAAGTCTTCACAGAAGAAAACATACTGACTGGGAATCTACATGATGGATATATTTTTGTTTGAGTTTTCCTTGTTGGGGGGGCAGGGTGAGAGAGGCAGAATCCAAGAAAATGGAAATGGAGTATTTCGATGTGCCCTGAAAAAATGTGAGTAGAGACTAATGTAATGGAAATTCGTGTAACAAATATAATTTACTAGAGAGGCTGAATGTACAGGAAAGGGGTTGGCCTGCAGATTGCAAACTACAGTTTACTTTAATGTGGAGCCATCCAAGAATCTGTGACTGAAAAAAAATTTTAAACCTTCATTTCCTTTGTCAAGACTCCCAAAATAATTAGCATACTTTTTTTTTTTTTCAAGCTTTGAGGACGAAGTCTGAGGTCTAGCTGTGGTCGAAAACAAACTTTAACATTTTTTCTGGCGTATAAGGCTCTAAACTTTATGCATCGTGAGAGGGAAAGCTTAATTCGAAAAGTCTGTGTATGTAAAACTAAACCATACGTATTTACATTTAACAGCATGGCCCCCGCTTTATTAAAAAATGCTCCTGAAGGTCCGGCAGGGTAGCTCACGCCTGTAATTCCAGCACTTTCGGAGGCCGAGGAGGGAGGATCGCTTGAGCCCAGGATCGCTTGTTGCCCAGCCTGGGCATCAAAGTAAGACTGCCCACACCCGTCCCCCGCCCCTGCCCGTCTCTTAAAAAAAAAAAAAAATTTAAATACTAATGTAACGGAGTTTATACCTTAAAGATTTTTTATCCTTAAAGTTCAAACATATGGCAAATTCATGTTACTCCAAGTATACTGCAAAATAAACAGGACTCTAAATAGTTCTTTGTGTCTAGTCTTCCTCTCTTGTGCTGCTGTCGACTTCTCGTTGCCCTGCAGTCAATGATATGACATATTTCTACAATACACTACAGTGCTTTCAGCTCTACGGTGCCTACACAAAAACAAAATAAATCCATAAAGAGGGGCCCCTGGGATGGATGGGAAACGCCTCCAACAAGCCTAGTGGCTGGTTTTTGAGTCAATCAACTAATTCTTGGCAGAAAGCCAAGCAAATGGAAAACAGACTTTGAAACCGGCTAATCTACAACTCTATCACAATACCTTTCTAAAAATGTTCTGTATTTGCTAAATCTAACTCTTTTCTTTATGTCTCTATCCCTCTGCTGAAAATAAAGCAACTTTATTATGTTGCCATAAATAAGGTTTTTTCCCACCACTGGACAGTATTGTCTTCTTTGCTCTAACAAAGATGCATGCCATTTATTCACTGCAATAGATAAGCAATTATAATGCTGTAAGATGATTCTGTAAATGTTGGGTACAGAAATCCTGCCTGCTTTACAAACATTTAAAAAAACTTAGATGAAACTACAACTACACCGAAATTTTTAGACATTTAAGACCTTTATTTCCTTCTAGCATACAGTAATTCCTTGCCTTTTCTTATTTTGATGGGCAGTTACAATTTATAAGTACTTTTTAAACTAGGAACTGTTGAGAACTATCTGAAAGCAATCAGCTAAGGCAATTTCCAAAAAGAAAGCCCAAGCAGAATTCAACGCACACCCCTTAACTGGCCCCTTAACAAGGGGCCAGTTTAAGAGGTAACACCACGTTCCGCGTTTTTAGTTTTCATAAGCAGTACAGGTTTATGAGCCTAAAAACATCTCACCATCATTACAACGGAATTCCTTCCAAAACTTTAAGTTGCCGGATGGTTACATTTCAGCCCTTCTAAATTAGCTTACGCTTTACTCCAGCAACCAACCCCAGCAATCCCGGGTCACACCACCGGTAGGAGGCAACCGAGAGGGATAAGACTTTCAGGAGCAGAATTATGACAGATTCTCTAAGGAAACACTACAGTTTTTCCTTCGCCTGGCCCAGGTGCAACATCGATTTATCTTTTGGCCAAAATCTGGCGCCAGGTTTCAAACACGTTTTCGCTGGTTGCCACCAAAGTGAAGCAGGGAAGGGAGAGGACTGCTTCCCATTGATCCTTGGAGGATGGAAATAAAGCAAGAAGAGGCTGCAGGGAGACGGCAATCCTATCTTCCCCAAGGCCACTTGGTTTGCCCAGACCTCCACCCAGCAAAGCGCTATTCCAGCGTTTAGTCACTTCCATCAATGTACACTTCGGTTGCGCTCTGGGTGCCGGGGGCCCACGCGGGGCTGATGCCATAAAAGCCCTGAACTACCTGAAAAAGGGGCGGGCGCCAAACAAGCCAGGGAACTTACCCAGTTTCTTCCACATGGCGAGGTGACAAGCAAGAAAGCCTTTGCGGATGGCAGCGCAAACCTTAGCCGGCTCGGACGAGGTGAAACCCTTCTGCTTCTTGATGAAACCCCACAAGTGCTCCCGGGCAAACTGTGCCGCCTCCCGCCCGCCGTGCCCGTCGCACACGGCGAAAAAGGCCACGGAGGAACGGCGGCGGCAGCAGCGGCTGGGTGCCGGCGAGGCCCCGGCGTCCGGGAGAGGGTCGCGAGCCTCTCGGGCTGCCACCGCTGGGCCTTTCCCCGAGACTTCGCCGCCGGGAAGGGCGGCCGGCGACGGCCGCGGAGGCAACGGCTGAGACAGCGACCGCCGCGGCGAGGGCTTTTCTTCAGCGGTCGGTTCGGGCTCCACAACGATTTGAGTAACGTCCTCCATGTACTTCCTCCCGCCCTGGTCGGAGAAGACGCTCACTCCCAGCGAGTACAGCCCCGCCATGGCCGGCTGGCCGGGATCCCGCCGGTCCCACGCAGCCCGCCGAATCCGGCGGCGGGAGACACACTGGGCGCTCGCCGGCCAACTATTGTTTATCTTCGACGACGCCGAGAAGGGGGAGGGGGCGGTCCCGGAGGCGGGGGGGGCGCGCGATGTCTGGACTTGTCCGCGAGAGCTGGGCCGGAGCGCCCGGGCGAGCGGAGCCAGGCAGTTGCGCCTGCGCACTGCGCTTCCCCCCCGCCCGCGCCCACCACACAAATCAGGCGTTCTCCCCCGCTGACGTCACTCGGCTCTCTGAGCTCGACCAATCTGGAGTCGAGTGGAGCGAACCCGCCCTCCGTCCCCGCCTTCGCTCCCGCCCGCGGCGGCCGTGCTCCCTCCTCCCGCCGCTGGCGCGGGGCCCGCGCACCGCCTAGTTTGCTTTCCCCCACGCCGCGGGCGTTTTCGCCCTCGGGGTTGTCGGCAGTTGCTGATCCTTTCCCGAGCGGCTTGGTCTGTGTAGGCTTTTGGCTCAGTCCAGGGTTCTTAATGCGGCCTGCTGGCCTTGGCGTCCCGCTGATTGCTTTGCTGGGAAGGTGGTGTGGGCTCGGGCCCCCAGCAAGTGGAGAATGAAGGGAGAAGAGTTCACCCTCCTCCTAGGCGAAATGGCGGGAAACCTCCCTTCCAAAGGGTGATTGTGAGCTGGCCGGAACAAGTGCGGCACCCTTGAGCTGGATCTGGGTGGGACGCATCCGACTGGGAATGGAGGAGGGAGGGAGTCCAGTTCTGTTGTTTAAAAAGCAATTAGGAAATTTCCACCGTCAGCTGCACAGTCTCGGTTCATATAACTAGGTATGTCAGAGACCTAAGAGGGCTGTGTTCTAACGAATTCCTAAGCAGATCTTTTTCAGCTTTTGTTAAAGGTAGTGCTCGTTCCGACCAGCTCTGGATACAGCATTTTATTCCTGCGGTGTCACTTCAAGTTATCACTTGAAAATAACTGACAAACACTGCCAAGAGCCCCAGTGCTCTGACGGTTTGGTGATCGTCCCCTCTCTTCACCGAGTCGGTCACAATCCCAACGCTAAAATCTTTGCACGGATTTTCACGGAGTTAAGCCGCAGAGCGAGGAATACGCTATATTTGCTCAGTAGCATACGTTTTGTAGTTGAATCACTTTAAAGTTCACTTTTCCCGTTTTTGGCCATTTCTTCATCAATCTGTACTTTCCTGTAAAACCTTTGAGATTTTCAAATGGCCTGAAAACAGTATGGAAACGGGAATGGGGGGAATGTACATACAGTTGGCACAAGAAATACAAATAGAAAAAACGTTTATACCAATAAAAATATAAATAAGCAAAATCAGCTCAAGAAAATGTAGAAAATCCGAATAGATCAACTAAATAAAAATAAATACAATCGAAGATATTCATTACCCCAAAAAGCACTAGACCAGATGGTTCCAGGGCATGGAAACGCTTGAAAAAAAAATCCCAGCTTGTTTGGAGAGGTAATCATAACCCTGTTAATAAAACCTAAGCATTATGAACATTAAAAGGAAACCTACAGACCCTGTTTTGTAACGATGAATACAAAAATCCTAAATGAAATATTAGCATTGTAATTAGGAAGCAGCCTCCATATCACAAGAACGGTTTGTGTAGCTCTTTACTATTCATCTTACCGTTCACCACGTTTGACCCAAGAGATTACCAAAAGATAATTCCATCATGCTTTATAATCCTTTCCACCTCAATCACAACCAATAGGATCTGCGTCATCCGTTTATTGCTCTGGTATCTCCATGCTACTCTCTGCTTCAATTACTCTGATTCCATATCCCACTCTTCACCAAATATCCTAACCATTTCACTTCACACTTTTGATTTCAACATCTGCCATCAGCTACTTCCCCTTTATTCTTAGCCTCTGTAAATGTTCCCATAAACTTCCCATTCCAACTGAAACCCGGTTTATCACAGCAAAACTACCTCCCTTGCAACTTTTCAAGTACAGGAGGTTATTTTTCCTCTCACAGGTATTCTTATCTATGGCCTATTCCTCATATTACCTCCAAACCACTTCTCTTCCTTCCTCCCTCAGAAACTCAAGTGCTTTTAAAATTTATGCAGACTGCTACTACTCTGAGATGCTGTCAGCTACTGATCCCTGGTATCTCCCCGTCATTTTTCATAGCCCACAGTCTTTGTTTCTTCCACTATTCGTGTCACTTCTCATCCACTTTATTTTTCAAGATACTATCCATATCTTCCATACTGCCTCCTTTTCAAGAGCTTTACTGCTCCAACAATTATCCTCCTTGCTCCTGCCTCATCAATCTCTCCTTTCTCTCTCTCTTTCTAAATTTTAAAGACGGGGACTATGATGCCCAGGCTGGGGTGCAGTGATTATTCACAGGCGCAATTATAGCTCACTGCAGCCTCAAACTCCTGACCTCAAGTGATCCTCCAACTTTAGCCCCCAAGTAGCTGAGATTAAGGCACGTGTCACCACACCCAGACTAATTTCTCCTCTTCTGGGTCATTTCCATTTGTGTATAAATATCTTCTGTTTTCTTTCTTTTTTTTTGAGACAGTCTCCCTCCATCACCCAGGCTGGAGTGCAGTGACGTGATCTCAGCTCACTAGCAACCTCTGCCTCCTGGGATCAAGGAATTCTCGTGCCTCGGCCTCCCTAGTAGCTGGGACTACAAGTGTGAGCCACCATATCTGGCCACTATTACCTCTTACCTGGACCACTACACTCAACTCCTCACAAATCTTTCTTTCTCTCTTGGCCCTCTGCAATCCTTTTTCCTCTGGGTACTATAGCGATCTTTCAAAAACCATAAATCAGATCAAGTCATTCTTTTACTCAATACACTCATGGCTTCCATCACATTTAATATAATATGGGCCAGGCACGGTGGCTCACACCTGTTATTCCAGCACTTTGGGAGGCCAACGCGGGCAGATCACTTAGGGCCAGGAGTTGGAGACCAGCCTGGACAACATGGCGAAATGCTGTCTCTTCTAAAAACACAAAAATTAGCCAGTCATGGTGGCGTGCACTTGTAGTTCCAGCTACTAGGGGGAGAGGCTGAGGCAGGAGAATCACCTGAACCTGGGAGGCAGAAGCTGCAGTGAGCTCAGATCACACCACTACCTTGAAGCCTGGGCAACAGAGACTTTGTCTCAAAAAATAAAATAATATGCAAACTCCTTATGAAGGCCTGAATCATCTGTTTGGCCCCTAAATGTTTGTCTAACATCTTTTCATAACACTTTCTCCTTCACCACTAACTGCTAGCCTCAGTGGCCTTTTTTCTGTTCCTTGAACAGAAAATATCAAACTATTAGGAGACTTAGTGATTTTTTTTTTTCATTAGCAGTTCCCTCTCCTTGAAATGCCATCCCCACTCCCAGCAGCTTTACAAAGCTGGATTCTTCTTGCTACTCAGATCTCAGCTGAAATATTAAGGGACTTTCCTAACCACCCAATCTAACGTAGCCACCCAATATCTCTCTATCACATAACCCTATTTTAATTATCTGCAGAGGACTACTCACTAGCTGATCTTTTTTGTTTATTTGTCCCAATTAGAATATAGGCTCCATAATGTTCATTGCTGTACACTCTGAGCCTCGGACAAAGAGTTGTTGAGTGAGTTGATTAATTAATTTACTTAGCACGAAATGTATAAAATTAATATGAGGAAAACCAGGAAACTTTGCTAAAGAAAAAATAAGTCCTAAATAAATGTAAACACATACCATGTTTCTAGATGAGAAAACAACTCAATTGGTCTCAAATTAATCTACAAATATAACTTTAATCAAAACTCCAACTGGTTTCTTTTTTTTTTACTTGACAAGTTGATTCCAACATTTATCTGGAAGAGAAAATGGATAAGAATAGCCAAGATGTTGTTGAAAAAGAAGGTGATTAGTTGTCCTACAGATATTAGAATATTCTTTTTTATTTTTATGTTTTAATTTTTATTTATTTATTTATTTATTTTTTTTTTTGAGACAGACTCTCGCTCTGTCGCCCAGGCTGGAGTGCAGTGGTGTGATTTCGGCTCACTGCAAGCTCTGCCTCCCGGGTTCAAGCAGTTCTAATGCCTCAGCCTGCCGAGTAGCTGGGATTACAGGCACACACCACTACGCCAGGCTAGTTTTTGTATTTTTAGTAGAGGCGGGGTTTCACCATGTTAGCCAGGATGGTCTCGATCTCCTGACCTCGTGATCCGCCCGCCTCTGCCTCCCAA
Organism: Pongo pygmaeus; assembly: GCF_028885625.2. NCBI lineage: Eukaryota > Metazoa > Chordata > Mammalia > Primates > Hominidae > Pongo > Pongo pygmaeus. The sequence continues at coordinate 57,057,387 of NC_072392.2, read as the reverse complement.
AGTGCTGGGATTACAGGCGTGAGCCACTACGCCCGGCCATATATATATTTTTAAATACTCAAAGAAAACATGGGATAAAAATATCCTAAAACATCTTTTTAAGTTTCCTTTGTTATATTTCCAGTGGTTTTATGCTTAAAATGTCCTCAGTGTCCTTTTAAGCCAGGTATTGTGGCTCATGCCTGTAATTCCAGCACTTTGGGAGGCCAAAGTGGAAGGGTTGCTTGAGGCCAGGAGTTCCAGACCAGCAAAGGTAACATAGCAAAATGAGGACCTCATATCTTAAAAAACAACAACAACAAAAACCCAGAAAATAAAACGTTCTTATTACTTCTGAGATTACTTAAATATGACTAAAATTTTATGTTTTCTTCTAGTATTTTTCTGGCTAAAATGTGTTTTTACATTCAAATTTATCTGGAATTATTTTGGCATAAAATGAGTTTGAATTTCTTTCAGACAAGTGTGTTTCCAATTGGTTACTGATACTTCCTTTATTAGTAAGTTTTTATATATGCTTGGATCTATTTCAGGGTTAACTACTGTCATCCACTGATTTGTTCATTTTAGGAGTCATGTCTTTAATCATAGAGTTCAAAATCTTCAAACATACACTCTGAGAATTAATTTTAGGCCAGGCACAGTGGCTCACGCCTGTAATCCCAGCACTTTGGGAGGCCGAGGTGGGTGGATCACTTGAGCTCAGAGTTCAAGACCAGCCTGGCCAACATGGCAAAACCCTGTCTCAACTAAAAATACAAAAATTAGCCGGGCATGATGGCGCCCGCCTGTAATCCCAGCTACTCGGGAGGCTGAGGCAAAAGAATCACTTGAGCCTGGGAGATGAAAGTTGCAGTGAGCCAAGATTGCGCCACTGCATGCCAGCCTGGGTGACAGAGCAAGGCTCTGTCTCAAAAAAAAAAAAAAAAAAATTAATTTCAGAAACAAAATAAAAATCTCATTAATTTGCTATTGTTTCTTCCCATAGCTAGAAAATATCAGTGACATCTACCAAGTAGAGTAGTAGTCCATTGTCCATCTACTACAGCCACTTTGTGTATTTACAGCTGCGAGATAACGTGTCTCAAGAGGTTACATTCTGTACACCTGCCTTTACTCTGACCCTGTTGTTTTTGCAACTCAGTATTTAACAAAATAATCACTCGAATCTGACTACCACTGTCACATTCATTGTGTGTGAATGTAAATTGGTGGGAGACGCAAAATTGGAATCACAGCTGCCAGAGTCCCAAAGGTGTCAAAGCTGTATATGTTCTTAATTAGCCATGGAAATTCAATCTGTCATGTTTCTGCAGATAAGTGGTTTCTGAGTCAATAATGGGAAAAGAATATTTGTACCTTTGTCTCTTCAGATAGTTCTACTGATACACTTAGGCTTTTTTTTCTTTTTCTAAAGAGATGTGGCCTAGTCTTTCTTTATTGCGTCATTGCATTTTCTTTATAAAAAGTTCCTTTTTTTCCATTTTATGAAAAGTTAAATAAAAGCTATTTGTTTAAATAACTTGGAAAAACCATCTTTTTCCTTGAGGTAATTATTGTATGGTTTAGTTTTACTCAGCAGTACTGTTACTACACTTCTGCTGCAGAAGATTTTATGCCCCTAATAGTGTACCATCCAGAATTTGAGATGAAATTAGAGAAACCACCTTTAAGATAGAAACTAGGAGGCCGAGGAGGGCGGATCACGAGGTCAGCAGTTTGAGACCATCCTGACCAACATGGCGAAACCCCATCTCTACTAAAAATACTAAAATTAGCCGAGCATGGTGGCGCCTGCCTGTAATTGCAGCTACCTGGGAGGCTGAGGCAGGAGAATCGCTGGAACCTGGGAGGCGGAGGCAGCAGTGAACCGAGATGGCACCACTGTACTCCAGCCTGGGTGACAGAGTGAGACTCTGTCAAAAAAAAAAAAAAAAAAAAAAAGATAGAAACTAAAGTTAAACATGCAATTTGTGTTTGTAGATGTTAACAAAATTTTGATTTCTGAGCTAGCATAGGAGCAGATTATCTTAAAACACTCAGTGTTCCTTTGTGTTAAATGGGCACAACATTTTTTTTTTCACATTTTCCTGCCTCTATCCAGTATGTGGAACTTAACTGAACTTAGAAGGGACTTCAGAACTATTTATTTATTTATTTATTGAGACAGAGTTTTGCTCTTGTTGCCCAGGCTGGAGTGCAATGTCACGATCTTAGCTCACTGCAACCTCTGCCTCCCGGGTTCAAGCAATTCTCCTGAGTAGCTGGGATTACAGGCATGCACCACCATGCCGGGTTAATTTTTTGTATTTTTAGTAGAGACAGGGTTTCTCCATGTTGGTCAGGCTGGTCTCTAACTCCCGACCTCAGGTGATCCGCTTGCTTCGGCCTCCCAAAGTGCTGGGATTACAGGCACAAGCCACCGCACCCGGCCCAGAACTATTTATTTATTTAGAAACAGGGTCTTGGCCTGTTGCCCAGGCTGGAGTGCAGTGGCATGATCATAGCTCACTGTAAACTTGAACTCCTAAATCACTTATTTAAAGAGAGGAGGCTTGGTCCAGGTTGGATGGCTCACACCTATAATCCCAGCACTTTGGGAGGCTGATCACCTGAGGTCAGGAGTTCAAGACCAGGCTGCTCAACATGGTGAAACCTTGTCTCTACTAAAAATATAGAAATTAGCCAGGCGTGGTGGTGGGTGCCTGTAATCCCAGCTACTTGAGAGGCTGAGGCAGGAGAATCACTTGAACCTGGGAGGCGGAAGTTGCAGTGAGCGGAGATTGCGCCACTGCACTCCAGCCTGGACAACAGAGCAAGAATCCGTCTTAAAAAAAAATTAATTTGCCTTTATTGAGTCTTTCCAAAGTATTAAATTTAGTTTCATAGAAAGAAGTTATTTTTCCTCCACTCTTATTTCATCACATAATGTAACATTTACTTAAATATGTAATTAAAACAAGAACAACTGGAACAAACAGGTTAGTGAACAAGCATTAACTCAACAGTGGGAGCAGCAGTGTGTGGACGTATCAGAGGATCAGAGGGTTGAAGTCTATCTCCAAGGGTTCAGCACGCACTGGGCTTCTATACATTTTTTTTTCTGAGACAGGGTCTTGCTGTATTGCCCAGGCTGGAGTGCAGTGGCACATTCATAGCTAACTGGAGCCTCAAAATCCTGGGCTCAAGTGATCCTCCCACATCAGCCTCTCACATAGCTGGACTACAGGGGTATGCCACCACATCTAGCTAATTTTTGGATTTTTTTGTAGAGACAGAGTCTTGCTGTGTTGCCCAGGCTGGTCTCAAACTCCTGGTCTCAAGTGATCCTCCTACCTCAGCCTACCAAGGTACTGGGATTATAGGCGTGAGCCACTGTGCCTAGCTCAGTATCTTCTTTTACAGGCAATCGAGGGCACTGATTTAGTTTTATTATTTAATGATTAGGCTTATCATTTAAGTGGTGATTAGTGGAAAGTGCTTCTGGCCTGTAATTATTCTTGGATGGGTTTTAATGAAAAATGAGGTAAATAAGTCAAAGGATTTATGGATAATGACAGACTGTCTTTGTAATGAGATTAATATGGCTTACTCTACCTGCTTACATATAATTAACTAAAAATCATATAAAGTATGTTCTGATACTTTAGTGGACATTTTGTTTTTTCCTTTCCATAACATCCGTTCACCCTTCTTTTTTCTTTTTCAACTTTTAGCATTAGAGGGTACATGTGCAGATTTGTTACAAAGATATATTGCATGATGCAGAGGTTTGGGGTATGAGTGAACCCATTACCCAGGTAGTCAGTATAGTACCCAATGGGTAGTTTTTCAGCTCTTGCCCTCCACCCCCTCTTCCCCCTTTAGTACCTAGTGTCATTGCTCTCATCTTTATGCCCATGTGTATCCAATGTTTAGCTCCCACTTATAAGTGAGAACATGAGGTATTTGCTTTTCTGTTCCTGTGTTAATTTGCTTACAATAATGGCCTACAGCTCTACCCATGTTTCTGCAAAGGACATGATTTTGTTCTTTCTTATAGCTGCATAGTATTCTGTGGTGTATGCGTACCACATTTTTTAAATCTAATTCACCATTGAGGGCACCTAGGTTGATTCTGTTGTCAACAGCACTGCAATGAACATATGGATGCATGTGTCCTTTCAGTAGAACGATTTATTTTCCTTTGGGTCTATACCCAGTAACAAGATCGCTGGGTTGAACACCCTTCTTTTGGTGAAATAATACAAAGATTTTATCCTGGGTAATCACTCCCTCCCCTACTCTCAAGCTATGTGATTAGGTAGAACTGGTCTCAGCCTCAGCTCTGGGAGAGCTCAGACTGGGTTAGGTCAGTCAACATATTCCATCTCCATGGCCTTACTGATGGTTCATTAATGAACTCATAACCTAGTCAGAAGCCCAGTGAGATATAAGGATATTTGCTGGAGCTTCTGGGAAAGAAAAACCTCTCCCTAATAAAATGAAGCTACTGGAAGATAAGCTAATTCTTCTTCAGGATTCTGTGTCCTATGAATGTGAAGTTGAGACTGCTACAGCCATTCTGTTACCAGGAAAGGAACTTGCCTGAAGATGAAGCTAACACTCAGAGGAAGAGGATCTGTGAGCTAGGTCCTACTAACATGATTTGAACTTTGGAGAAAGTCATGACCATCACTGGACTTAGCAATAGTCTTTTCTGTTTCCTTTTCTAGTGAAAGCAGTTCGCCTTGGATTTTTCTTCACTTGCAATATAAAGAATCTTTACTGACACAGATAAAAATCTCCTGTTCCTCCTCGCTAGGGAATTGAGGATACCCTGTAACTAGTATGATTGGTCTTGTTTGTTTGAGCTCCTAACTATACCGAATTCTTGTGTTGCACTGTTCTTTTCATCCTGTGTGGTGTGTTCTGAGATTTCTGCTTCTTTGTGAGTCTTTTTGATGTCCTAGTTTTTGTTTATGTATTAATTCAGAATATAATTTCTAATATATTAAGACTTTATTAATTTCTTTGTAGCAGGAAATTATTTTTATAATGTTCACTAGCTTTCCACCCCTAGACATCCCTACTCCCTCTTGATCCTTCCCTCACTGAAGGATATTTGGGTTTGTGCCTCAGGAACATGATATTAGAGAGGAAAAAAAGTTAAACATTCAGGTTTTTTGTTTCAAAAACATATCCTGGTATGCAAAAATATACAATTTAGCAGAGCCAGTATTTTTGTGCAATGGAGATGATAAAGATATTACAAATTCACAAGAAGACATATACAAGGTTATTCATTGCATCATTGCTTGAAATAGCAAACACTGGAAACATCCATCAATAGTGGAATAAGTAAGAAAATCCATATAACAGTGATAGCAGTCACAAGAAATATTCTTTTAGGAATAATATACTAGACATTGCCCAGCAATAATATACTAGACATGACCCAGCAACCATTCCTGACTCTTTCCTCCATTTGCCACCTTCTCTGTGGGGCTGAAAAGACTAATTATCCCTTTTCCTAAGCTCCATTGCATGTAGGCCATGGGAAAATAATGATCGATGAGATTTTTTTTTCTTTTTTTGAGAAGGGGTATCATTATTTTGCCCAGGCTGGTCTCAAACTCTTGGGCTCAGCCTTTTGAGTAGCTGGGACCACAGGTGCACCACTGTGCCCAGCTTATCAGAGATATAAATGGAAGTTTGTTGAGGGATTCTAGAGACAAATGCAGCTGGCACTGCACTTTCCCCCTGCATACAGCCGTGAAGAAAGTGCCAGAAGTATAGAGATTCTGTCCCTGACATAACTGAGTTATGGAAAAAAAATGCCAACAGCTATTGACCTCCAGAATATTTGTATGTGAGAGAAAAAAGTTCGTTTGTTTAAATAATTCTTGGTTGGGTTTTGTGTTATCTTTAGCCAGAAGCATTCCTAACTGGTACACTGTGTCAACATGGAAACATCTCAAAAATAATATTACAAGATATTAAAGGAATAATTGCTTTTTTTTTTTTTTGGACGGAGTCTTGCTCTTGTCACCCAGGCTGAAGTGCAGTGCTGCAATCTTGGCTCACTGCAACCTCCATCTCCCAAGTTCAAGCAATTCTCCTGCCTCAGCCTCCTGAGTAGCTGGGATTACAGGTGCCTGCCACCACGCCCGGCTAATTTTTTGTACTTTTAGTAGAGACGGGGTTTCACCATGTTGGCCAGGTTGGTCTTGAACTCCTGACCTCAGGTGATCCACCCACCCCAGCCTCCCAAAATGCTGAGATTACAGGCATGAGCCACCACACCCGGCCGAATAATTGCATTTTTATAAAATTTTTTTTTTGAGATGGGGTCTCACTCTGTTGTCCAGGTTGGAGTACAGTGGCAGGCTCATAGCCCACTGTAACATTTAACTCCTGGACTCAAGTGATCCTCCCACCTCAGCCTCCTCAGTAGCTGGGACTACAGGTGTACATTATTATACCTGGCTAATTTTTGTATTGTTTGTAGAGACAGGGTCTCACTATGTTGCCCAGACTGGTCTTAAACTCCTGGCCTCAAGCGATCCTCCTGCCTTGGCCTCCCAAAGTGCTGGGATTACAGGCATGAGCCACGCACCAGCCTAAGTGGATTATTTTATTTTTAATATTTTAATTAAATTTAATTTAATTAATTTTTTTTTTTTTTGAGACGGAGTCACACTCTGTTGCCCAGGCTGGAGTGCAATAGTGTGATCTAGGCTCACTGCAATCTCTGCCTCCCGGTTTCAAGCAATTCTCCTGCCTCAGCCTCCCGAGTAGCTGGGATTACAGGTGCCCACCACCATGTCCAGGTAATTTTTGTATTTTCAGTAGAGATGGGGTTTCACCATATTTGCCAGGTTGGTCTCGAACTCCTGACCTCAAGTGATCTGCCCACCTTGGCCTCCCAAAGTGCTGGAATTACAGGCATGAGCCACTGTTCCAAGCCAATATTTTAATTGTATAAAATAGAAATAGGGTCTCACTATGTTGGCCAGTCTGGTCTCAAACTCCTGGCCTCAAGCAATCCTCCCATGTCGGCCTCCCAAATTGCTGGGATTACAGGTGTGAGTTGCCATGCCCAGCCCTAAGAGGATGATTTGAAATGAATACACAAATTGATATGGCATAGCATATTTATATGCATTTCATACACATTCAAGACATTATTATAGGCCAGGCACGGTGGCTCATACCTGTAACCCTGACACTTTGGGAGGCCAAAGTGGGTGGATTACTTGAGGTCAGGAGTTTGAGAACAGCCTGACCAACATGGTGAAACCCCGTCTCTACTAAAAATACAAAAATTAGCTGGCCATGGTGGCACACACCTAATCCCAGCTACTCAGGAGGCTGAGGCAGGATAATTGCATGAACCCAGGAGGTGGAGGTTGCAGTGCACCGAGATCGCGCCACTGCACTCTAGTCTGGGCGACAGAGCAAGACTTCATCTCAAAAAAAAAAAAAAAGACATTAGCATATATTGCTAAAGTAAAATAATTTGTGTAATATATATAGTATAAAGTAATCTAATGTACGTAAAATCTAAAAATTGTACTGGAAAAATACAAACAAATATGGTAGTTGTTACCCTTGGGGAGAGGACATGGTTAATGGGACTCTGGGGTGCAGAGCAAGAGGTAAAGGAATATAAAATTTATCTGTAATTTTTGTATTTATTTAAAATAGAGCAGAAATGTGACAAAATGTTAATAATCTTTGATCCTTGGTAGTGAGGACACATGTTCATTTTATTATTCTCCATATTTTTCTGTATTTAATAAAAAAAGACTGGACTCAGTGGCTCAGTGCTTTGGGAGGCTGAGGTGGGAGGATCGCTTGAGGACAGGAATTTGAGACTAACAGAACGAGACCCCCATCTCTACAAAAGAAAAATTTAAAAATTAGCTAGGCATGGTGACACACACCTGTAGTCCCAGCTACTTGGGAGGCTGAGACAGGAGGATCACTTGAGCGTAGGAGTTGGAGGCTGCAGTGAACTATGATCTGCACTCCAGCCTGGGTGACATCAAGACCCTGTCTCCAAAAACAAAACAAAACAAAATAAAATGTTTTAAAGTTCTCAGAAAAAAAATAATTCTACAAGCTATAAGGGGAGGAGAACTGGAGAAAAAACTAAAGAACTTAGATAGTGATGTGTTCAAAAGTAAGTTATCCTATTCCTGGCCCTCTCCACATGCAAGGGCCCGTGGGGGGAGTCAACTGAATTCCCCCAGATGGTTTGGGGCTCAGCTGCAACAGAATATGTGCCTCATTTTCTTGGGCCAACCTGGGAAGGCAGGCACTAGTCTTTAAGCCTTACCTCACCTTGCCCAGCATGGTGAGGTTGTAGGATAGTAGGAATTGTGCTCCTGGGATTTGGGAGATGCACCCAAGGAACATCATGGTCCTCACAGGGGGTCAGGGTGTCAAGAGAAGTAGCAGAAAAAGCTATCTCAGCAGATGCAAAAGCATAGGAACCATGATTTATTAACGTTTGCCCCTTTCACCCTTCAAATTAAGTAAAGCTCCATGTATGGGACCCCCTGAATGGAATCAGCCCATCTGAATTATTTAAAAGAATGTTCAGGGCCAGGCGTGGTGGTTCATGCCTGTAATCCTACCACTTTGGGAGGCTGAGGCAGATGGATCACCTGAGGTTAGGAGTTCGAGACCACCCTAACCAACATGGAGAAAACCCATCTCTACTAAAAATACACAATTAGCCGGGTATTGTGGCACATGCCTGTAATCCCAGCTACTCGGGAGGCTGAGGCAGGAGAATCGCTTGAACCCGGGAGGCGGAGGTTGCGGTGAGCCAGACATAGCGCCATTGTACTCCTGCCTGGGCAGCAAGAGTGAAACTCCTTCTCAAAAATAAATAAATTAATTAATTAAATTAAATAAAAAGAATGTTCAGTTTATTGGCTAGGCTTGTTGGCCCACGCCTGTAATTCCAACACTTTGGGAGGTGAAGGCAGGAGGATCACTTGAGCCTAGGAGTTCAAGACCAGCCTAGGGCTGGGCACAGTGGCCCACACCTGTAATCCCAGCTACTTGGGAGGCTGAGATGGGAGGATCACCTGAGCCTGGGAAGTTGAGGCTGCAGTGAGTCATGATGGTGCTACTGCACTCCAGCCTGGGTGACAGAGCAAGACTCTGTCTCAAAATAAAAATAAAAGAAGACTGGCAATCTATGCCAAACCCCTCAATATAGTATAAGAAAAAAAAAATGATTTGTTGCACAGATACAGGGATATCTCATAGAACTAGAGAGCAGGAAGCCTACCTAAGCCTGATGAGGACCTTGGACAGGGACTTGTCAGGAACCAAGGAAATTGTTCTCTGCATCCTTCTAGGAGCATAAGGGTCTCCACCATACCTTTCACAGCAGAACAGCCTTTTGCTTGCTCATCAGCACAAATATTTACTGAGCACTTACCATGGACTAGAACTGCTCGAAACACTGGGAATAGAGAAGGGAATCAAACAGACAAAAAACATGTTCAAGTCTCTCAAGTCTACGTGTCCCATCAATTCCAAGGACTCATCATTTTTGTATTTTCTATTTCTCTATTCCCATTCTTCAAAGTGAGAAAGCAGAGGTCTTAAAACCCTGCTCCAAGTTTCAAGTTGGAGCTGTCCAGCCTCCTGACCTAGTGTCAGCAGAGGGCACAATTGAGCCTCAGGTGCAGTGAAAAGAGGTTTCTTGATCCCAGACAGATCTCTTCTTAACTTCTATATTCCAGGTGCCCCTCAGCTGTACAAAAAGAGTTGCTTCTGAGATTCCAGGTTGAGGCCTGGGAGCTGGCAGTCATTGTGACAATGGTGAGATGCTAGCCTCCATGTAAAATGTGGAAAAAGATAGAGGAAAAGTTAGTATCTACTGGGAAAAATAAATTAGAAAACCAAACTGCAAATAAAATGTCAATCTGAAGGGGACGGGCTGAGAGACAAAGAGGTAGAAGGAAATGGGACAACAGGAGATCAGATGAGTAAGTGAGTTTGAAAGGTGTATTAGCCAGGACTAAATCCAGAGGAAGGGCTGACATCAGAATTGGCTGATCCAGCAATGTCATCAGAAACCACCTCATTCTTCATCCAGAGCTGTAAGATGGCTACCTGTGGCAATCAATACTACATGCTTCCCCATGTGACGGGAGAGAAAGAATAACATCCCATAGCTTTTTCTCAAATAAAGAACTTTCCTAGCAGGCCAGGTGTTATAGCTCTCGCCTGTAATCCCAGCACTCTGAGAGGCCAAGGTGGGCGAATCACTTGAGGTCAGGAGTTTGAGACCAGCCTGACCAACATGGTGAAACCCCATGTCTACTAAAAATACAAAAATTAGCTGGGTGTGGTAGCACACACTTGTAATCCCAGCTATTCGGGAGGCTGAGGCAGGAGAATCACTTGAACCTGAGAGGTGGAAGCTGCAGTGTGCCGAGATCACGCCACTGCACTCCAGCCTGGGTGACAGAGCAAGACTCCATCTGAAAAAAAAAAAAAAAAAGAGAGAGAGAGAACTTTCCTAGAAATCCTCAGCAAGGCTCTCTTACTGTTTACCAGAACCAGGTCACATCTGATCTGATTGCTTTTAGACCCTTTCATCTCACCATGGGCAATTTTTCCCCTGATGGGACATTTTGTAATATCTGGACACATTTTTGATTGTCACAACTTGAGGAGAGGAAATGCTACTAGTGTCTAGTGGGTAGAGGCCAAGGATGTTACTACTAAACATCCTTCAATGCACAGAAGGACACCCCCACCCCTGAGGCCTCCCCCTGCCACCCTCCCACCCCCTGCAACAAAGAGTCAAGAGTGCTTAGACTGGGAAACTCTGTTTTAGATCAAGTAGGCCCACTCCCCAGCCGTACCCAGGCTAGCTGTAGGAGCAGGGGACACCAAAGAAAGATGATAGTGACTGGTCAGAGAGATAGAAGAAGATGGAAAGAATGTCTTATTCAAAAATCTAAGGAGACTTTTAAGAAGGCAAACATGGCCAATATCGTCAAATGCTGTAGAGAGGTCAAGTGAGTTTACAACTGAAAATCATCCAGTGGATTTATCCATAAGGGGTTTCTTGTTTCCCTCGCTCAAGAAGTTCCGGCCGGGCGCGGTGGCTCAAGCCTGTAATCCCAGCACTTTGAAAGGCCGAGGCGGGTGGCAGGGACAGGTCAGGCTGATAGGGATTGAGGAGTGAGTGAAGTGAAGAGAAAAAGACTCTGGTTACAGTATAGATAAGTCATTTAAGAAGCTTGTCTGTGAATAGGAGAGAGAAGTAGCTAAAAAGTAGATAGAATAATGACATCTTTCTTTTTTCATTAAAAATTTTTTTTTTTTTTTGAGATAGGGTCTCACTCTGTCACCCAGGCTGAAGTGCAGTGGCTCAATCTCGGCTCACTGCCACCTCTGCCTCCTGCGCTCAAGCGATCCTCCCACCTCAGCCTGCTGAGTAGTTGGGACTACAGGCACACAGCACAACACCTGGCTAATGTTCTGTATTTTGGGTAGAGATGGAGTTTTACCATGTTGCCCAGGCTGGTCTCCAACTCTTGGGCTCAAGTGATCTGCCCGCTTCAACCTCTCAAAGTGCTGGGAATACAGGTGTGAACCACTGTGCCCACGCAGAATAATGATTTTTTAATATTAAAGAGACATACTCATTTTTAAAATGCTGACAAGGGCCAGGCGCAGTGGCTCATGCTTGTAATCTCAACACTTTGGGAGGCCGAGGCAGGTGGATCACCTGAGGTCAGGAGTTCGAGACTAGCCTGGCCAACATGATGAAACCCCTGTCTATACTAAAAATACAAAAAATTAGCCAGGCATGGTGGCACATGCCTATAATCCCAGCTACTTGGGAGGCTGAGACAGGAGAATCGCTTGAACCCAGGAGGTGGAGGTTGCAGTGAGCCAAAATCACGCCACTGCACTCCAGCCTGGGCAACAAGAGCAAAACTCCATCTCAAAAAAATAAAAAAATAAAAATTGCTGACAGGAAAATTCCAAAACAGTGGAAAAAGTAAAAGAGAGAGGGAAAAATGAGGAATATCCCTGAGAAGAGATTATTATTTAGAGCAGAGCTTCTCAAACTTTAACATGTACATGAACCATCTGGGGATCCTGGAATCATCTGGAGGATCCTATTAAATGCAGATTGAGCTCTATTAGGTCTAGGGGGCATCCAAGAATCTACAGTTCTAATATGCTCTCAGGTGGTACCAAAGTTGCCAGTCCATGGGCCACTTTGAATAACAAGGATTTAGAACAATTGTTCTCAAACTTCAGCATGCATCAGAATCACCTGATAGGCTGGTTAATCCAGAGAATGCTGGCCCCACTCCCAGAGTTTCTGATTCAGGAAGTCTGGGATGGGGCATAAGAATTAACTTTCTGTCAATCTTCAGGTGACCATTGATTTAGAGTATGTGTGGAGAAAATCATCTTAAAAGAGAGAGGATTTCACCACTGAGAAGAAAAGGAAAAAGCAAGAATTGACAGGGTTGCAGATAAGCTGTTGGTTTATGGGGCAGGGTAGGACCCTGAAGAATTCACTGCCCATTGGCCTGTATCTTCTCTATGAAGTAGGAAATTGTCAGCTGAGAGCAACGGGGAGGGCAATGGGAGAGGGAACTATGAACATTAGGTGAAGGCTTGTTGCTCTCCAGTTGCTCTCATAACACTATACAGAAAGTCTATTTGTGGATTGATTGATGGATTGATTGAGAAAGAGTCTGGCTGTGTTACCCAGGCTAAAGTGCAGTGGCATGATGGGAGCTCACAGCAGTCTCCAGCTTCTGGGCTCAAGCAATCCACTCACCTCAGCCTCCTGAGTAGGCCAGACTATAGCTGCTAGGCCACCATATCTGGCTAATTAAAAAAAAAAAAAAGATATACATGGGATCTTGCTATGTTGCCCAGGCTGGTCTGGAACTCTTGGCCAAATCCTCCCACTTCAGCCTCCTAAGTAGCTGGAATTATAGGTGCAAGCCACCTCACCCAGCTTCTTTTGTTATTTATTAAAGGAATATTTGCAATTAATTCATCCAGACAAGTTGACCAGGAAGTTAGGTGGTGAAGTGAAAGAATTAAGATTGTTCTTTGGCTGGCAACTAGAAACACCTGCTTGAAAATTCTCACAGTTATTGAATATGTGGTTTATTTTGTTTTGTTTGAGAAGGGATCTGACTATATTTTTCAGGCTGGCCTGGAACCCCCAGGTTCAGGCAATCCTCCTGCCTCAGCCCCCCACTATATAGGACACATGCCACCACACCTTGCTTAAGTGTTGTGATGTAGAAACTTAAGAATTCAATGACTTTAAGCAAACTGGCATAGAATTTACAAGGGAGATGGACTTCAGAACAAGAAGCTCTGGCTTCCGCCAGGCATGGTGGCTCATGCCTGTAATCCCAGCACTTTGGGAATCTGAGGTGTGTGGATCACCTGACATCAGGAGTTTGAGACCAGCCTGACCAACACAGTGAAACCCCCATCTCTACTAAAAATACAAAAAATTAGCCAGGCGTGGTGGCAAGTGCCTGTTATCCCAGCTACTTGGGAGGCTGAGGAAGGAGAATCGCTTGAACCCAGGAGGAGGAGGTTGCAGTGAGCAGAGGTTGTACCATTGCACTCCAGCCTGGGCAACAAGAATGAGACTCCATCTCAAAAAAAAAAAAAAAAAAAAAAAGCTCTGGCTTCTAATCCTCCTCACCACTTAACACTTTAAAACTTTAGGCAAATGAGTTAACTTCTCTTAGCTTGTTTCTCAACGGTAAAATGGGGACAGCAAAGGTACATAACTCACAGAGGGTTAAATGAGATAATGTAGTAAATGCTTCACCAAGAAGTCAATTTTTCTATTGAGTCACAGTTTCACAAAAGTCTTGTGAGGGAATTGGATTAAATAAACTTTTAAGCCACATCCAGGCTGGGCGCGGTGGCTCAGGCCTGTAATCTCAGCACTTTGGGAGGCCAAGGCGGGTGGATCACTTGAGGTCAGGAGTTTGAGACCACCTGGCCAACCTGGTGAAACCCCATCTCTACTAAAATACAAAAATTAGCCAGGCGTGATGGCGCACACCTGTTTTCCCAGGTACTTGGGAGGCTGAGGCAGGAGAATCGCTTGAACCCAGGAAGCAGAGATTGCAGTGAGCCAAGATCACGCCACTACACTCCAGTCTGGGCAACAGAGCTAGACTCTGTCTCAAATAAAAAAAGGCCACATCCATATTCATAATTCAAGGTGACCATTTATTTGAAGTTGCAAAAAGAATAATAATATTATTATTCCTATAACAGCTAACATTTATTGAGACTTTTCTGTGTGCATGGCATTATTTTAAGGACTTTACGTGTATAAATTCAATTGATTCTTACAACACTTCCGAGAGGTGGGTGCTATTATTCTATTTTGTAGATGAGAAAACTGGCACCTGAAGAAAATAACTTGCTCAAGGTCACACAGAAAATAAATGGTAGAGTTTAAACTCAGACAACATAACTCCACGGCTATATTCACAACCACTTAACAGTATAGCCTCGTTAGGGCTTTGTTTAGTGAATTTTTTTTTTTTGGCGGGGGGCAGGAATTGAGGGGACAGAGTCTCGCTCTGTCGCCAGGGTAGAGTGCAGTGGTGTGATCTCAGCTCACTGCAACCTCCGCCTCCTGGATTCAAGCGATTCCCCTGCCTCAGCCTCCTGAGTAGCTGGGGCTACAGGCGCATGCCACCACATCTGGCTAATTTTTTGTATTTTAGTAGAGACAGGGTTTCACCATGTTGGCCAGGATGGTCTCGATCTCCTGACATCGTGATCCGCCTGCCTCGGCCTCCCAAAGTGCTGGGATTACAGGCGTAAACCCCCATGCCCCGGCCCTGTTTAGTGAATTAACTTCAGATTATGTGTCAAATAAATGGATCAGATGAGGTAAAAGTCATTTGGTACCAGTGATTCTTAGGGTTCCAGCTTCTAGGATTTGGTTTCAGGAATAAGCTTTTTCAGTTCTTGCTCAGATCCCTAGATGACCTTGTGACCAAGGCACCAGTTAATGAGAGCATATTACTTCACACAGACTCAATGGTCTCCTCTTTAGGTGGCCAACTACATTTTCATTTAACTGGACTGTGATGAGACTTAAATAACATAGTTTTTGTGGATTAAAAATTATAATAATGTGAGCTCTGCACAGTAGCTCATACCTATAATCCCAGCACTTTGGGAGACTGAGATGAGAGGATCACTTGAGGCCAGGAGTTCAAGATCTGCCTGGGCAACATAGTGAGACCCCATATCTACAAAAAATTTATTTTAAAAATTTACTAGGTGATATAGTTTTGCTCTGGGTCCCCACCCAAATCTCATGTTGAATTGTAATCCCTAATGTTGGAGGAGAAACCTGATGGGATGTGATTGGATCATGGGGGCAGATTCCCCACCTGCTGTTCTCATGATAGTGAGTAACTTCTCATGAGATTGGTTGTTTGAAAGTGGATAGCACTTCCCCCTTCGCTCTCCCTTCTGCCCCTCCATGTGAAGAAAGTGCTTCCAACCATGCTTCCCGTACAACCTGTTGAACTGTGAGTCAATTAAACCTCTTTTCTTCATAAATTACCCAGTCTCAGGTAGTTCTGTGAGAAAAGACTAATACACTAGGCATGCTGGCATGTGCCTGTAATCCCAGCTGTTTGGGAGGCTGAGGTGGGAGAATCATTTGACCCCAGGAGTTTGAGGCTGCAGTGAGCCACTGTACTCCAGCCTGGGTGACAGAGTAAGACCGTGTCTCTCTTTTTTTTTTTTTTTTTTTTTTTTGAGACAGAATCTCACTCTGTCACCCAGGCAGGAGTGCAGTGGTGCGATCTCGGCTCACTGCAACTTCCACCTCCCAGGTTCAAGCGATTCTCCTGCCTCAGCCTCCCGAGTAGCTGGGACTACAGGCACCTGCCACCACGCCAGCTAATTTTTTGTATTTTTAGTAGAGACAGGGTTTTCACCGTGTTAGTCAGGATGGTCTTGATCTCCTGACCTCGTGATCCGCCCACCTCGGCCTCCCAAAGTGCTGGGATTACAGGCATGAGCCACCACGCCCGGCCCCTGTCTCTATCTTTTTTTTAATTAAAATAATTGTTATTACTTGTTGAATTACTATTATGTCCTAGATTTAACAACGGCTCTGCAAAGGTAAATACTAATACCTCCATTTAACAGATTTAGAATCTGAAGTTAAAAATTTGCTGGAGGTGAAGAAAGTTTTCCTAGTTTCAACCTTTCTTTTTTCTTTATTTTTACACAGAGTTTTAAGGTAGGCCTACTAGTTCCCAAACTTTAGAATGAAAATAATTATGTTGAAACAAAGAGGGCTAGGTAAGGTGGCTCAACACTTTGGGAGGCTGAGGTGGGAGGATCACTTGACCCCAGGAGTTCAAGAGCAGCCTGGGCAACATAGTGAAACACCCATCTCAAAAAAAAAAAAAAAAAAAAGAAAAGAAAGGAAAGGAAGGAAGGAAGAAAGAAAGAAAGAAAGAGAAATTTTTCTCTACCAAATCTGGCAATGGATTGATTTCCCTACATTCATGTTAGAAGCTTGAGTCTCACAGATTTTTCAGTGAATGACTCTTTTGGACACACCTCATTAAATGGAGTACATTGAATTCTTCTCCCCTTCCCAACCTCCTACAAACACGCATTCCTACCCAAGATCAAGTTCATCTGGTCAATACTCCTGTCTTTGGGCAGGATAGTCTCTCAGCTCACCTCATTCCCCAGGCCTATGAGTGCTGAAATGAGAATGGAAGATTGAGTTGTTGAGATCTTCTTTTGGAGACTTCATATATTTTCTTTGATTACCCCCAGTCCCTCTTTCATTCAACAAATAATAAATATACATTGCATGTCTGCTATGTACAATGGCTTGGAAGTTATTAAATGATAGAGCCAACCTAGACCTGCTCTAAAATGGTCACCCCAGCTCCCCAGCCTGGATATCATGATACAGCATCCTCTGAGACCTCATCTAAATAGAATCATCCCAGGAGGACCATTTGAATAGGACACCCGAGCCCTGTCTAGAGGCCAGCTGAACTCACTTATTATTCTTGTATTTTACCCAAAATGTTGGCATCTCATTATTTAGCCTCTATACACCCCCTCTTCACCTTATCTCTCTTATACTCCAGACCAATGCCACTTCATTATCTTTCCTGACTCATCCTCCCAATGCTCTCCTCCCTAAAATATTTCTCTCCTCTGACTTCTGGATATTTATTTCCATTGTAAACAAAGTCTCCCACATTCTCCTTTCTTCTATAATTTTCCTCCCCACTCCCTTCTTGTCTTATCCTGCAAATCCTGGAACTATCCTTTTGAGATTAGGAGGTTCATGGTCATCCATAATCTACAAATCATAGGGGCTAGAGGAAATTTTTAATTTTTCTTGTTTTCATTATTACCAAATCAGTACTCCTTTCAGAAGAGTAAAAAATCCTCTCCAACTTTTCTTTCTTATCCACAAGTTTATAACTACTATTTTACATTTCTAAGAATGTGTAATGCCTTGCTCACTATCTACCTCTAAATCTCATATCGTGCTACCATCCTGATAATGTCACCTTTCTTTGGAAGAACACATTAAACCCAATAACCTCACACTTCCATGACTTACTCAACGCAAGCGACATTTCACTTCAGGCCAATCAGACTCACACATGAACATCCTAGAAGCTGTCCCACATTACAATCTTTCACTCCAATGTATCTACCATTTTTCAGCCACAGCAGCTGCCTCTGCGCTTGCTGCCTGATTCCTTGTATCTTCCATTCTCTATCTTCCACCTTTCCTTCCAGATCTCCCGTGCCCTAACTTTTACTACTACTATTCTTAGATCATACGGAGACCTATAGGCTCCTCATCCTTCTATGTTGTTCCAACCTATTAGCCCCATGGTAGCCTCTCTGGTCTAACCTCCCTTTTCCTTCCTTCTCTAATCTGACTTCCATGGTTTATCACTTCAACTGCTCACTCAGGAGCACGCTGACCTCCCTTGCATCCCTTCCTTCGTCTGTCAACCTGGACATCCCCAGAATCAATCCTGTGCAATCTTCTCTGCCCCTATAACAAGATGGGGAATGCTATGAGGATGAGTGCTGCTACACACTTCTGGATCTGTAGGCCCAGAGTAACACTCAAGAACCTTATTCCTGCCAGGTGTGGTGGCTCACACCTGTAATCCCAGCACTTTGGGAGGCCAAGGCGGGCAGATCATGAGATCAAGAGATCAAGACCATCCTGGCCAACTTGGTGAAACCCCGTCTCTACTAAAAATACAAAAATTAGCTGGGCGTGGTGGCATGCATCTGTAGTCCCAGCTACTCGGGAGGCTGAGGCAAGAGAATCGCTTGAATCTGGGAGGCGGAGGTTGCAGTGAGCCGAGATCACACCATTGCACTCCAGCCTGGGCAAGAATAAGACTCCATCTCAAAAAAAAAAAAAAAGAACTTTATTCCTGGTCTTTGATCTGCTCCCCTCCTTCTCTCATCTTCACATCATTCCAAGCCTCCTCAAGCCTCCTTAAATTCATAACTACTCACTTGGAAGCTTATTATTATTATTTGAGACAAGGTTTTGCTCTGTCACCGAGGCTGGAGTGCAGTGGCATGATCATAGCTCACTGCAGCCTTGAACTCCTGGGCCTAAGCAATCCTCCTGTCTCAGACTCCTAAAGTCCTGGGATTACAAGTATAAAATACCACGCCCAGCTTCACCAATTCTTTTTTTTTTTTTTTTTTTTTTTGAGATGGAGGATGGAGTTTCACTCTTGTTACCAAGCCTGGAATGGCATAGTCTTGGCTCACCACAACCTCTGCCTCCTGGGTTCAAACAATTCTCCTGCTTCAGCCTCCCAAGTAGCTGGGATTGCAGGCAAGCACCACCACACCCAGCTAATTTTGTATTTTTAGTAGAGACGGGGTTTCTCCATGTTGGTCAGGCTGGTCTTGAACTCCTCACCTCAGGTGATCCACTCGCCTTGGCCTCCCAAAGTGCTGGGATTATAAGCCTGAGCCACTGCACCCGGCCTTTTTTTTTTTTTTTTTTTTTTTTTTTTTTTTTTTTTTTTAAGACGGAGTCTCACTCTGTTGCCCAGGCTGGAGTGCAGTGGCTCTATCTCAGCTCACTGCAACCTCCGCCTTCCAGGTTCAAGTGATTCTCCTGCCTCAGCCTCCCAAGTATCTGGGTTTACAGGCATGCACCACCACGCTCAGCTAATTTTTGTATTTTTGGTAGAGATTTTTTTTTAATAGCCCACAAGCTAAGAATAGTTTTTAACATTTTTAAATGATTGCATTTTAAATCGTTATATAAGCACCTACATAATAGGCTTAATAGTGTCTCTTGGCCCACAAAGCCTAAAATGTTTACCAGTTGAGCCCTTTAAAAAATATTGTCATCTCCTGATTTAGATAGACATAATAATTGACTAAAAATATTCTGCACTTATTTTCCTTGGGCCCCACTATTTACCTGAATGCTGTTGGAACCCCTCATTACGTGGGTTTAAACAGCCAGCTGAACAATTTAACATCCTGCACAAGGGTTGAGAGAAAGCCAGTGCCATGAGTCATCTTATCCAGAGGTTTGCCTTTGTGGACCTTTTCCCGCTGTTTGTTCAAATTGCTGCTCCAGGTGACAGTTTTTTAATTTTTTTTTTTTTACATCACATTTACAATGTATTAAGATGACAGTTTTTTTTTTTTTTTTTGAGATGGAGTCTTGCTCTGTCGCCCAGGCTGGAGTGCGGTGGCGCAATCTGGGCTCACTGCAACCTCTGCCTCCCGGGTGCAAGTGATTCTCCTACCTCAGCCTCCTGAGTAGCTGGGATTATCAGGCAGGTGCTACCACGCCTGGCTAATTTTTAGTAGAGATGGAGTTTTGCCATGTTGGCCAGGCTGGTCTCAAACTCCTGACCTCAAGTGATCCACCTGCCTCGGCCTCCCAAAGTGCTGGGATTACCGGCGTGAGCCACCACGCCCGGCCTGATACCTGTTTTTCTGTTTGGACTGGCTTGTCGTTCAGGTACAAGGCATAGCAGTGTGTGGTTCCCTTCCTGGCTGTTTTGTAAATTGAGGTGAGGGAAACTGCCTCATGGGGTCAGTTGCCCATAAGAATAAGGAAACTTCTCCCAGTGTTGAGATGATCTACCTGCTCTAATGAGATGTTCCAGTCAGGGTAGACCCTCACCACAGATTTTCCTGTTTTTATGGCCTCCTTTTCTCTCCTAAACTCTGTGCAATTACCTTCAAGTATTTTTGTCCTGCCCATGAAAAGAGATTCCAAGTAAAATAGCCCACAAATCTTCAAGAAACAGCTTTTTCTAGATCTTGTATCTGTGATTAGTAGTTATTAGCAGGGATCTGTCAAGATTTCCTGTTCTCAATTCTCATGATACTGTGCTATTCTCTTATTTTCTTACAAATAGATATATACATGAGTTTTACCCCAGCATTCAGTCCTAGGTAACCATTATCTAGCAGAAATTCTTCTATCACTGGGGTATATTTCTCTCCCTTCCACTGTTTAATCAGTTGTGTGTGTGTGTGTCTGTGTGTATGTGTGTATTTTTTATTTTTTTATCTTTATTTTTTTTGAGATGGGGTTTCATTCTGTTGCCCAGGCTGGAGTGCAGTGGCATGATCTCGGCTTACTTCAGCCTCAATCCCCCAGGCTCAAGTGATCCTCCTCCCTCAGCCTCCTAAGTAGCTGCGACGACAGACATGTGCCACCACACCATATGTATGTAGAGACAGGGTTTCGCTGTGTTACCCAGGCTGGTCTGAAACTCCTGTGCTCAAGCGATCCGCCCACCTGGGCCTCCCAAAGCACTGGAATTACAGGCATGTGGCACAATACCTAGCCCGATATGTATATTTTTATCACTGATGCTAATTTTCCTTTGATTATTATTATTATTATTTTGAGACAGGGTCTTGCTCTGTTGCCCAGGCTGGGGTGCAATGGCATGATCTCAGCTCACTGCAACCTCTTCCTCCTGGGTTCAAGTGATTCTCCCACCTCAGCCTCCCTAGTAGCTGGGATCACAGGTGTGTGCCACCACACCCAGCTAATTTTTGTATTTTTGATAGAGACGGGGTTTCAGCATGTTACCGAGGCTGGCCTCAAGCTCCTGGCCTCAAGTGATCTGCCCACCTCAGTCTCCTAAAATGCTGGGATTACAGTCATGAGCCACCACACCCGGCCCCTTTGATTATTTTAATCAGTTGTTTGGAGATAGAGGAGTAGGTGTCTATTTCTTCATCCACACTCAATCATTGTAGGATAATAAAAGCTCATTACAGACGGAAAGTGTATCTTCTGTCACACTACCATCTGAGACCCCAAAAAGGCACAGTTTGTGTCCCAGCAGTAAAGTCATGAATGACATGGGGACAATGTGAACTGATTCTCAGGGGAGGGACTGAGAAGTCTGGAGAAATGGTATTATTGATTGGCTCCAGGTAAAACAATGAAATGCCAGGTGAAAGGTTTGAGTTAAGTAGGAAGAATTAGCACCTCATCTCAAATAGTCCACAGTGCTTTGCCTTTCCCCGTAGGTGGTAATGATAGATAAAGAACACATCCTGGACCGGCACGGTGGTGGCTCATGCCTGTAATCACATCATTTGGGGAGGCCAACGTGGGCAGATCACCTGAGGTTGAGACCAGCCTGGCCAACATGGTGAAACCCTGTTTCTACTAAAAATACAAAAATTAGCCGGGCGTGGTGGCGAATGCCTGTAGTTCCAGCTACTCGGGAGGCTGAGGCAGGAGAATTGCTTGAACCCAGGAGGTGGAAGTTGCAGTGAGTCAAGATCACACCACTGCACTCCAGCCTGAGAAATAGAGATTTATTTATCTATAAATAAATAAATAAATAAATAAATAAATAAATAAGAACACATCCTGGATGATAAGAAAACAGAACCAAGTTCAAGTTCAGCCTGGGCAACATAGCAAGAAGCTGTCTCTAAAACAAAGATAAACAGAACCAGAATAACTAAAAATAAACTATTTGTCCAAATAGAACAAATCTATTTGGATTTGTTCCAGCAATTGCACAAGTTCTCCTGTGCAGAAAACATGACAGTACTCAAGTTATCGTCTTTTCTTTTCTTTTTTTCTCTTGCCCTTGTAAATCATCTCGTTATCTTTGGTTTAGGATGCTACTATCAGTAAACAGCCTTCTATCACACAGCAGGCTAGCGGGATGCTCTTTATAAAATATGTTCCATGAACCTCTGGGAGTTCCATTTAAGAAAACATGCACCTTAAGGATAGCTGAGGTATTCCACATCAGAATAAGCTTAAATCATACTGTTATGAAGATTCATAGTCTGGCCTTGAGCTTGATGAAAGCAGGACAAACTTTAAAAACTTTCCCTGAAGAGATGTAGGAGACTTGAAAAGAACCATGTTTAAGAATGAGCGGCTGGGTCCGGTGGCTCATGCCTGTAATCCCAGCACTTTGGGAGGCCGAGACGGGCGGATCACAAGGTCAGGAGATCGAGACCGTCCTGGCTAACACAGTGAAACCCCGTCTCTACTAAAAATACAAAAAATTAGCCGGGCATGGTGGCAGGCGCCTGTAGTCCCAGCTACTCGGGAGGCTGAGGCAGGAGAATGGCCTGAACCCGGGAGGTGGAGCTTGCAGTGAGCGGAGATCGCACCACTGCACTCCAGCCTGGGCGACACAGCGAGACTCCGTCTCAAAAAAAAAAAAAGAAAAAGAAAAAGAAAAAAAAGAATGAGCGGCCGGGTGCAGTGGCTCACGCCTGTAATCCCAGCACTTTGGGAGGCCAAGGCGGGCGGATCACGATGTCAGCAGATTGAGACCATCCTGGCTAACACAGTGAAACTCCATCTCTACTAAAAATACAAAATAATTAGCCGGGCGTGGTGGCGGGCGCCTGTAGTCCCAGCTACTCGGGAGGCTGAGGCAGGAGAATGGCATGAACCCAGGAGGCAGAGCTTGCAATGAGCCGAGATCGCGCCACTGCACTCCAGCCTGGGCGACAGAGCAAGACTCCGTCTCAAAAAAAAAAAATGAGCTTGCCCGGCCTGGCACGGTGGCTCACATCTGTAATCCCAGCATTTTGGGAGGCCGAGGCGGATGGAACATCTGAGGTCTGGAGTTTGACACCAGCCTGACTAATATGGTGAAACCGTGTCTCTACTAAAAAATACAAAAATTAGCCAGGCATGGTGGCATGTGCCTGTAGTCCCAGCTACTCGGGAGGCTGAGACAGGAGAATTGGTTGAACCTGGGAGGTGGAGGTTGCAGTGAGCTGAGATTGCGCCACTGCACTCCAGCCTGGGTGGTAGAGCGAGATTCCATCTCATTAGAAAAAGAAAAAGAAAAAGAAAAAAGAATGAGCTTGCCTGGGGATTAACTTCCAGAATAGTTCACCTTCGGTGAACATGTCTCCCACAAAAACAATGAAAAATACTGGCAAAACCACTAAGGCCAACCATTTTAGAACTCTAGAAAGAGAAGCTGTTAAACTTTGCTAAGACAGTGTGATCTGTGATATTTTAACTTGTGGCTGGGATGCTATTCCCATCCACCCTCCCTCCTCAGCTCAGTAGAGGTAGCTGTGAGCAGCGGTCTCACAGCCAATGGCAAGGGCTGACCTCTTGTGGAGCTCAGTTAAAAGAAAGATCCCCAGAGTACAGCCAATATTTAGTTCAAAATTGCAGCACTCTGGAAAAATCTCTATTCCTAGGGAGTTGTAATTACTTGATGACTTAGAACTCAGCTCATCAGAAAAAATGCCCGACTCCCAAGGCATTAACAAAACAAGAGCCATCTGCTAGCAATGTTGAGGTTACGACTGCACTTTCAATTGGGGTAAGCAAGAGACAGGCTGGGAATCTAAAAGTACATCCTAGAGAACTAGACAATATAGGGAACTAGAAAAGGGAACTAGACATAGGGAACTTCGAAAAGTTGCAGCATATTTGAGGGGATCTAAAAGGCTGCATGCATGCACAAGGCTGTGCACTTACCCAGGAGAGAGATGGGAATGAAGAAGTTTCCAGTCACTCGCTTCTGGCTGACCTTAAGGCTAGTAGCAAGCAGAAAACGAAAGCTAAGGCTGTCTTGTAAACTGCCTGAAGTATGAAGGCATGCCTTCTCACACAGATTCCCTTGGCAAAGAAGAGAGGACAGAAAGACAAAGCATTAAAGGGCATTAAAGGAATTCTTCTGACTGATCATTGGTTGATCACTAAATTTTATTGACCCAGGGATCACACCTAGGAATTCTGGCTTATAATTTTTTTTTTTTAAAGCTAGCAGAGAACTCAATTTCCACACAATGCAGAGAATACAGAATCTACAGAATTATTTGAAGAAAGTCACCAAAGAAGCAGCAACAACAAAAAAATAACCACCACCACCACCTCTGGAAAGTATGCCACATATGCAGGACAAAAAGCAGCAAACAGAAAATGTCAGCCAGGCACAGTGGCTCATGCCTGTAATCCCAGCACTTTGGGAGGCCGAGGCAGGCGGATCACCTGAGGTCAGGAGTTCAAGACCAGCCTGGCCAACGTGGTGAAACCCCATCTCTACTAAAAATACAAAAATTAACCGGGTGTGGTGGCAGGCACCTGTAATCCCAGCTACTCGGGAGGCTGAGGCAGGAGAATCACTTGAACCCAGGAGGCGGAGGTTGCAGTGAGCTGAGATCACGCCATCACACTCCAGCCTGGGGTACAAGAGCAAGACTTCGTCTCAAAAAAAAAAAAAAAAAAAGAAAAAGAAAATGTCCCTGGGTGCGTCCAGATTTTGACCTTAGCAGACAAAGATTTTAAATCAGCTATTATAAATATGTTCAAAGAACTAAAGGAAAGTAAGTCTAAAGAACTAAAGGAGAGGGCCGGGCACAATGGCTCATGCCTATAATCCCAGCACTTTGGGAGGCCGAGGCCGGTGGATCACCTGAGGTTGGGAGTTTGAGACCAGCCTGACCAACATGGAAAAACCCCGTCTCTACTAAAAATACAAAATTAGCTGGCTGTGGTGGTGCGTGCCTGTAATCCCAGCTACTCAGGAGGCTGAGGCAGGAGAATCGCTTGAACCCAGGAGGCAGAGGTTATGGTGAGCTGAGATCACACCATTGTACTCCAGCCTGGGCAACAAGAGTGAAACTCCATCTCAAAAAAAAAAAAAAAGAACTAAAGGAGAGTATGACAAAAATCTCGCCAACAGAGGATATCAATAAAGGATAGAAATTAGCTCACAATAGAAATTTTGGAGTTGAAATGTGTAAGAACTGAAATGAAAAATTAACTAGAGGTGCTCAATAGTGGATTTGAACTGACAAAGAATGACCAAACCTGGGGCTGGGTGCAGTGGCTCACGCCTGTAATCCCAGTGCTTTGGGAGGCTGAGGAGGGAGGATTGCTAAAGGCCAGGAGTTTAAGACCAGCCTGGCGAACATAGTGAGACCCCATCTCTACAAAAAATTTAAAAATTAGCCATGCATGGCGGCATATGCCTGTAGTCCTGGCTACTCAGGAGGCTGAGGCAGGAGGATCACTTGAGCCCACGGGTCTGAAGCTGCAGTAAGCTAAGACTGTGCCACTGCACTCCAGCCTGGGAGACAGAGTGAGACCTCATCTTGAAAACAAACACACAAAAGCAGCTTGGCGTGGTGGCTCACACCTGAATCCCAGCAATTTGGGAGGCCGAGGCAAGAGGATCACTTGAGCCCAGGAGTTCAAGATTAGCCTGGGCAATATAGTGAGACCCCATCTCTAAAAAATAAAAATAAAAATTAGCTGGGCATGATGGCTGAGGTGGGAGGCTGAGCTAGGAGGATCACTCAAACCCAGGAGTTTGAGGCTGTAGTGGGCCATGATTGTGCCACTGTAGTCATCCTGAGTGACAGAGCAAGATCCTGTCTCAGATTTGTCTTCAGCAAATCTCAAGACAAGTCCACTGAGAGCCAATCTGGGGGACAGCAAGAAAACAAGAATAAAGGCCTTAGAGAATCATGGGAAACCTGCAAGTGTACCAAAATACAAACAATAAGAGTTCCAGAAGGAGAAGAGAGAGAGAAAAGGGTGGAAATAATATTTGAAGAAATAATGGCTGAAAACTTCTCGAATTTGAAGAAAGCACAATACATTCAAGAGTGCAATGAACATCAAGTGGAATAAACTAAAAAACCTTAGCTAGACACATTACAGTCAAATTGCGTCTGCCAGCTTCTGGTGGATGCTAGCCCACCTTGGCTTGTGGCCACATCCCTCCAGTCTCCACCTCCATGGTCACATTGCCTTTTCCTCTTCTGTCTGTGTTAAATCTCCTTCTGCTTTCCTCTTATAAAGACACATGTGATTTTTATTTAGGAACCCCCAGATAATCCAAGATAATATGCCCATCTCAAGATCTTTAACTTAATAACATCTGCAAAGTTCTTTTTTTCCCCATATAAGATAACAGTCACAGGTTCCAGGGATTAGGATGTAAATATTTTATTTTAGGGAGGATCATTATTCAGCCTACCACACTTAGTATTAATCTGAACTACACATATATTTTTGTACTTTCTGAGTTTTATACCTCATACAGGTATAACATATTCAAAATATATTTGAGAGGAAGAGAGAAGAATGGGGAAAGAGGGAGGGGAGAAGAGAAAAGATGACGGGTAGGAAACTTCTTTAAAGTCATGTATCCTCTTCCTCATGCAGGGACAGTTTCTCAACTCTGGGAAGCACTTTTTTTTTTTTTTTTTTTTTTGAGACAGAGTCTCACTCTTGTCGTCCAGGCTGGAGGGCAATGGGGCGATCTCGGCTCACTGCAGCCTCTGCCTCACGGGTTCAAGCAATTCCCCTGCCTCAGTTTCCTGAGTAGCTGGGATTACAGCCGCCTGCCACCATACCTGGCTAATTTTTTGTATTTTTAGTAGAGACAGGGTTTTGCCATGTTGGCCAGTCTGGTCTCGAACTCCTGATCCCAGGTGATCCGCCCACTTTGGCCTCCCAAAGTGCTGGGATTACAGGTGTGAGCCACCATGCCTGGGCTGGGAAGCACTTTTGATTCTGTGATAAGGAGGCAAAGTATTTCAAAGCTGGATTCTGGGAATGGCCTACCTTAGTCTTTATTCTATTTTTCATAGTTACTTTTTTTCTTTATTTAAGGAAATGACAATCTTTATTTAGATCTTATCAGTTTTTTTACTAATATCTTTTTTCTGTTCCAGGATCCAATCCAGGATCCCACATTGCATTTAGTCGTCATGTCTCCTTATGTTACCGACCATGGGTTCTTGGGCTCTCAAATGCAAAGGAAATTGACATGAGGCCAAAAGAGCTTTCCCATTGGAGCTTATGCTGAGACATAAGGGAGGCAGCACAAAAGAAAGAATTCCCTGAAGAGCTGGTAGGGTTTTTTTGGTAGGCAAAGCATGAGAATTGACATCAAGGGTAGGGTATGCAGGCTGGGCTGGACAAAACACGTGATGGGTAGGGTATGCAGGTCAGCATATCTGATTGTGATGGTTTTCTTGAGTAATGGGCCACCTGGTGGTCTGGCCAGGGCAACCTGGCTGTAAATCAGTTGTTCAGCATTCCTTCCTTAGGGGGAACACTCTGTGACCTTGATTATCTCCAAGGCCAGTTCCTGGAATTCTTTAAGTAAAAGGACTATTAGCAGTGACGTAGTTGTGTGAGCATTTCAGTGGGAATGCTCTAGTGGGGGCTGAGCTGAATGAAGCCAAGCCCCAACTCTACTTTGTCTCACTTGGGCTCCTCCAATCTGTGACAAACCTAGACTTTGTAAAAACAAAACAAAAAATCCCACATCTGTGACAAATTTAGACCTTGCCAAAGAGGTAAAGAGGCCGTTGGAGTAGGGTAATGCAAGCCTAACCAAGTACTGAAGGTGAAACAAATTCTTCAGTGGGGAGCTAAATTCTAAGCTCCTCATAAGGCAAATGGAATGTTCATAGAGATTTTCCTTCAGAGGTTTCTACTTAGATCATTCTTTGCGATGCTCTATTCCAACCCTTTGATAAATGTAGAGGGAGAGGCTAGGCTGCCCTTTCCCAGACACTGGTGAGCTGAGCAGTCTCTGTTAAAAATCCATATTTATTTTTGCACAAAAGTCCAAGAAAACATTATCAATTCTTTACAGGCAAAAGGAGATTTATTGGGTTTATTATTATTATTTTTTGAGACAGAGTCTCGCTCTATAATCCAGGGTAGAGTGCAGTGGCACGATCTTAGTTTACGGCAACCTCTGCCTCCTGGGCTCAAGAGATCCTCCTACCTCTGCCTCCCCAGTAGCTGGAACCAAAAGCATATGCCACCATCCCCAGCTTATTTTTTAATTTTAATTTTTTGTAGAGACAGGGTTTTGCCATGTTGTCCAGGTTGGTCTCAAACTCCTGGGCTCAAGCGATCTGCCCACTTGGCCTCCCAAAGTGCTGGGATTACAGGCATGAGCCACAATGCCTGGCCCAGGAGATTTATTAATCAGCAAATGTATGTTGAGTACCTACTTGTACTTGGATCTTAGGTTTTGAGGAGGAAATAGGTGACCAATAAATTAACCAGATAAATTTATACCGGCTATGAAGAAAAAAAATCAAAGTGTTATGTTAGGGTGTTGGGAGTGTGTGTATGGTGGCTACTTTTGGTGGTCAAGGTTGTTTTCTTTGAGAAAGTGACAGTTGAATTGAGATTTGAATGACAAGATGCTGCCAGTCACGCGAAGCCACAGAAGGAAAGTGTTCCAGGCAGAAGGAACAACTCCTCCATACACCCTAAGACAGGAATAGGCTAGTTTGTTTGAGAAACAGAAAGAAGGCCAGTGTGGCAACAACATATTAAGCATAGAGAGATAAAAAATGGGAATAGATGTCACCCCACTTAACCAAATAAAACATCGGGAATGAATAAGTATACTCTTCTTTTTACTTTTTTTGAGATGGAGTCTCACCCTACTGCCCAGACTGGAGTGCAGTGGTGTGATCTCAGCTTACTGCAACCCCTTCCTCCCAAGTTCAAGCAATTTTTCTAGCTCAGCCTCTCAAGTAGCTGGGATGGCAGGTACCCACCACCATGCCCAGCTAATTTTTGTATTTTTAGTAGAGACAGGTTTTCACCATGTTGGCCAAGCTGGTCTCAAACTCCTGACCTCAAGTGATCTGCCCACGTCAGCCTCCCAAAGTGCTGGGATTACAGGCATGAGCCACTGCACCTGGCCCAGAATAAGTATACTCTTCCTAACTTACTAAGAGCAAAAATGGACTTCAGAATACTTTCTCACTTGTCTCCTAGTGAACACAGATTGGGTTCCCTTGAAAGCAGAGGCTGAGACAAGGAATTGAATTAAGGTAGATTATTTGGAAAGTGATCACAGGAGAGATGGAGGACAGTGAAATAGAGGAGTAAAAGATCATATAAAGGTAATTATCCAGGTTGCGACTGTGGAGATCAGGAGCTCCAGTCAGCCAGGGCCTCCTAGAATGATTCTTCCAAAGGAAAGGAGGCTGGATCATCACCTATTCCCATCCCTCTCTGCCTGAGGGTTGCCCTGGACTGCACTTGTCCATGGGTCTAACAGGTTCCTGTGGCACTGAAGAATGTCCTGGGCATTGAACAAGATGCACACATGTACTCATGGGCACCATCAGTGCTAAGTGCATCTGATGTATGGAACTATTCAGCACAGTTGTGTCTAAAAGCAGAGACATATGGAGGGGACATTATATAAGACCCTAGGGGGTCTGCCATAGGTACCTCTCATGATTTTTGAAACTTTCTCATCCAAAAAATTATTCACCCCATAATTTCTAATAGGTGTTTATTTGTGTCCCTTCCTCTAGCTGAAATTGAAATGTGAAATTGCTAGCAGGCAGAGAGGAGGAAATGCACCATTTCCCAAACCCAGGATGGAGCAACACAAAGGAATAAACAGAAAAGGGCTGTGATGGGCTGCTGTGTGACTCACTAAAAGTGGAGTCACAGATAATTTGAAGTTTCAAGTACTCTCAAAAGTTTCAGTAATTTTTCTGTCTAAACTCAGAAACTGGATCTCAGTTTTGCCCTGACATTTCTCAAAAGAAGATTTCAGGGATCTTATCTGCAAGTACTCCATATTTGAAACAAAGGAATGCATCCTATCTTTGTTTAAAATATTTCCAGAGTTTTAAATTACTACTCTTAGGGGTGGGGAGAAACAGTCATGATTTATACGTTTTATTCAAACAATAAAGTACCTATTGAATTCTCATATTATGTTTGGAATTTTAGTTTAGCGATTTTCCTGCTGAGTGTAAACTATTCTATGCAGTTGGAGAGTGGACATACTAATTACTAACTTCCCATCATTGCCCAGCACATGAACCTTTGTTCCATATACTTTCCCCAAATATTTTGCCATTACAATAGCTAGCAACTTGGCTGTCATAACAACATGAATTGGAACAACCAACATTTTCTTCCTGATGTTAATTCTTTTGTTTTTTTTTTCAGAAGGAGTCTTGCTCTGTTGCCCAGGCTGGAGTACAGTGGCGCAATCTCGGCTCACTGCAACCTCCTCCTCCCTGGTTCAAGTGATCCTCCTGCCTCAGCCTCCTGAGTAGCTGAAATTACAGGCATGAACCATCATGCCCGGCTAATTTTTGTATTTTTAGTAGAGATGGAGTTTCACCATGTTGGCCACATTGGTCTTGAACTCCTGACCTCAAGTGATCCGCCCACCTCAGCCTCCCAAAGTGCTGGGATTACAGGTGTGAGCCACCGTGCCTGCCCCCCAATATTTTCTTTTTAATTATTATGTCATGATTAATTTGGAGGGAAGCAGAAAAGACAGGATAAAAGTCTTCACAGGGCAGGACGCAGTGGCTCATGCCTGTAATCCCAGCACTTTGGGAGGCCAAGGCAGGTGGATCGCCTGAGGTCAGGAGTTCGAGACCAGCCTGACCAGCATGGAGAAACCCTGTCTATACTAAAAATACAAGATTAGCTGGGCATGGTTGTGCATGCCTGTAATCCCAGCTACTCTGGAGGCTGAAGCAGGAGAATCACTTGAACCCAGCAGGCGGAGGTTGCGGTGAGCCGAGATCATGCCATTGCACTCCAGCCTGGGCAACAAGAGCAAAACTCCATCTCAAAAAAAAAAAAAGAAAGAAAGAAAGAAAAAGAAGTCATCACAGGCCATTTGCCTGGTTTGTGTGCTGAAGTGGACCCAGCTGGAGGGTTTGTTAAATCCCTGGGCTCACTCTCGTGATTGTCCCATGACTGGTTGTTATCATGAAAACCTTACTAGCTCTGTCCACTAGGTGGCATTTTCAAAACAGAAAGTATAAAATTATTTTGCAAGATATGCTTTTGCCTAATTAGAGGATGATTCAAAGTTATAAGGTTGATGTGTAGTTTCAGAGAGGGTGCATCCTTTAGGAAGAAACTAGACCCTTAAGGACTCTCATTACTAGACGAGAAAGGTAGTATGTTACATATTGCCAGGATGTAAGAGAGATTTCTGTTGCCAGCCCTCTGTTAGCTGCAGAGAATCAGATGTCGTCTGGGCTCATGTGCGACTTTTAATACAAATTTGGCAGAGGGTAGAATAGGGGTTTATCAGGATGTGAGGGAGAAAACCGAGGGGGCTGTCATGAAGAAAGGCTGTGACCATATAAGCCTAAAGGACACATGAAAAAAAACTTTTCTCAGCTATAACAGTCCTGAAAATTTTTCTTTTTTCTTTTTTTAGATGGAGTCTCACTCTGTCGCCCAGACTGGAGTGCAGTGGCACAGTCTCAGCTCACTGCAACCTCCGCCTTCCAGGTTCAAGCGATTATCCTGCCCCAGCCTCCCGAGTAGCTGGGATTACAGGCACGTGCCACCACACCAACTGATTTTTGTATTTTTAGTAGAGACGGGGGTTTCACCATGTTGGCCAGGATGGTCTTGAACTCCTGACCTCAGGTAATCCACCCACCTCAGCCTCCCAAAGTGCCGGAATTACAGGCGTGAGCTACCGCGCCCGGCCAAAAATATTCTTAAGAAATAGGGAGGATGTCTGGGACCCGAAAGGATTTTGTAAACTAGCAGTTAGTGATTTCAGAAACTGCTGGATCTCCCTCAGAGAAGGCCCAAGTTCAGGAAAATGTTGAAAGATACCCTCTGAAAGCAGCAAATGAAGAGCAGGGCTGGGGCTAGGGCGAGGCAAGTGAGGAACCGGTCGTGCACAGATGCTCACTCAGAAGGTTCTCCAAGGGCAGGTATATGGAAAATAGAACTTTTTAATCGGAAGCAGTGGCTCACACCTGTAATCTCAGCACTTTGGGAGGCCAAGAGAGGATCACTTGAGCCCAGGAGTTCAAGACCAGCCTGGGCAACATAGCGAGACCACTTCTCTACAAAAAAATTAAAAAATTAGTGGGGTGTGGTGGTGTGGGCCTGTGGTCCCAGCTGCTTGGGAGGCTGAGGTGGGAGGATTACTTGAGCCCAGAAGGTCAAGGTCACAGTGAGCTGAGCTGGCGCCACTGCATTACAGGCTGGGTGACACAGCAAGACCTGTCTCAAAAAAAAAAAAAGAAAAGTTATATTTAATTTAGTTAATTAATTTGGTTTTTTGAAATGAGGGTCTCTTTCTGTCACTCAGGTTGTACAGTGGCATGATCAAAGTTCACTGCATCCTTAACCTCCTGGGCTCAAGTGATCCTCCCACCTCAGCCTCCCAAGCAGCTGGGACCACAGGTATGTGCCACCATGTCTGGCTAATTTTTGTATTTTTTGGTAGAGACAGAGGTCTCACTATATTGCCCAGGCTGGTCTTAAACTTCTGGCCTCAAATGATCCTCCTTTCTTGGCCTCCCAAAGTGCTAGGATTACAGACATGAGCCACCATGCCCAGCCAAATAGAACTTTCCTACAGTTCAATCTTAATTTATGACCTTGAGTCCCCATCCTGCCTGAAGCAGAAAACAATCTTATTAATCTAAGGCAAACTAAATCAAATTCAATTATATTTCAATTCATGTTTAAAATACCTTAGTTTACATTTCTTTCTACTTGATCTTTCTTCCTTTTGGAGTTAATACCCCTGGGAAGGGGGGTAAAAATGCTACCAGGGTGGTTGTAAGAGTGAGCAGAGGTTGTGACATTCCCAGTCTTTACCTATCTGGTCATCTCTGCTGACTGATTTTATCTTCTTTCTTAATATTTTTTGCCTTATGAGACATAAACCGCTTTTGAACTCACAAACCAAAATTTACTGACTTTCATTTCTGATATTCCACAGTGATGTCCCCACCCTCCACCCTTGTTTTCTCAAAGCAAGGGGAGATTCAGAACTAATTTTAGGTTGTGGAAAAACCTCTTCTGGAAGAAACAACAACAAAAATGTGATGATGATCTAGAAGGTAATGAAATGCACATTAGTATTTGAAACATTATAGCCCATTCCACACGCAGAGAAAGACACATGCTACGAGCAGCCTGTGTAGGGGGGTTTGTGAAGCTGGGCATCTGAGAGAACCCACAGGCACTGGAGCCCCTCAACGGGAGCCAGACAGCATCTGTGTGAGAGCAGGCTGGATGCGGGCTCACTAGAAGGCGAGTTCCCTGAGAACTCCACCAAGGAGGTACAAGGTGAAGAGGAAGTTTTTCAGATCTCAAGCTCATTGACTTCATATCTGACTATAAAACATCTCTATAGGGCAAGAGCATATTATGAAAATAATTTTTTTTTTTTTTTTTGAGATAGAGTCTCGCTCTGTTGCCTAGGCTGGAGTACAGTGGTGCCATCTCGGCTCACTGCAAGCTCCGCCTCCCGGGTTCACACCATTTGCCTGCCTCAGTTTCCTGAGTAGCTGGGACTACAGGCGCCCGCTACCACTCCCAGCTAATTATTATTATCATTTTTTTTTTGTATTTTTAGTAGAGACAGGGTTTCATCATATTAGCCAGGATGGTCTCGATCTCCTGACCTCGTGATCCGCCTGCCTCAGCCTCCCAAAGTGCTGGGATTACAGGTGTGAGCCACCACGCCCGGCCTATGAAAATAATTCTAAGTGTCTGTATTAAATTCCTAGGCTCTGTAGCAAATTATCACAAACTGGATGTCTTTTTTTTCTTCTCCCTCCCTCAAAGTGTCTTTACACTTTTTGTTTTTTGTATTTTTGGGAAAGAGTCTCACTGTGTCACCCAGACCAGAGTGCACTGGTATGATCACAGCTTACTGCAGCCTCCACCTCCCGGGCTCAAGCAACCCTCCCACTTCAGCCTCCTGAGAAGTTGGGACTACAGGCATATACCACCATGCCCAGCTAATTTTTAAATTATTATTATCTTTTACTTTTTTTTTGAGACAGTCTAGCTCTATCACCTAGGCTGGAGTGCAGTGGCAGGATCTTCCCTCACTGCAACCCCCGCATCCTGGGTTCAAGTGATTCTCCTGCCTCAGCCACCCGAGTAGCTGGGACTATAGGTGCACACCATCTCACCTGGCTAATTCTTGTATTTTTTGGTAGAGATGGGGTTTTGCCATGGTGGCCAGGCTGGTCTCGAAAATCCTGACCTCAAGTGACCCACCTGCCTCAGTCTCCAATTTTTTTTTTTTTTTTTTTTTTAATGGAGACAGGGTCTCCTTATGTTGCCCGGGCTGGTCTTGAACACCTAGCCTCAAGCAATTTCTCCCATCTTGGCCTCCCAAAGTGCTGGGATTACAGGCATGAGCCACCAGGTCCGGCCCTGGGTGTCTTTAAACATCAGACATTTGTTCTCTCACAGTTCTGGAGGCTAGAAGTCCAAAATTGAAGGGTCATGCACTCTCTAAAGGTCCTAGGGGAAGAAATTTACTTTTTTTTTTTTTCTTGTTGACTTAAACAATTATTTCCCACAGTTTTGGAGGCTGGGAAGTCCAGGATCAAGGTGCCAGCAAATCTGGTGTCTGGGGAGGGCACTCTTCCTGGTGTGCAGACAGCAGTTGTCTCATTGTATCCTCATTTGGTGGAGAGCTGAGAGAGCAGGAAAATCCCTCCTTGAGTCTTCCTAGTTTCTGGCAGTTGTTGGCAATCTTTGGCATTTTTTGTTTTGTGGACACGTGACTCCAGTCTCTGCCTCCTTTACTACTTAGTGTTTTTCCCATGTGCCTGTGTCTCTGTGTCCAAATTTCCTCTTCTTATTTCAACAGTCTCTGGATTAGGGCCCATCTTATCAGTATGACCTCATCTTGACTTGTTTGTACCTGCAACCACCCTGTTTCTAAGTAAGGTCACACTCTGAGATACTTGGGATAGGATTTCAACATACTTTTGGGGGACACAGTTCAACCTTAACAGTGCCTGAAAATAAAGAAAAAGTGTAGGTAGTTTGGTTCTAGCATTTAAAAAAATCAGCTTCATTGGCCGGGCGTGGTGGCTCACGCCTGTAATCCCAGCACTTTGGGAGGCCAAGGCGGGAGGGTCATCTGTGGTCAGGAGTTTGAGACCACCCTGGCCAACATGGAGAAACCCCGTCTCTACTAAAAATAGAAAAATTAGCCAGGCATGGTGGCGGGCACCTGTAATCCCGGCTACTTGGGAGGCTGAGACAAGAGAATCACTTGAACCCAGGAGACGGAGGT
This sequence comes from Pongo pygmaeus, assembly GCF_028885625.2. NCBI lineage: Eukaryota > Metazoa > Chordata > Mammalia > Primates > Hominidae > Pongo > Pongo pygmaeus. The sequence goes on along the minus strand of NC_072392.2, from coordinate 57,021,742 downwards.
TGCAGTGAGCTGAGATCATGCCACTGCACTCCAGCCTGGGCAACAGAGTAAGACTCTATCTCAAAAAAAAAAAAAAAAAAAAAATCAGCTTCATTAAGATGTAATTTGTATGTGATAAAATGTACCCATTTTAGCCAGGTGTTGTGGCTCATGTTTGTAATTCCAGAGACTCAACAGCTGAGTGGGAAGGATTGCTTGAGGCAAGGCATTTGAGATGAGCCTAGGCAACATAGCCAGACCTTGCCTCTAAAAAAAAAAATAAAACAATTACCCAGGCATGGTGGCACATGGAGTGCAGTGGCTCAATCTCAGCTCACTACAACCTCCACCTCCTGGGTTCAAGCGATTCATGTGTCTCAGCCTCCCGAGTAGCTGGGATTGCAGACATGCACCACCATGCCTAGCTAATTTTTGTATTTTCAGTAGAGACAGGGTTTCGCCATGAAGGCCAGGCTGGTCTCAAACTCCTGGCCTCATGTGATCTGCCCGCTTTGGCCTCCTAAAGTGCTGGGATTACAGGCATGAGTCACCCTGCCCAGTCTTAACTTTTTTTTTTTTTGAGGCTGGAACATTTTTATGGGACCTTCTACAAGTCAGGAAAAGTACAGAATTGGGTTGGAACATCCTGGGAGGAGCTGGAGGAACCACAGTGGCTCTAGTGGAAGATGGCTAGATCTACACTTGTCAAAAGGAGAGCCCTGACACTGAGCTGGCACATGAGTGAGACCCTTCCAGCTAGAACCCTGCAAAGGAGAATTGGGAAAGGTGAAATCTGGAGACTCTAATGCTTCTTTGGGAGTAAAGGAGGGGCGATTCATTTTATGAACAATCATTTTCTCTTAAACCATAAGGGAAAGGGAACATACTGTTACATTTCAAATGTTATGACTTTAAAAAACAACTGGCACAGGATCATTGGGGTGATAACATCTAATAACCTCAATTTGAAAATGTAACTGAGTAGTGAATAAGCTGTGATTTCTCTTGTAGTGTATAATGCAACTATTTGATAAAAAGTAAATGTTCTGCCTTGACCCATTTCAAAGGCTTCAGAGGTCAGTAACAAAGAGCCGTTCATAAAAGCCTTGAGGAGCTAGACCGCTTGTCTTATTTGCCCCAGTCCAGTGTCTGGGAGGCCAGCCCGGGATGTGTGGGCAGGAATTGTCTGATATTACCTTGATCTCCTCCCTTGGAACATCCAAATGGTACACTGTGTTCCGGAAAAAACTGACACAAAATGTCAGCATGGGACAAATTCTGAAAAACTTGCTTACTGGCCTTCCAGCATCTAGAAGATACTAGAAAACATTGAAAGCGTAAAACAGAACACATAAAAATTTAAACTACTTTTTCTTAGGTCAAAAATTACCATTAATGAAGACAAATTCCAAATGATACCCAGAAAACATATTTTGTACCACTTTATAAAGGATTGGTATTCTCTCTCCTCTTTTTGTTTGTTTTTTTTTTGGAGACAGGGTCTCACTGTCACCCAGGCTGGAGAGCTGGCTGCAGCCTTGACCTCCCAGGCTCCAGTGATCCTTCCACCTCATCCTCCTGAGTAGCTGGGACTACAGTCACGAGCTACCACACTTGGCTAATTTTTAATTTTTTTTGTAGAGACAGGTCTCACTGTGTTGCCCAGGCTGGTCTCGAACTCCTGAGCTCAAGCGATCTGCCCACCTCAGCCTCCCAAAGTGGTGGGATTACAGACATAAGACACCATGCCTAGCCAGGATTATTATCCTTAATATATATTGGAAGCAAACAACTCCCTAGAGGGGAAAAAAGGAGCACAACATAAATAAGAAACCCATTAACAAATAACAAACAGCTAATAACATTAAAAAATTTTCAATTCACCAATAATTTAAAAACACGAATGAGAAGCCAGGCACAGTGGTGAGTGCCTGTAGTTCTGGCTATTCAGGAGGCTGAGGCAGGAGGATCACTTGAGCCCAGGAATTAGATGTTACAATGAGCTATGATTGCACCACTGCACTCCAGCCTGGGCGACAGAGCAAGAACTTGCCAAAGAAAAAAAGAAAAAGAGAAAGAGGGAGAGAGAGAGAAATCAAGGAGGGAGGGAGGGAGGGAGGAAGGGAGGAAAAGAAAGAAAGAAGAGAGAAAGAAAAAAAGAGAAAAAGAAAAGAGAAGAAAAAGAAAGAAAGAAAGAGAAGAAGAAAGAAAGAGAAGAAAGAGAAAGAAAGAAAGAACCCAGAATGAATGCAGTAGTGAGAAAATGCTTTCACCTACTAAACGCAGCAATGTAAAAGACCAATACTACCCAGTGAATTTTCAGATTATGGAAATTAGGCGACCATGTCCTGTGTGAAAATGCAAATTGTTACAGTTTTTTTTGCAGGGTTTTATGAGAATATCTATCAAAATTTACAGAATGTATTTCTTGTAAAGCATAAGTTTCTCTATTTAGAAATATATCTTACAGATATATTCATCAAAATGGAAGAAGTTATACAACGTTGTTCACGACAGCATTATTATAGGAATAACAACCTAAAAATCTAATGTAAATGGGCAATCAATAGACAGATGGTTAACTAAATTAGTAAACATCCATCCAATAGAAGACTCTGGAGCCATTAAAAATAATGAGATCAATATCTTTTTACTGCATCAGTGTTCAGCTCAATAAATTATCACACAGCAATCACACCCATTAATAGCCCAAATGCCTTCTCATGCATCCTCCTAGTCACAGCGATCTCCCCAAAGGTAACTACTTGCTGATTTCTACCATTATGGATGAGTTTTGCCTGTTTTGAACTTTATAGAAATGTAATCATATAGCATGTTTTCTTTTGCTGGCTTCTCTGGTCATTATTGTTTATGAGATATATTCAAGTTGAATACACCACAATTTATTTATTCTACAACTGGGTTGTTTCCAGTTTGGGGCTACTATGAAATCATGCTTATATGAACATTACTTATATATATATTTTTAGTTCACAGATGTCTACATTTCTGCTGAATGTATGCCTAGGAGTGAGACTATTGTGTCTATGTATATATTTAGTTTTAGTAGATGGTGCCAAACATTTTTCCAAAATGGTATGCCAATTTATATTCCCACCAGCAATGTATGAGATTATCAGCTGCTTATATGAAAAATCTCAAAGTATATTAAACTTAACTAGCTACTTTTGTGCAGTGGAGTTAGGGAAGAATGTGTGACTGTATAGTTTATACACTTGAGTACTTTTTCTTTGTTAACAACTGCATGTATTTCTTTTAAAAAATAATAGGACGGGCATGGTGGCTTATGCCTGTAATCCTAGTACTTTGGGAGGCTGAGGCAGGCAGATCACTCGAGGTCAGGAGTTTGAGACCAGCCTGGCCAATATGTGAAACCCCGTCTCTACTAAAAATACAAAAATTAGCCAGATGTGGTGGCACGCCCCTGTAGTCCCAGCTACTTGGGATGCTGAGGCAGGAGAATTGCTTGAACCCGGGAGACAGAGGTTGCAGTGAGCCCAGATCATGCCACTGCACTTCAGCCTGGGCGACTGAGACGGTCTCCAAAATAAATAAATAAATAATAAATATTAAAAAATAACAAAATATTTTTCTTCTTCTCATTTATTTTATCATTTAAAGAAGTAAAGTCTTAAATATAATGACAAAAATATGGTCCAAAGAAATAGAAAAGTTAATTAGGCTACTAAGAGTTAATAATAAGAGTTAGTGAGCAGGCACTAAATTTAATTGTAAAAGCTAGGTGCAGTGGCATGTGCCCATAGTCTCAGCTATTCTGGTCACTGACATGAGAGGATCACTAGAGCCCAGGAGTCTAAGGCTGTAGTACACCATGATAGCACCTGTGAATAGCCACTGCACTCAAACCTGGGTAATATAGCAAGATCCTGTCTCTCTTGGTTTTTTTTGAGGCAGAGTCTCACTCTGTCATGCAGGCTGGAGTGCAGTGGCATGATCATATCTCACTGCAGCCTTGACTTCCCGGGCTCAGGTGATCCTCCCACCTCGGCCTCCTGAGTAGCTGGAAATACAGGCATGCACCACCACGTCCAGCTAATTTTTGTATTTTTTGGTAGGGATGGGGTTTCACCACGTTGCCCAGGCTGGTCTTGAACTCCTGGACTTGAGCAATCTGCCTGCCTCATTTTCCCAAAGTGCTGGGATTACAGGCATGAGCCACCACACCCGGCCATGTCTCTTATAATAATAAAAAATAAAAATTTAACTTTGAGCTGCCTGACAGCCCAGGCAGGATATAGTCTGAGTAATCAGGGTAAACAGGTATTCCCAATATTGATAAGATACTCCAAGAGCCTGGCAAGTGTGATTCATCATGTCTTACCTGATTAGGCAATGGCCAGTTTTTTGTCATGGTTGCAGACCAAATTTCAAGAAATAGGCTGGGCATGGTGGCTCATGCCTGTAATCCCAGCACTTTGAGAGGCTGAGGCGGGAGGATCACTTGAGCTCAGGAGTTCAAGGCCAGCCAGGAGAACACATTGAGATACCATCTCTATTTAAAAAAAAACAACAACCCAAATTTCAAGAAATAGGGGAGTGAGATCAGAAGTAGGGTGGGAATAAGGAAAGAGGCTGAAGAGTAGGTTTGGATTAGATTGTGAAGGGCTGTAAGAGCCACATTATGAAATATACACTTTATGATTTGGGCAACGATGAATCATCAGAAGTTTTCAATCAGGGAAGTAAAATGGTATATTTATACCTTAGAAACATACCCTGGCATCAATAACTATGTAACGGTGAGCCAATATCCCATCTTTGTAGCTAGATACTTCAAGGAATATGTTTTAAGATTTATAACCATTGGCAACAGGGGTCTGGCCTGACTTCCTTATCTACCAAGTGGACCAGCAGATCAACAATGAAGTACAGGCCGGGTGTGGTGGCTCACACCTGTAATCCCAGCACTTTGGGAAGCCGAGGTGGGTGGATCACTCGAGGTCGGGAGTTTGAGACCAGTCTGGCCAACGTGGTGAAACCCCATCTCTACTAAAAATATAAAAATTAGCAGGGCATGGTGGCACATGTCTGTAATCCCAGCTACTTGGGAGGCTGAGGCACGAGAATCGCTTGAACCCAGGAGGCGAAAGTTTCAGTGAGCCAAGATTGCACCACTGCACTCCAGCCTGGGCAACAGAGCCAGACTCCCTCTCAAACAAACAAACAAAAAAACAGTGAGGTAGACGTGAGCCCTTTCAGTCCCCAATCAATTCTTTTTCAAACCATGTCTGAGCAACAGGGTATATTTCTAAAGTGAGATTTAGCTACTGTTTTTGGAAACCAGACTCATCAGGCCAAATAAAAATTGGGGATAGCCGGGCGTGGTTGCTCACGCCTGTAATCCCAACACTTTCGGAGGCCGACGTGGGCAGATCATGAGGTCAGGAGTTTGAGACCAGCCTGGCCAACGTGGTGAAACCCCATCTTTACCAAAAATACAAAAATTAACCAGGCATGGTGATACATGCCGATAATCCCAGCTACTTGGGAGGCTGAGGCAGAAGAATCGCTTGAACCAGGGAAGCGGAGGTTTCAGTAAGCCGAGATCGTGCCACTGCACTCCAGCCTGGGTGACAGAGCGAGACTCCGTCTCCAAAAAAAAAAAAAGAAAGAAAGAAAAATTACTGGCCGGGAGCAGTAGCTCATGCCTGTAATCCCAGCACTTTGGGAGGCCGAGGCAGGCAAATCACGAGGTCAGGAATTTGAGACCAGCCTTACCAGCATGGTGAAACCCTGTCTCTACTAAAAATACAAAAATTAGCCAGGTGTGGTGGCATGCACCTGTAATCACTGCTACTCAGTAGGCTGAGGCAGGAGAATTGCTTGAACCTGGGAAGTGGAGGTTGCAGTGAGCCGAGATCGTGCCACTACACTCCAGCCTGGGCAACAAAGTGAGACTCCATCTCAAAAAAAAAAAAAAAAAAAAGGCCGGGTGCAGTGGCTCACGCCTGTAATCCCAGCACTTTGGGAGGCCAACGTGGGCGGATCACCTGAGGTTGGGAGTTCGAGACCAGCCTGGCCAACATGGAGAAACCCTGTCTCTACTATAAAATACAAAATTAGCCAGGCATGGTGACACATGCCAGTAATCCCAGCTACTCGGGAGGCTGAGGCAGGAGAATTGCTTGAACCCGGGATGCAGATGTTGCGGTGAGCTGAGATCATGCCATTGCACTCCAGCCTGGGCAAAAAGAGCGAAACTCCATCCCAAAAAAAAAAAAAAAATTGAAAATAATCGAATATGGGACTTTAACTTATAAGAAGAAGGGAACTGCATTTTATTTTTACTGATTTATCTGCAAGAATGCATGATTGTGTGGGTCATAAGATCTGGATTCATACTGGAAGTAAGATGCCCTGTTTTAACCTCAGACCTAAGGTAAGCTACAATTCAGGAGTACTAGAATCTTGTGCATATTAACAGAATTGTATGTCAGTTCCCATTTGACCATTTTTTAAATACGTGTTCTTCATTAATCAGAACTGGAATGAAAGTGAGGAAAGGAGCATCCAAAGTCTCCAACAACACTATTCATGAAGGTGTACATCGGTATGACTTTTTTTTCTTGCAGGGAAATTTCGTGATATTTATCAAATCTTTAAATGTACATATTCTCTCAGTAATCTCTTTTTTTTTTCTTTTTTTTTTGAGACAGAGTCTCGTTCTGTCACCCAGGTTGGAGTGTTGTGGCGCGATCTCTGCTCACTGCAACCTCCGCCTCCCAGGTTCAAGCGATTCTCCTGCCTCAGCCTCCCGAGTAGCTGGGATTACAGGTGTGCACCATCACACCCGGCTAATTTTTGTATTTTTAGTGGAGATGGGTTTTCGCCATGTTGGCCAGTCTGGTCTCGAACTCCTGACCTCAAATGATCCACCTGCCCCGGCCTCCCAAAGTGCTGGGATTACAGGCATGAGCCACTGCACCCAGCCTTCTCAGTAATTTCATCTGTAGGAGTTTATCTTAACAATAACACACAGGTGCACAAAGATGTAAAGAAGGTGGCAATATTATTAATAATATTAAAAATTAAATAATTTGTGTCCATTAGGAGGAGATGGATTAAATTGTGGTACATCCATTTTATACTCTTAAGATTCTTCTGACTATAATCTGAGCGTGGTGGAGCATGCCTATAGTCCCAGCTACTTGGGAGGCTGAGGCAGGAGGATCACTTTAGCCCAAGGAGTTTGAGGCCAGCCTGGGCAACATAAAAAGACCTCATCTCTAAAATAAAATAAAAAATTATTCTTCTTACTTTAAGCACAAGAAATAGACTGGGTAGTTTTGGGGAAAATGAAAATATGTATTTCATGAAAAGGAAGAAAAAGCTGAAGAATTATTGTGCAGAAATGGATGGAATCAAGGCAGTTTCAGAGAAGATTGAAGGAGTTGTCCTATTTGTATAATTATTATTATTATTAAGACATAGTTTTACCCGTCACCTACGCTGGAACGGAGTGGCATGATCTTGGCTCACTACAACCTCCGCCTCCTGGGTTCAAGCAATTCTTGTGCCTCAGCCACCCAAGTAGCTGGGACTACAGGCGCCTGCCACCATACCCGGCTAATTTTTGTATTTTTAGTAGAGATGGGGTTTCACCATGTTGGTCAGGCTGATCTCAAACTCCTGATCTCAGGAGATCCACCCTCCTCAGCCTCCCAAAGTGCTGGGATTACAAGCGTGAGCCACCACACCTGGCCTATTCACATAATTCTGTATTCTGCGTGTGTATGTGTGTTTAACAAGAAGGACACATTATAATATTTAAGACTTTAGTAATGATTTTTTTACAATGGCTAGCATGAATAACATAATCTTAGGGCAGCAATTTAGATTCATCAGGCTCAGTTTTACTATTTGTATAGATCTTCAAGTGACTCTTTCCAAATTCTCCCAGATGTGGTCTATTAGTTATCTGTTATTGCATAGCAAATTACCCCAAAATTTGATGGCTTAAAACAACAAACGTTTCTTATTTCATTGTACCTGTGGGTCAGAAATTGAGAAGGGGCTTAGCAGGGTGGTTCTGACTTAGGGTTTGTTTGTCATGAGGTACAATTTAGATGTTGACTGGGGCTTCAGTCTCTTAAGACTTGACTGGGGCTACCTTCAGGATGGCTCACTCACATGACTGTTAGCAGGAGGCCTCAGTTTCTTGTTGGCTCTTGGCTGAGGGCCTCAGTTCCTCACTACAAGTATCTCTCCATAGGGCTGCTTGAATGTCTTCACACCATAGCAGCTAGTGACTGATCCAAGAGACAGCAAGGCAAAAGCCACAAAGTCTTTCTATACACTAGCCTTTGAAGGGACATACCATTACTTTTGCAATTTTCTACTAGTCACACAGAGCAAATCTGGTACAATATGAGAGGGGACAACAAAAGGGTAAACACCAGGAGGCAGGGATCACTGGAGGCCATCCTGGAGGCTGCTGTATGGCAGATGTGCCTAACAGAAATAATTTAAGCATACCCTGAGAATGACCCTATGGCCTAAGAAGAATGTGTGTTCGGATGGCCCAGCGCAGTGGCTCATGCCTGTAATCCCAGCACTTTGGGAGGCCAAGGCGGGTGGATCACCTGAGGTCAGGAGTTCGAGACCAGCCTGCCCAACATGGTGAAACCCCATCTCTACTAAAAATATAAAAATTAGACCAGGCACGGTGGCTCATGCCTGTAATCCCAGCACTTTGGGAGGCCAAGGTGGGCAGATCATGAGGTCAAGAGATCGAGACCATCCGGGCCAACACGGTGAAACCCTGTCTCTACTAAAAATACAAAAATTAGCCGAGCATGGTGGCGCACACCTGTAGTCCCAACTACTTTGGGAAGCTGAGGCAGGAGAATTGCTTGAACATGGGAGGCAGAGGTTGCAGTGAGTCAAGCTCACACCACTGCACTCTAGCCTGGCAACAGAATGAGACTCTGTCTCAAAAAAATAAATAAATAAAAATAAATAAATAAATAAAAATTAGCCAGGCATGATGGTGTGTGTCTGTAATCCCAGCTATTCGGGAGGCTGAGGCAGGAGAATCACTTGAACCAAGGAGGTAGAGATTGTAGTGAACTGCACTCCAGCCTCCATCTCAAAAAAAAGAAGAATGCGTGTTCGGAACTCTGAGCTAAAGAATCTCTGGGAGTTCAGTTGCTGGTCGGTTCACTCCTGGAACCTTCACTAACCAGATCCAGGCAGCCTTCTGGGAGCCACAGCTTCTGGCGGTTATTGATTCCAACAATGACCACCGGCCTGTCACAGAGGCAACTTATGTTAACCTTATCTACCATCGCTCTGTGCAACACAGATTCTCCTTTGCACTATGGGGACATTGCCATCTCATGCAACAACAAAGGCGCTTACTTATGGGTTTGATATGGTGGATGCTGGTTTGGGAACTTCTGTGCATGCATGGCACCATCTCCTGTGAACACTCATGGGAGCTCAGGCCTGATCTCTACTTTTACAGAGATCCTAAAGAGGTTGAAAAGGAAGGCTAGGTGCGGTGATTCATGCCTGTAATCCCAGCACTTTGGGAGGCGAAGGTGGGTGAATCACCTGAGGTCAGGAGTTCAAGACCAGCCTGGCCAACATGGTGAAACCCGGTCTCTACTAAAAATACAAAAATTAGCTGGCACGGTGGCACGTGTCTGTAGTCCCAGCTACTTGGGAGGCTGAGGCAGGAGAATCACTTGAACCCAGAAGGTGGAGGTTGCAGTGAGCTGAGACAGCACCACTACACTGCAGCTTGGGCAACAGAGTGAGACTCCGTCTCAAAATAAAATAAAATAAAATAAAAAAAGATGAAAAGGAAGAGCAGGCTGTTGCTGAAAAAAAGCTGTGATCAAGGAGGAATTTCAGCGTAATTGGACTGCTCCGGCTCCTGAGTTCACTGCTCCTCCGCCTGAGGGTGCAGACTGATCTGAATGTGGCAGGAGCCCTCTGTGCCTATTCAGCAATTCCTTACTGAAGACTGGAGAGCTCAGCCTGCCACGGAAGTCTGGTCTGCAGCTCCCACTGCTCAGGCCACTTGAATGGGTAGGAATAACCACCAAGTTGTCTTACAGGCTCATAAGCCACATGGAAATAAGGTTGACAGAAAATAAACATGTTTCTTAAAAAAAAAAAAAAAGGAACCTGGGAGTTGCCAATCAGGAGATTCATTCCTTAACTATGAGGAACATAGGAACCCCCATCTCATCCCATGGAATGCAGGCCATACAGGGGATCGAGGCCCTTTGTTTTGGGTTAAATCAAGGTTGCCAGGTGGACGTTGCTAGGGTGAGAATGCTAAGTGAAAACATTATATAACCAGTATGCTTTTTTTTTTTTTTTTTGAGATGGAGTCTTGCTCTGTTGCCCAGGCTGGAGTGCAGTGGCACGATCTCAGCTCACTGAAACCTCCGCCTCCCAGGTTCAAGCAATTCTCCTGCCTCAGCCTCCCAAGTAGCTGGGATTACAGGCACGCACCACCGTGCCCAGCTAATTTTTTGAATTTTTAATAGAGATGGGGTTTCACCATGATGGCCAAGCTGGTTTTGAACTCCTGACCTCAAGTGATCCACCTGCCTTGGCCTCCCAAAGTGCTAGGAGTACAGGTGTGAGCCACCGTGCCCAGCCAGTATGCTTTTTATAAGCAAAAGCAGTTCTCCTGTCCAGCCTGCCACCACTGGATTGCCCTGTATGTAAGACTCCTCAATAAACCCTATGTCTCAGCCTGGGAAACATTGTGAGGACTCATCTCTATAATTTTTTTTTTTTAATTAGCCAGAACTAATGCCTGTAGTCCCAGCTACTCAGGAGTCTGAGGCAGGAGGATTGCTTGTGTCCAGGTGGTTGAGACTGCAGTGAGCCATGATTACACCACTGTATTCCAGCCTGGGTGACAGAGTGAGACCCTGTCTCAAAAAGTAAATACATTAATTAAATAAACCCTATGTCTCATTCACTGGCTCTGCATCTCGTCTTCAGCCTCTCAAACATGGTGCCATTCCTGTTGAAGTCAATAGGGGTCCAGCATGACAGCTGCCTACCAACATAACATTTTGGTTGCCTCTAGGGAAGGGAGATAGATGGTTTGTGCCTGGCAGGAAAGGAAGATTTTCACTGTGTATGTTTTTGTTCTTTTTGAATTTTGAACCCTGTTAAATGTACTTAGCAAAGAAAAACCAGTTCCCCATAATTTAGACTGCTGATTGTGAAATTTAACATGTTATCAGAATCATCTGAAAGGCTTGTAAACCACAGGTTGCTGAGCCTAACTATCAGAGTTTCTGATTCAGTAGGTCTGGGGTGGAGCCTGAGAATTTGTATTTCTAACAAGTTTTAGGGTGATGCTGATCCTGCTGCTCCAGGGACCACATTTTGGGAACCACTGACTTAGACCTGCTTGTCCAATATGGTAGCCACATGTGACTATTAAGAACTTCAAATGTGTCTAGTTCAAATTAAGATGTGCTGTAAGTGTAAAACATACACTGGATTTCAAAGACTTAGTACAAAAAAAGAATGCAAAAATATCTCTTTAATAATTTTATATTGATTTATGTTTGAAAATGTTTTAGATATATTGAGTTAACAAAAATATGTTATTAAAAATAATTTCACCTTGGAAGAGGAGGAAGTGAAAAAAAGAAAAAAAATTCACCTGTTTCTTTTTACTTGCTAATTACTAGAAAATTTCAACTTATATGGCTCGTATTATATTTCTGTTGGACAGTGCAGACTTAGACAATTCTTTCTTCTCTCCTGTTTCTGTGCTGTTTAACAACAGGATTTCACTACAAGACTGATAAATCTGATAAGCTGATAGTCTAAATTATTAATAGGTGATGATAACTTAATAGGTTTAACCTGTTTTCATTTTAACAACAATAGCTAATGTCCACGTATAAAAGAGTATCTACTAGGGAGAATTTTCTGACATCTTGGAAGTCAGGTGGAAACAATACCCTTGGTTAGGCAGTTCTTTTCCCTGCTTCTCAGTCCCTACTAAACTCCAAACACGTATGTTGCTGCCTTTTCAGCTCATGGTAGGACAGGGCCTGAAAGCAAAAGAACAACTCATTTCTCATGCTTTTTTCTCATAAAGTAGACATGTTGAGAGAGAAAAGCTAAATTAATTTGGAGCTACAGAACAGCTGTTTTAAAGCTATTAAGTTACTATTTCATGAATGTCACATGCTCTGTTTAAGTGGGTCAAAGGAATTCAGTGAATCCATATACCAGGAAACACTTTCACAACATTTAATCATTTGCTAGTTACTTTATCAAAGAGAAAAATTCGCTTTTAATATCCATTTAAGGGCAATAATTAACCAGCTTAGTCACTATGAGTTATTTAATTTTTTTATCTCATACCCTAAATAGAATGATATAAAATATTTTGTAATTAGTTTTTTCGGGTTATACAATCATATAATCTAGAGTCAAATAGTTCCATAAGTTGATAATGTAAACTGCTATTTTTTAAATTTATAAAATATTTTAATTTGTGCACATTGAAATTCATTGCCATTATATTTACGATAAAATGAATGTTAATGACTTGCTTTCAATAGGGATGAAAATAGAACTATGAGAAAAGTGTTATAAAGGTATTTGCATTTTCTTGTGTGTTTAGTGTACATATCACTTTGCATTTCAGAGGTCTTGAAACTGAACAGAATATCAATATTTCATAGCCCTTTTGGATTTCTTGATTTCCATACAGTCCTGCTGGATGAATATTAAGAGCGGCTTTTCGTGGGAGGCAGGGATCTTGCGTATTCCCTCAACCTGGAGAGAATCAGTGACAGCAGTTTTCAACAGTTCACATTGTTTTGGTTTTCTAATTGAAGGTATACTCCATGCTCCACTTGTCCTGCTGGAGCTTACTTCACCATCACCTGGAGCATCCTCTCAGCCCCTGATGTGTATAGAACTTCAGTTTCTCAGGTCCCCCACTGATAATCTGCCATGTTGTGCAGGCATATCCTCTCCTAGCTTAATCATGGTGGAAGGCAAAGGAGAAGCAAAGCACCTTCTTCACAAAGTCGCAGGAAGGAGAAGTAAAAAATGCTGTTTTATTTTTAGATGGAATTTTGCTCTTGTCACCCAGGCTGCAGTGCAATGGTGCAATCTCAGCTCACTGCAACCTCCGCCTCCAGGGTTCAAGCGGTTCTCCTGCCTCAGCCTCCTGAGTAGCTGGGATTACAGGCACCTGCCACCACAGCTAATTTATGTATTTTTTTTTTTTTTTTTTTTTTTTTTACTAGAGATGGGGTTTCACCATGTTGGCCAGGCTAGTCTCGAATTCTTGACCTCAGGTGATCCACTGGCCTCGGCCTCCTAAAGTGTTGGGATTATAGGCATGAGCCACCACACCCAGCCGAAAAATGCTATTTTTATCCATGCTAATATTATAGTATGATTACTTTCCCTTTTACATTTTTGTCTTTCCTGAGGTTATTGTTTGTTCATTTATTTGGCTTTTTAATTATGTATTATTAATTTAACCCCAAACTTACTCCAGTTATATAAATCTGCTCTTGATACATTCAAAACAGTGGTGTAAGGTATATGGATATGCTTTGGTCGTTTGGTCGATAGGCCCAGGTGGATATCCAGGCCTGCATAACTCAGTGAGTTTGGCGCACAGGCGCACATCTCCACTTGTTATATAACCTTTTGGTGTAAGTTCATACTTGGCTCTGAGCCACTATTGTCTGTAAAAGGTATAATTGCCCTGCTAACGCTATACAGGGGCTCTGGGCTCGGCTCAATATGGCTTGACATGGAGCGTGTGTTGACGTCCAGAGAAAGAGAGAGCCAAAGCTGTCTGTCTTGCAGACAGATAGGAGGGAGCCATGACGCAGCTCGGCTTGCTCGTGTCCAGAGAGAAAAAGAGTTAAGTTGCTGACCCTAAAGGCAAGGGAGAGCTGGCCACACAGGTGTGTGTGGGAGTCGCCGGACTAAGCAGCCAAGACAGGGTGGACATTCTAAAAGAGCTAGTTTGAGTAAGCTGTGTAAGACAGCTGCTGCTAAATAGAACCAAATTCAACTGCCTATGGCCGGCCACCCAGTGTTCTTTCTGCTCATCCACCTACTGCCCTTAGACTTCAGCATGGGCTGGACCCAGACCCCAGGATCTAACAATTGGCGACGAGGATGGAAGGAGGTGAGTGGGTCTTCAGCCCCTGAGGGCTCACGGGTCGGCTATGTGGCCACAGCATGAGCTGTGGTACCCAGTCGCAGTGGTGCTGCTTGGATGAGCCCCAGTGGAAACATGGGAGGCAGTGGACAGATCCCCTATGAGTGTGGAGAAGGCGCTGAAGCACCTGGAAATGCACAGCATTGAAAGGAACATACCTTTGCCAGCAGAGTCAGATGGGCATTTGCGACTGTGCTGAGGGAAATTAATGCCCAATCCCTGCAGGATGCAGCGCAGGGAGGAGGAACCTCCGTTGCAGGCTTGCCCGGTAGTCCGTCAGAAAATAGAGCATGAACAGCTGTTGGGCCCCAAGAGGAGGCCCAGAGACCCCACCCCCCATCGTGGTGGAACACATTTCCTATGGTGCCTGTGTCCTCGCTGAGTTGCGGGAGTTAAGCAACTAATGTCGGCAGTTGTGTACAGACTTAGTGCAAGTCCTTCGGGAGAAGGACATTGCTGCGCAACCTAGTCCTACCCGAGCATTCCAGTTCAAAGAGTACCTGCTGCAGTTGGCGGAAGTATAAAGCCTTTTCTGCTTGATAAGAGAACTGGCCAAGGTGCCGGCTTGCGGGGCACTGGACAACCAGAGCCACATGTGGATTTGGCAATCCACTGGTCTCTGAACCCGGATAAGTTTCCGGGCAGAGCCGCATAAACAGCTATGAAAGTTGGTCAATGAAAGTAAAACCTGTGTCTTTGCATCTTGGCATCGGCTGCTTGGCTCTCCACTTATGCACCGTGTATGTGTCTCACATACCTGAAGACATTCTGGGGGTGGATGTTTTGCACGGCTTGGCAGCTGTACCGTCTGTCACGGACTTGCTGGACCGTTTGACAACGGAACTGGGACTTCTTGTCCAGAGAGCCAGGAACAGTTTGCCTTCATGGGAGGGAAACAATGGACTTTTTTTTTTTTGAGATGGAGTCTTGCTCTGTCGCCCAGGCTGGAGTGCAGTGGCACGATCTCAGCTCCCTGCAACCTCTGCCACCTGGGTTCAAGCAATTCTCCTGCCTCAGCCTCCTGAGTAGCTAGGACTATAGGCATCCGCCACCACGCCCGGCTAATTTTTTTTTTTTCTTTTTTGAGACAGAGTCTCGCTGTGTCACCAGGCTGGAGTGCATATGCAGTGGCGCGATCTCGGCTCACTGCAACCTCCGCCTCCTGGGTTCAAGCGATTCTCCTGCCTCAGCCTCCCAAGTAGCTGGGACTACAGGCGTGCGCCACCACACCTGGCTAATTTTTGTATTTTTAGTAGAGACAGGGTTTCACCATATTGGCCAGGATGGTCTCATTCTCCTGACCTTGTGATCCGCCCGCCTCTGCCTCCTAAAGTGCTGGGATTACAGGCATGAGCCACCATGCCCAGCCAATTTTTGTATTTTTAGTAGAGATGGGGTTTCACCATATTGGCCAGGCTGGTCTCGAACTCCTGACCTTGTGATCTGCCCGCCTCGATGTCCCAAAGTGCTGGGATTACAGGTGTGAGCCACCGTGCTAAGCCCGACAATGGGCTTTCATAGTGTTGCCGCTGGGCTATTGCATAGCCCCGCCATATGCTGTGGTTTTGTTAATAATGTTCTGTTAACCTCTGATTCTCTTGCAGGTTTAAAAGTGGCAGCACTCCTCTTGCCTGGGATTGGGATGATGAGGCTGAGACACACTTTCTGGGTAGTAAACCAAGGGTGCCCATTTACACTAGATGTACATATACAGATAGTTTTGGCCAGGGACTATAGCAGTGCATGAGCGCTTGGAAGCACCAGTAAGCTTGTAGTCCCAGCTGTGAAAAAGAGCTGCTCTCCAGTGTTCATTAATAGAGA
The DNA here is from genome assembly GCF_028885625.2 of Pongo pygmaeus. Classification (NCBI taxonomy): domain Eukaryota; kingdom Metazoa; phylum Chordata; class Mammalia; order Primates; family Hominidae; genus Pongo; species Pongo pygmaeus. Next base: position 57,005,712 of record NC_072392.2, on the reverse strand, counting down.
AGCAGTTAGTAATAGTGGGATGGGTGTGTTCATGGGTAACCACACCCCCCAAACTGGGAAAGCAGTTAGTAACTGCATATGCTGCCCTTCAGGCTCATAAGAGCATGGCAGGACAGGTTACAGTCATCATGCTTACGACTAACCCAATAGTAGGATGGGTGCATTCATGGATAACAACCCCTGGACAGGGACGGTGAAGACATCCACTTTAGTGAAGTGGGGTGCCTACTAACTTAGAGCAGCAGAGTACACTGAGTACAAGTTCCTTAGCAGCAGAGTTACAAGAGGTTTTGGGACCTGAAGTCCTAATGCAAGATGAGGCCATGAGGCCTGAGGCACCCCTAGACCCTAAGCCTTCACCATTAGGAAGGACGCCCCCCCATTCCTAATAGGGTATCATGTACAAGTGGGTCCAGCTGGGGTGCTACTGCTGCCTGGACTTCTGGTGCAGTCCAGGCTAGTACTGACATCATATGGTTTTAAAACAGGTATGGGCAAAGTGGTTAATAAGCTAAACTCAAGGCAGCGTGAATGGTAATCACCAAGGAGGTGACACCTAAGGTAATCTGCGCCAATAGCTGGGCAGTTTATCACAGCTTATGTATGCAAGGGCCTGCGTGCCCAGAAGCTTATGTATGTATCAGGCTTGTGTGCCCAAGGCTTGTGTGTCAGGCTTATGTGTCAAGCCTGTGTATGTATTGGGCCTGCATGCCCAAAGTTTATATGTCAGGCCTGTATGCCAAACCTGTGTATCAAACCTGTGTGTCCAAGGCATATGTCTCCTTTGGCCTAGGGGGTGGAGTGTAAGGTACATATGGATGTGCTTTGGTCAAGGAATAGGCTGAGGTGGATATCCAAGGCCTGCGTAACTCAGTGAGTTCGGTGTGCAGGCACACACCTTCACTTGTTATATAACCAGTTTGTGTCAAGTTCATACTTGGTTCTGAGCCACTATTGTCTGCCCTGTTAATGCTGTATGGGGGACCTGGGGGCTTGGCTTGGCTCAACATGGCTTGACATGGGGGATGCACTGGCACCCAGAGAAAGAGAGACAGAGAGAGCCAAAGCTGTCCATTTTACAGATGGACAGGAGAGAGCCAGGACACAGCTTGGCTTGCTCATGCCCAGAAAGAAAAAGAGTTAAGCTGCTGACCCTGAAGGCAAGGGAAAGCCTGCTGCACAGGTGTGTGTGGGAGCCACCAGACTAAGCAGTCGAGATAGGGTGGACAATGTAAAAGAGCTAGTTTGAGTAAACTGTGTAAGAGAGATGCTGCTAAATAAAACCATATTCACCTGCCTACAGCCCATCAAGTGTTCTTTCTGCTCATCCACCCACTCCCCTCGGACTTCAGCATGGCTGGACCCAGACATCGGGATCTAACAAGTGTTTTTCTAGCAATCATAATCTATTAATTGAATCTTTCTTTAGAAATCTCTTCCGCACCCTTCTAGCCTGCTCCAATCTGTATTGGTTCCTCTCTAGGCCTATACCACTGTCTCATTGGTATCTCCCTTTACAACCATCCTAGTGGTTTACTTTATATCTCTCTTTTGGTTGTACCCTTCATTTTGTGTCATATTTTTCCTCCTTCTTGGTTCACTCCTTATTTTGGAGGAGTCCATCCCTGGCAGCTTCCTAAAGTTTAAAAATATTTTACTTTTTTTTTTTTTTTAGAGACAGGCTCTTGCTATGTTCCCTGGGCTGGCCTCAAACTCCTGGGCTCAAGGGATCCTCCTGTGTAAGGAACATGGCTGCAATGCAGTGAGGCAGGCATGGGCCAAGGTAAACATCCTGCATGACTCAGCAAGTTTGGAGTGCAGGTGCATAACTTTGCTTGTTATATAATCACAGCTACATAGGCATAACATGGGAAGGCTCATCACTTGGCTTGGAGCCACTATTGTCTGTAAAAGGTATAACTGCCCTGCTGATGCTGTACAGGCATGCTCTTGCCCAGAGAGAGAAAGTGTTAAGCTTCTGACCCTGTAGAGACAGCTGGCTTTGCAGCTGTGTAGGGGAGTGGCAGGAGTCACAGAGCCAGAACAGGTAGCTGAGACAGAGACAGACAGTGTAAGAGAACTGCTGAATGAAACCATCTCTCACCTGCCTATGGCCCCTTAAGTGTTCTTTCAGCTATATACGATGGGGGTCTCACCATGTTGCCCAGGCTGGTCTCAAAATCCTGGGCTCAGGTGATGCTCCCACCTTGGCATCCCAAAGTTAGGTATTACAGGTGTGAGCCACCATGCCTGACCTCCATCTTGAAGGTAGAACTAACAAGATTTACTGATAGGTAGAAGGTGGTGGGGTGTGAGAAAGAGAGGAATTGAAGATAATTCCAAGTGAGTCTGGTGACTCATAACTTTTCATAGGTTTTCTCATATGCAGCAAAATGACAATGGAGCAGTGTTTCCTGTTTTAGGGGAAAAGGATCACAATTTTACACTGGTATGCTTGACTCTCTTTGAAATGGCAATTTACCTAGGCAGCCAGAGAGATTGGCTAGCTGAGATCCAACTAATTTTAGGCAACTACAACAAACAAGAAGAGAGAAAATTGGGGACAAAAAGAGAAAGACTCAGCACAACAGTCAAATCATATCAGCGAAGTCCCTTAAGCCTCCACCACTTCCCTTGCTTCCTTGCTCCGGCAGGGTCTTAGCTTGTCAGCCAGTTCCATGGCCACCCATCATACTCAGGGTGAAGCTGGCCAGCAGAATGCTGCAGCCTTGGGGTGGGAGGCCTAGCTCAAGGGAAACTGAATAGCTTAGTAACTGACACAAGTTTTGAGGGAGTGCAAACCATCTATCAACAGATACTGTTTTTTTCCCTTAAGGAAGTACTGTGGCAAAATGACAGATGAATTACAATAAAAAGCTCAAAAAAGGGTAGGGGTGATATATAAGAAACAGTGATGAGTAGGCGGGGCGCAGTGGCTCATGCCGTAATCCTAGCACTTTGGGAGGCCGAGGCTGGCAGATCATGAGGTCAGAAGATAGAGACCATCCTGGCCAACATGGTGAACCCCATTTCTACTAAAAATACAAAAATTAGCTGGGTGTGGTGAAATGTGCCTGTAATTCCAGCTACTCAGGAGGCTGAGGCAGGAGAATTGCTTGAACCCGGGAGGAAGAGGTTGCAGTGAGCCAAGATCCTGCCACTGCACTCCAGCCTGGTGACAGAGAGAGATTCTGTCTCAAAAAAAAAAAAAAAAAAAAAGAGGCCGGGGGTGGTGGCTCACACCTGTAATTCCAGCACTTTGGGAGGCCGAGGGGGGAAGATCGTGAGGTCAGGAGTTTGAGACCAGCCTGGCCAACATGGCACAACACTGTCTTTATTAAAAATACAAAAATTAGCCGGGCATGGTGGTGAGTGCCTGTAATCCCAGCTACTCAGGAGGCTGAGGCAGGAGAATGGCTTGAACCTGGGAGGTGGAGGTTGCAGTGAGCCAAGACCACGCCATTGCACTCCAGCCTGGGTGACAAAAGCAAGACTCTGTCTCCAAAAAAAAAAAAGAAACAGTGAGGAGTAAAGAAACTGACAATGTTCACAGCTGTATAGATTAAATAGTTGTTGATAGTGGTTTTGATGTTTAGTGCAATTTGTCAGAAAAGATTCTTAGAAAAGACATAATAACAAAGATGAATAACAATCTTGAACTAAATCACAACAAAAGTGGAAGTGAGTTATAAGGCAGAGGAGAAAGAAAATCTTGCTAAAGATTTCTGTAGCAAGGCAAATTATAGGGGAGCAAAATTATAGCTACTGTTTCCTGATGGTCATTAAAAATATTGGGCAGGGCATGGTGGCTCACGCCTATAATCCCAGCACTTTGGAAGGCGGAGGCAGGAGGATCACTTGAGCCCAGGAATTTGAGACCAGCCTGGGCAACATGGCGAAACTCTGTCACTACAAAAAATACAAACATTAGCTGGGTGTGGTGACATGTGCCTGAAGTTCCAGCTACTAGGGAGGCTGAGGTAGAAGGATCACCTGTGCCCAGGAGGTGGCGGTTGCAGTGAGCTGTGATCACTCCACCGTACTCCAGCCTGAGTGACAGAGCCTCATCCTGTCTCAAAAAAAAAAAAAAAAAAAGAAAAAGAAAAAAGTAAAAAAAAAAAAAAGAAAGAAACCAGTGACCCATAACGTAGTTGTTAACAATTTATAGGTAACCAATTGTAAAAGAGAAAAAGAATTAAAACAGAAAATGCAAACCCAAATGACCACACAGAGGCCAGAAGGGTAATATGGAAATGGATATTTTTACTTTTGTTTCTTGAAATATGGCTCTCTTGGGTCTTCAATGAAAGTAATAGAGTCACGGAAACAGATATTCTACCATAAGAAAAAAATAGTGCAAGGAGAGACCATAAATATAAACTAAAATTCTCTCCACTTTGGAAAAATAACACAGAATGGGGGGCACTGTGGTGAACCAGAGGGTACATACCCCATCTAGAGGGGCCAGCCACCACTCAGTGATGTGAGATTAAGGGGCCTCACATTATAGATCCTCTAATTTTTAAAGTGTGGATACACAACTTAATTTCTACATGAAAGATCTAGATTTCAAAATGTTGGATCAGCCAGTCGTGGTGGTGCACGCCTGCAGTCCCAGCTACTCAGGAAGCCAAGGTGGGAAGGATCCTTTGAGCTTAGGAGTCAAAGGCTGCAGTGAGCTATGATCATGCAGTAAATTCTCCCAAAGTCAAAGTCATGTTGACAAAAAAAAAATCCCAGCTATTTACAATTTACATAAGATATACCTAAAACAACATGACTAAGAGAGTTTGATAATACCGGGAAGTGTTTCTATTAAAGCAAATGCTAACATAAAGAAGGCTATTGTGGCTAATATGATAAGGAAATGTATTGGCTCATATAACTAGAAGGTTAAAGTTAAGGAGGGGTTTATGGTTATTTATTTCAGTAGCTCAATAATTTCATCAAGGACCCAATTTATTAGGTCCATCTGATTTGCTATCTACAATATTATATTCACCCTAAAGTTGGCTTTTATTTTTTTGGAGACAGGGTCTTGCTCTGTTGCCCAGGCTGGAGTGCAGTGGTGCAATCACGGCTTGCTGCAGCCTTGATCTCCCAGGCTTAAGCAATCCTCTTACCTCAGCCTCCTGAGTAGCTGCGACCACAGGTGTGTGGCACTATGCCCAGCTCATTTTTGTATTTTTTGTGGATACAAGGTTTCCCCATGTTTCCCAGGCTGATTTCAAACTCCTGGGCTCAAGCCATCTGCCTGCCATGGCCTTCCCAAGTGCTGGGATTACAGGAATTAGCCACCACACCCAGCCACTTTCTTTCTTAAGTCTCATCAAGTGCACTAGTGAGGGCTTTATTTATAATAGATGGCTGCCAGCCACACTCTGAACATAGGTTTTCATGTTTATGGGTAGTAGAAGAGAGCTATTCACCCAGCTGTTTTTAAGTCTGTCCCTGGGTCTAATTAGGACAATTTAGTAACATACCTACTCTTGAACCAGCAAAGTTCACAGGGGAATGCCACGTGCTGATTGGCTTAGGTTTGGATTCCTAAACTAATCTTGTATTAGTTATCTATTGCCACATAACAAATTACCTCAAAACTTAGTGGCTTATGGCTGAGCATGGTGGCTCATGCCCATAATGTCAGCATTTTGAGAGGCCAAGGCAGGTGGATCACTTGAAGTCAGGAGTTCAAGATCAGCCTGACCAACATGGTGAAACTCTGTCTCTACTAAAAATACAAAAATTAGCTCGGCATGGTGGCGTACTCCTGTAGTCCTAGCTACTTGGGAGGCTGAGTTGGGAGGATTGCTTGAGCCCGGGAGGTGGAGGTTTTAGTGAGTTGAGATCATGCCACTGCATTCCAGCCTGGGTGATAGGGTGAGACTCTATCTCAAAAACAAACAAACAAACAAAAAACTTAGTGGCTTAAAACAACAACAAACATTTATTCTCTCAAAGTTTCTGTGGTCAGGAACAGATTAGCTGAGCAGTTCTGGCTCAGGATCGCTCATGAGGATGCAATAAAGATGTCATCTGAAGGCTTGACTGAGGCTGGAGTATCCACTGTCAAAGTGGCTAACTCCAGCCAGGCACAGTGGCTCATGCCTGTAATCTCAGCAATTTGGGAGGCTGAGGCAGGTGGATTGCTTGAGTCCAGGAGTTTGAGACCAGCCTGGGCAACATGGCAAAACCCTGTTTCTACAAAAAATGCAAAAACTAGCCAGATGTGGTGGTGTGCACCTGTCCTGGCTACTCAGAAGGCTGAGGTGAGAGGATCACCTGAGCCTGGGAGGTGGAGGTTGCAGAGTGATCATGCCACTGCACTCCAGCTTGGGTGACAGAGTGAGACCCTGTTTCAAAACAAACAAACAAAAAACCCCAAAGTGGTTCACTCACATGGCTGATGCCCTAGTTCTTCTTCACAAGGTCCTCTCCTCAAGCCTGCTTGGGTGGCCTCACAATATGGTGGCTGCCTTCCCCCAGAGTGAGTGATTCAAGAAAGAGGGTACTGAGTGGAAGCTATGTCCTTGGAAGTAACACAGCATCACTTCCACCATATTCTATTTGTCAGGTGTGAGTCACAGTAGAGAAAGGGAACCTCTCTTTCCCAATAGTTTTAACTAAAATTCCAGAATTGATTCCCATTAGCCTTGCCAGGGTCATCATCACCCAGGCCACGCCTGGGTCTTGGCTATTTTCTGGAGCTGAGAGGTGGACTCAGTCCCGTCTGAAACACATGAATGGAAAGTGGAAGAGAGATAGCTCCCCAAAGGGCAATCAGGTGGTGTTACCAGAAGAGAGAATAGATACTAGATGAGCAAAAATAAAAGACGTCCACTATAATGCCTCAATGTTATTGGAAATCTTTACAGCAATTGTGCATTACTTCATGAAAAAATTTAATACAAAAAATTAAAGACATTAATAGTGATTATCTCTGCATGGCACTTTCCTTCTAGTTTGCTATTTATTCCAAATTTCTGTTCATGAGTATGTATTACTTTTATAATCAGAAAATAAAAATAACTATTATTTTCTAAAAGGTAAAATTCACCACCATGAGAGTGGAAACAGGATACAGTACTTCTGGCCAGGTGTGGTGGCTCATGTCTGTAATCCCAACACTTTGGGAGGCCAAGGCAGGCAGATCACCTGAGGTCCGGAGTTCAAGACCACCCTGGCCAACATGATGAAACACGCTCTCTACTAAAAATACAAAAATTAGGCTGGGCGCAGTAGCTCACGCCTGTAATCCCAGCACTTTGGGAGGCCAAGGCGGGCGGATCATGAGGTCAGGAGATCAAGACCATCCTGGCTAACATGGTGAAACCATGTCTCTACTAAAAATACAAAAAATTAGCCAGGCATGGTGGCACGTGCCTGTAGTTCCAGCTACTCGGGAGGCTGAGGCAGAAGAATCACTTGAACCCGGGAAGCAGAGGTTGCAGTGAGCAGAGATCACGCCACTGCTCTCCAGCCTGGGCGACAGAGCAAGACTCTGTCTCAAAAAAGCAAAACAAAGCAAAAACAAAAATTGGCTGGGCATGGTAGTGTGCACCTGTAATCCCAGTTACTCAGGAGGCTGAAGCAAGGAGAATCACTTGAACCTGGGAGGTGGAGGTTGCAGTGAGCCAAGATTGCGCCACTGCACTCCAGCCTGGGAGACAGTGCAAGACTCTGTCTGACCAAAAAAAAAAAAAAGGGATACAGTACTTCTAATCCCAGCATTTTGGGAGGCTGAGGCAGGAGGATCACTTGAGGTCAAGAGTTCCAGGCTGCAGTGAGCTTTTTTTTTTTTCTTGAGACAGAGTCTCCCTCTGTCACCAAAGCTGGAGGGCAAAGGCACAATCTTGGTTCACTGCAACCTTTGCCTTCTGGGCTCAAGTGTTCCTCCCATCTCAGCCTCCCAAGTAGCTGGGACTACAGGCATATGCCACCACACCTGGCTAAATTTTTTGGTATTTATTGTAGAGATGGGGTTTTGCCATGTTGCCCAGGCTGGTCTTGAACTCCTGAGCTCAAGCGATCCTCCTGCCTTGGCCTCTCAAAGTGCCGGGATTACAGGCGTGAGCCACCATGCCTGGCCTTGAAGTGAGCTTTGATAGTGGCATAGCAATCTAGCATGGGCGACAAGAGCAAGACCCTCTCTCTTTAAAAAAAGAAAAAAAAAATCCATTTAGCCAAAGTCAAAGACTTTTCTTTCCAAGGAAAGAAAGCAAGAATATACAATGAGTGGAAAGTGTAAACCATGATGGCTGAAAGTGTAAACATGATGGCTGAAGCGAAATCAGATATACCAATTATTAATATATGAAAGAGTTTAATACTTTTATTAAAGGGCAACAACTGTCAGATTTAGCATTTACCAAAAAAAGATACAACTATATGCTGTTTTGACCACAAAAATGAGTGGAACTGTTGAGAGTAGAAACAATTCTATTCTCAATAGAAGTCAAAATTTCACAATATTGTCTTTCTGGGAAGAAAGCATGTCCCTCCTTTCATTAAAATCCTCTTTTACCTCCCCCTATTGTCTTGTAGCTTTTCCACACAGGTCCATTGCATTTTTTTGTTGACTTTATTCTTCCATATTTTATGTTTTTATTGCTTTTATAATCTTTCCTTCCATTGTATTTTTAACTTGTCTATATGTTTTATATATATTGTATATATACTGTGTGCTTATATATGGATGTATTTGTATATAGGAAAATTACTGCCACTACCGGAAGAAATGTAAATGAGTAGAGTACAACATACTAAGATAAAAATTTGGTCAAAAATGATTGTATCTTTCCATATAATTAGATCTATAGGAAGAAAGGTAAGAGTATCAGTTGTTGTAAATAATTGCTAATGCTGGGCACGGTGGCGGTGGCTCACGCCTGTAATCATAGCACTTTGGGAGGCCGAGGCAGGCGGATCACCTGAGGTCAGGAGTTCGAGACAAGCCTGGCCAACATGGTCTCTAGTAAAAATAAAAATTAGGTGGGCATGATCGTGCACGCCTGTAATCCCAGCTACTCAGGAGGTTGAGGCAGGAGAATAACTTGAACCTCGGAGATGGAGGTTGCAGTGAGTCGAGATTGTGCCATTGCACTCCAGCCTGGGCGACAGAGCAAGGCTCCATCTAAAAAAAAAAAAAAAGAAAGAAAAAAGAAAAAAAAAACTGCTAAATACCCAAGATTCTGTGGCAGGGCACGGTGGCTCACGCCTGTAATCCCAGCACTTTGGGAGGCCGAGGCAGGTGGATTATCTGAAGTCAACAGTTCAAGACCAGCCTGGCCTGGTGAAATCCCATCTCTACTAAGAATACAAAAACTAGCTGGGTATAGTGGCAGGCCCCTGTAGTCCCAGCTACTCGGGAGGCTGAGGCAGGAGAATTGCTTGAACCTGGGAAGCAGAGGTTGCAGTGAGCTGATCATGGCACTGCACTCCAGCCTGGGCACAGAGCGAGACTCTGTCTCAAAAAAAAAAAAAAGATTGTGTTCTTTCTTGTGATTTACTTAAAAGGCGATGATCTTTAAAGAAAAGAAAAAACAAAATACTGTAAGAGGAGCTTATAATAAATGTAGAAATAAAAGATATCACAGTAGTCATACAATCATACAAAATACAGGAAGGCAGATAAATGTATTTGTAAATTTTTTATTTGTTGTAAAGGTATTTTTCATTGTGCAGCAGAAAGTGTGAGATAAGTAGAAGGGGGCTTGTATAGAAACTGGGAAGTGTTAATTGTAAAGAGACAGTATTGACTGAATAGAGTCACACATTGTTAGCCATAGGGCAGTCTCCAAAAAATAATTTTAAAAAGGTACAGCTAAAAAGCTAATAGGAAATAAAATGGAATATTAAAAGTATTAGACCATTACCCATTCAGACAAAATTCTACAACAGGCAAAACTAATCAATAGTACCAGAAATCACATCAGTGTTTGCCTGGGTTGGGGCATTTGTGACAACTGACTGCACAGGATCACCAGGGAACTTCTTGGGAGATGGGAATGTCCACCTTGACTGGGGGTGGTAGTTACATACGTGTGTATATCTGTCAAAAGTCATCAATGTGTACACTTAAAATGTATCACTTTTATTGTATGTAAATTATGCCTTAAAAGTTGATTTTTTTTATAGCCAGGCGTGGTGGCGTGCATTGCACCCTGTAGTCCCAGGTACTCAGGAGGCTAAGGCTGAGTATCGCTTGAGCCCAGGAGTTGGAGTCTATAGTGAGCTAGCCTGGGAGACAGAGTGAGACCCTGTCTAAAAAAAAAAAAAATTTTGATTAAAAAAAAAATACTGGCCGGGCACAGTGGTTCAGACCTGTAATCCCAGCACTTTGGGAGGCTGAGGTGGGTGGATCACTTGAGGTCAGGAGTTCAGGACCAGCCTGACCAACATGGCAAAACCCTGTCTCTACTAAAAAAATACAAAATTAGCCGAGCATGGTGGCGCACACCTGTAATTCCAGCTACTTGGGAGGCTGAGGAATTGCTTGAACCCAGGAAGCGGAGGTTGCCGAGATCGTGCCATTGTACTCCAGGCTGGGCAACAAGAGTGAAACTCTGTCTCAAAAACAAAACAAAACAAAAAAAAACACTATCATATCTTTACTTGCAGATAGTTTTTTGGGAAGAAAAACAAAAACCCAACAAGCTACTTTATCTTTGACACTGTAAGTCCCTGTGGTGAATTCAGATATTTGTAGTTTTTGCTTGCCAGACATTCCTGATCCCGTCTTTTGGTAACAACCCCTGATTGTTTTCTTAGGTTATTACCCTTTTTCTAGCTGATGTAGTTTTGGTGAACAATTATATTAACCTGTCCTCTGGCCAAAGGTGGACATGTGACCAAGAGAGCCCATCAGCCTTTCTATCCCTGGAATTTTAATTTTGAGTCATGTGATCTAAGGACCAAAAAATGCTTAGAGCTGTTTCATCCTGCTAGTGATCAGCATCTGCAAGATGGCCAATGTCTATTTCGCCCTTGGCCATGGTCTGTGCCCATCACTGCTGTGCTTTCCTCCTTCTGGATCATAGAGCTTCTTGAGAGACAGATTTCTCTCTCCTTTCTCCAGGGCACCTTGGAATTGTCAACCCCTGTAACAGGCTGCCAGTGGCCAGTTCGGGAGGCTGCCTAAAGTTCCTAAACACACAGAAATCATTCTGTTTTTCTGAGCAACTCTTCAGTTACCCAAAACACTTCACAGATGCTAGTTACCACCAGATAATTCAAGAGCATCATTGTATGACTCCCATATCATGCTGGGGGGCCCGGAGATGTTGTCTAAGGCCTATCAGCCTGGCATATCAGGCAGCTGTTCCACTTTGGGTTCCTACTGCCTTTCTCAAATCTTCCTGTGAAAGTAGGTCCTATGTACTCAGATGCCACAGATCTTCAGTTTTTGATTCCTACTCTGGGATCCATGAGTGGAGGTAGTGGTGGGGTGGTGAGGGGACGGGGTACAGGGTACTTTCTAAATAATAAGGTTCCTATGCTTTCTACTTTGGGCTTTCCCTCCTTTTCCTTTCTCCTCTCCAGGGAAACTGGCTGGTCTAAGGGATGCAGAAGCTCTATTCATCAAGTTGCTCCCAAATCTACTGCTGTGTCTATGCATATTAGCACTTTCTATTTCCCTGCAGGGGCTAGACTTTTAAACAAAAGGCTCCTGTTTCTCTCTTCTGTGCCCTCTCACTTAAAACAAGTAAACATAGAACCACAATAGCTGCTGTCTCAATGCAGGGGAGGGGTTGCAGAGCAACTTCAGTTCACAACTAAAATGGTTATGTTAGTTGAGCATGGTGGTGCGCGCCTGTGGTCCCAGCTCCTCAGGAGGCTGAGGTGGGAGGATCACCTGAGCCCAGGGAGGTTGAGGCTATAGTGGGCTGTGATTGTGCCACTGTGCTCCAGCCTGGGCAACAGAGTGAGACCTTGTCTCAAAAACAAACAAACAAACATACAAACTGATATCTTACCACATAAACAAACTGTATAAACATCCTCATACATAATCTATTTGAAGATGTGAGAAAACATCTATAAAACCAGTTGAACATTTTTAAGTTTCCTAATATGTTTGCCTAAACATTTTCTAATGTAACTTTAGTGTCTTCAACTCTAAACTTAATAGGCTTTTCTTATCAGGCTAGCTCACCCTTCTGTGGATTTTGTGAGACAAAATTTTTTAAATGTATTTTAATTAATTAGAGACAGGGTTTTGCTCTGTCACCCTGGCTGAAGTGGTGTGTTGCAATCATCACTCACAAGTGCAGTCTTGACCTCCCAGGCTCAAGCGATCCTCTCACCTCAGCCTCCCAAGTAGCTGGGATCAAAAGCATGCACTACCACAACTGGCTACTTTTTTAAATTTTTTAAAAAATTTTGTAGAGATAGGGTCCCACTATGTTGCCCAGGCTGGTCTTCAACTCCTGGGTTCAAGTGATCGTGAGCCACCACCCAGCCTTTTTTTTAAGAGACAGAGTCTCTGTTGCCCAGTTGCCCAGGCTGGAGCACAATGGTGCCATTCTAGCTCACTGCTGCCCTGAACTTCTGGGCTCAAGTGATCCTCTCTCATTGGCCTCCCAAAGTGCTGGGATTACAGGCATGATGCACCACTGCACCTGGCTACAAAAATATTTTAATACCACTTCACACCCATTAGAATGACTATTATTTTATTTATTTATTTGTATTTTTAATTTATTTTTATTTTCTTTTTTTAAATTTATTTTTGAGAAAGAGTCTTGCTCTGTTGCCCAGGCTGGAGTGCAGTGACCTGATCTTAGCTCACTGCAACCTCTGCCTGCTGGGTTCCAGCGATTCCCCTGCCTCAGTCTCCTGAGTAGCTTGGATTACAGGCATGCACCAACATGCCTGGCTAATTTTTATATTTTTAGTAGAGATGGGGTTTCGCCATGTTGGGCAGGCTGGTTTTGAACTCCTGACCTCAAGTGATCCGCCCGCCTCAGCTTCCCAAAGTGCTGGGATTACAGGCATAAGCCATGGACACAGCTTTTTTTTTGTTTTTTTTTTTTTTTTGAGATGGAATTTCACTCTGTCACCCAGCTGGCATGATCTTGGTTCACTGCAACCTCCACCTCCAGGGATCAAGAGATTTTCCTGTCTCAATCTCCCAAGCAGCTGGGATTACAGGCGCTCGCCAACACGCTTGGCTAATTTTTGTATTTTTAGTAGAGACAAGGTTTCACCATTTTGGCCAGGCTGGTCTCAAACTTCTATCCTCAAGTGATCCACCCGCCTTGGCCTCCCAAAGTGATGGGATTACAGGCGCAAGCCATCGTTCCCAGCCAGAATGACTATTATATTAAAAAAGGAAAATAACAAGTGTTGGCGAGGATGCTGAGAAACTGGAACCCTTGTACATTGCTAGGGGGAATATAAAATGATGCACATCCTGTAAAAGTTTGCCAGTTCCTCAAAAAGTTAAACATAGAATTACCATATGGTCCAGCAATTCTACACCTAGATATATTCCCCAAAGAATTAAAAACAGGGACACAAACAAATACTGTACACTGATGTTCACTGCAGCATTATTCACATTTGCCAAAAGACGAAAATAACCCAAATGTCCATTGACCGATGAATGAATAAATGAAATGTGGTATGTACATACAATAGAATACTAAGCCTTAAAAAGGAATGCAATTCTGATACATGCTACAGCATGGATGAACTTGAAAACATTATGCTAAGTGAAATAAGCCAGACACAAAAGGGCAAATATTGTATAATTCCACTACATTAGGTACCTAAAATAGGCAAATTCAGAGACAGACAGTAAAAAGGTAGTTGCCAGGGCCTGACTGTGAGGACAGGGGAATGAGGAGTTATTGTTTAATAGGTACAGGCTTTTTGTTTGGGATGATGAAAATTTTCTAGAAATAGTCGTGATGGTTGCACAACATTGTAAATATACTTAATGGCAATGAATTGTACATTTAAAAATGGTTAAAATGGGCTGGATGTGGTGGCTCACACCTATAATTCCAGCACTTTGGGAGGCCGAGGCAGGTGAATCACTTGAGGCCAGTAGTTTGAGACCAGTCTGGCCAACATGACGAAACCCCATCTCTATTAAAAATACAAAAATTATCCACGTGCAGTGGCGCACACCTGTAGACCCAGCTACTCAGGAGGCTGAGGCACAAGAATTGCTTGAACCTGGGAGGCGGAGGTTGCAGTGAGCCATGATTGTACCACTGCACTCCAGCCTGGGTGACAGAGCAAGACTCTGTCTCAAAAAAAAAAAAAAAAAAAAAAAGATTAAAATGGTACATTTTATGTTATAGCACAATTTTTTTAAAAAAGGAAGAAAATTCTTTTTCTTTTTTTTTTTTTTAGAGATGAGGTCTTGCTATGTTACCCAGGCCAGAGTACAGTGGCTATTCACAGGTGCAATCACAACGCACTAGAGCCTTGAACTCCTGGGCTCAAGTGATCCTCCTGCCTCAGCTTCCTGAGTGGCTGGGATTACTGTTGTGCACCACCACACCCAGCAGGAAAAAATATTTTAAAGTGTATGTTTTTGCTACTTTGGGTTTTACAGAAAGTAAATGTTTTGCAATGCAGCAAACACCTACATAAACACCTATGTGCAAAATGTGCTTTTCCCCCCTAGAGAAAAACAGGAAGGATCTTTCCTTTTCATCCAGTTATTAAATACTCATCCTATATCTTCACTATGCTTGGTACCTGAAATACATATTTATGTTTCTGTCCTCAAGGTGCTTATGAGGGCTGGGCATGGTGGCTCTCGCCTGTAATCCCAGCACTTTGGGAGGCCAAGGCAGGCAGATCACCGAGGTCAGGAGTTCAAGACCAGCCTAGCCAACATGGCAAAACTCCATCTGCACTAAAAATACAAAAATTTGCCGGGTGTGGTGGCACACGCCTGTAATCCCAGCTACTCAGGAGGCTAAGGCAGGAGAATTTCTTGAACCTGGGAGGCAGAGGTTGCAGTGAGCCGAGATTGTGCCACTGCACTCTAACCTGGGGGACAGAGCGAGGCTCCATCTCAAAAAAAAATCAAAAAACTTATGGACCAGTTTGGGAGATAAGGCATCCATATATAGCAGTCCCTCCTTTTCTGTGGCGGATACATTCCACAACTCTCAGTGGATGCCTGAAACCTCAGATAGCATAAAACCCTATATATGGCATATTTTTTGATATACAGTAATGGGTGTATACAATGCAGACATACTGTACAAAAAGATGATTCATGTCCTGGGGAGGACAGAGCAGAATGGAGTGGGACCATGTGAGATTTTTTTCACACTACTCAGAATGATGGACAATTTAAAACTTATGAATTTAGTTCTGGAATTTTCCATTTAATATTTTTGGACCCCAGTTGACTGTGAGTAACTGAAACTGCAGAAAGTGAAATAGCAGATAAGGGGTGACTACTGTATCTTACACTATAATATAGATTATAACAAATCATTATAAGAGATCTTGGGGGCAGATTATAATGTGATCTCTTTTTCTTTTCTCTTGAATTACACATTTGTCTTAGTCCATTTTCTGTTGCTAAAACTTAATATCTGAGATGGGGTAATTTATAAGAAAAATAAATTTACTTTGTACAGCTCTGGAGGCTGGGAAGTCCAAGGTTGAAGGCTATATCTGGTGAGGGTCTTCTTGCTGGTGGGGGCTCTCTGCAGAGTCCTGAGGCAGCACAGGGCATCATGTGGCTAGGGAGCTCAGGAGAGTCAACCTGGCTTTTTATAACAGACCCACTCTCATGATAACTAACCCACTCCCATGATAATTCATTAATACATTAACACATGAATAGATTAATCTATTCATGAGGTCAGAGCCTTCATGACCCAATCACCTTTTAAAGGCACCACCTCCCAACACTGTTACACTACGGATTAAGGTTCTTTTCATTTTTTTTCCGTCGAGACAGTCACTCTATCAGGCTGGAGTGCAATGGTATGATCACAGCTCACTGCCGCTGCAAACTCTTGGGCTCAAATGATTCTCTCACCTCAGGCTTCCAAGTAGCTGGGACTACAGGTTTGTGCCACCACACTCAGCAAATTTTTAAAATTTTTTGTAGAGACAGGGTCTTACTATGTTGCCTAGGGCGATCTTGAACTCCTGGGCTCAAGAGATCCTCTCACCTTGGCCTTCTAAAGTGCTGGGATTACAGGCATGAGCCACTGTGCCCAGCCTAAGTTTCAACATGAGTTTCAGAGGGGACAAACATTCAAACCATAGCAATATTCTTTCTCTCTTTTGATATACTATACTCTCTTATCTTTACCTATCAACAATTATCAGGTTATTTCCCTAGTCTTAAAGCTTTTTCCCATGTCTTCCTGAACATATATATGTGTGTGGGTATATGTATACATAATACATATTTTGCATATATTATAATGTATTATATATGTTATATATTATGTACTATGTATAATATTGCATATATTATATGCATACACACATATATATCATGTATAATACATATTATATATTATATTATATATCATGTATAATACATATTATATATTATATTATATATCATGTATAATACATATTATATATTATATTATATATCATGTATAATACATATTATATATTATATTATATATCATGTATAATACATATTATATTATATATCATGTATAATACATATTATATTATATATCATGTATAATACATATTATATTATATATCATGTATAATACATATTATATATTATATATCATGTATAATACATATTATATATTATATATCATGTATAATACATATTATATATTATATATCATGTATAATACATATTATATATTATATATCATGTATAATACATATTATATATTATATATTATGTATAATACATATTATATATTATATATTATGTATAATACATATTATATATTATATATTATGTATAATACATATTATATATTATATATTATGTATAATACATATTATATATTACATATTATGTATAATACATATTATGTGCATGCACACATATATTATGATGTATAATACATATATTATATATAATGTATCATATATAATATACGTGTGTGTGTGTGTGTGTATGTGTGTGTGTGTGTGTATATATTTATTTATTTATTTTAAGAGATGGGGTCTTGCTATGTTTCCCAGGCTGGATTAAAACAACTCAGCTCAAGAAATCCTCCTACCTCTGCCCAGCCTCCAGAGTAGCTGGGACTATAGCTACCTGAACATCTTATAGATACATCAACCTTAATAAATAAAAAGTTGGACCCAAATTCCTCAGTGTTTGTTAAGCTCAGTAGGTGGCCTCACCATATATGTTGCATTGTAAGTTAAAAACGTGTCATTTGCACATTTTAAATAAAATGTTTGGTGGGAGGTTGGCGGTATATGGGATCACTTAGGATAATGGTATTTCTACCAGATGGCTCAAGAGTTATCATTATTATATGACTATATTATATTGCCTATAGTTTTCCTTGTTCCTATTTTTTCTTTTCTTTCTTTTTTCTTTCCTTTTTTTTTTTTTTAAGACAGGGTCTCACTCTGCTGCCCAGGCTGGAGTGCAGTGGCACAATTATGGCTCACTGCAGCCTTGAACTCCTGGGCCCAAGCAATCCTCCTGCCTCAGCCTTCCAAGTAGCTGGGATTACAGGTGCACACTACCATGCCTAGCTAATTTTATTTTTCTTTTGTAGAGATAGGGCATCACTATGTTGGCTAGGCTCATTTTGAACTCCTTTTAAATTTTTTTCCTGATCCATGATCTTTGCTATTTGCTATCTCATTGAAAAAGTCATAACCTTTCACCATCACAAATAAAGAACTACAATTTTTTTTTTTTTTTGGAGACAAGGACTCACTGTGTCACCCAGGCTGAAGTACAGTGGCGTGATCTTGGCTCATGGCAACCTCTGCCTCCCAGGTTCAAGGGATTCTCCCCTCAGCCTCCTGAACAGCTGGGACCACAGGTGCATGCCACCATGCCTGGCTAATGTTTAAAAAATTTTTCATAGAGACAGGGTTTCACCATGTTGCCCAGGCTGGTCTCAAACTCCTGAGCTTGAGCAATCCAGCCACCTCAGTCTCCCAAAGCATTGAGATTACAGGTGTGAGCTGCCACAGCCAGCCAAGAACCACAACTTTGATTCACAAACTTCTATGTATTTTATACATTCTGATAATTAGAAAAGATTCCAGAAAATTTTACTAGGTGCAATGCCAAGGTGAAAATGAACCCACATTAAAAAAAAAAGTGAACACACTTATAACTGCCCAAGTAAATCTGTTCCATTGTTATTTTCCTATGAGTTTCATTGCAACTAAAAATACTTGAGCATTGACCTATATTGGAACTGTTACAGCGTTATTACAACCCAAAACAAGTCATTATCTCCTCCTCTGTGTTCCCGTAAGATTTTGTGCAAACCCTACCACAGACTTTTCACAACGAATTATCATTGCTTACATATCTGCCTTTCCATATATGATCCTTAAGCCTTTATTCCATACATTAAACCAGCCTTAGCAGCACAAATCCAGAACTACTCAGTCCTTCTATGCTGGGTTTCTACTTCAGATTGTCAAGTAGGCAGATTGTGTGCGCACAATCTTACCTCCCAGGCTCAAGCAATCCTCCTGCTTCAGCCTCAGGTGGGCTTCTTCAAAATAAGGACTGGCCTAATCAGAGGCTATACCTTGTTTTGCTTCTTAGAGCAAAATAGGGATTTTTTTTTTGTTTTTTGTTTTTTTTGAGATGGAGTCTTGTTCTGTCGCCTAGGCTGGAGTACAATGGCACAATCTCAGCTCACTGCAACCTGCGACTCCCGAGTTCAAGCGATTCTCCTGTCTCAGCCTCCCAAGCAGCTGGGATTACAGGAGTGCACAACCATACCCGGCTAATTTTTGTATTTTTAGTAGAGTCGGGGTTTTGCCATGTTGGCCAGGCTGGTCTCGTTCTGGCCTCAAGTGATCCACCCTCCTTGGACTCCCAAAGTGCTGGGATTACAGGCGTGAGTCACCATGACCGGCCTGGTTTGTTCTTTTTTTTTTGGGAGGTCTTGTTCCATCATCCAGGCTGCAGTGTAGTGGTGCAATCACAGCTCGCTGTAGCCTTGAACTCCCGGGCTCAGGTGATCCTTCCACGTCAGCCTCCCAAGTAGCTGAGACTACAGGTACACCACCACACCCAGTACATTTTTGTATTCTTTTGTAGAGACAGGGTTTCACCATATTGCCCAGGCTGGTCTCGAACTCTGGAGCTCAAGTAATAGCCCTCTCCTCTGCCTCCCAAAGTGGTGCAATTTCAGGTGTGTGCCATGGCAGCTGGCAGGGATAGGATTTTTTTTTTTTTTTTGAGACAGAGTCTTGCTCTGTCACCCAGGCTGGAGTGCAGTGGCACGATCTCGGCTAACTGCAACCTCTGCCACCTCCAGGTTCAAGCGATTCTCCTGCCTCAGCCTCCCGAGTAGCTGGGATTACAGGCATACGCCACCACGCCCGACTAATTTTGTATTTTTAGTAGACATGAGGTTTCACCGTGTTGGTCAGGCTGGTCTTGAACTCCTGACCTCGTGATCCGCCTGCCTCGGCCTCCCAAAGTGCTGGGATTACAGGCATAAGCCACTGCGCCCAGCCAGGGATAGGATTTTTTTGAGACAGGTTCTCACTTGGTTGCCCAGGCTGGAATGCAATGGTGTGAACCCTGCTTGCTGCAGCTCTGATCTCCCGGGCTCAAGCAATCCTCCTGCATCAGCCTCAGCGAAGTAGCTGGATGCGCCCCACCACATTTGCCTAATGTTTTACAAAAATTTTAGTAGAGATTGTGTCTTGCCATGTTGCCCAGGCTGGTCTCTAACTCTTGGGCTCAAGTGATCCTCCTGCCTCAGCCTCCCAAAATGCTGGGATTACAGACGTGAGCCACTACACCCAGCAGGGAGGTGTTTTTGTTAGTGGAGACGGTAAAGATGAAGAACAAGGGAACAGCCTAGCAGGTAGCAGCCTGGATTAATTTTGGCCATAGGATCTATGTCTAACAAGCACGGTGAATTTAAAGGGGCCAAGACAAGATGGATGGTAACTATGAACATATTCAGAAAACTCTTTATTTTTCTGCAGATATGGGTGATGACGGATGATGAGAATTAGGCTGGATTTAGGCCAGGTGTGGTGTTTCACACCTGTCATCCCAAGACTTTGGGAGGCTGGCAGATTGCTTGAGACCAGGAGTTTGAGATCAATCTGGGAAACATGGCAAAACCCTGTGCCTGCAAATATATATATTTAGCTGGGCTAGTGTCGTGTGCCTGTAGTCCCAGCTACTCAGGAGGCTGAGGTGGGAGGATCACTTGAGCCCAGGAGGTCAAGGTTGCAGTGAGCTGTGATGGCACCACTACACTTCAGTCTGGGCAACAGAGCAAGACCTTGTCTCAAGACAAGCAAACAAAAATAATTAGGCTGGATTTCTTATCTGCATTGTTTTCTCGGATGACCAGAACTTGTTGACAAAGACTTGCTTTGATTTTTGGTAGTTTCAAGTTACATGGGTCATTACAAAATGACCTAGTCATTTAGCTTATATGATGTGTGGTGCCACAGGCGTGCCATGACAAGACCCTATTTATTTGAGGGGCAACGAATACATGCAGTTTAGACTTGGAGGGCTCTGAAAAAGACTTCAGATTTAGGACAAAAATCGTTGTCTCCATTTTGACACTCTGTGACTAGGCAGTTCACTTTTTTTTTTTTTTTTTTTTTGAGATGGAGTCTCGCTCTGTCACCCAGGCTAGAGTGCAGTGGCACAATCTTGGCTCACTGCAAGCTCCACCTCCCAGGTTCATGCCATTCTCCTGCCTCAGCCTCCCAAGTAGCTGGGACTACAGGCGCCCGCCACCACGCCCGACTAATTTTTTTGTATTTTTTTAGTAGAGATGGGGTTTCACTGTGTTAGCCAGGATGTTCTCGATCTCCTGAACTCGTGATCCGCCCGCCTCGGCCTCCCAAAGTGCTGGGATTATAGGCATAAGCCACTGCACCTGGCCTAGTTCATTCTTTAAAGTGTAGCAGAGTCATAGTCTGTAAATTATGAAAGTTGCCTAGTATAGGCTACGAATCCTATCATTTTCTTTTCTTTTTTTTTTGAGATAGAGTCTCATTTTGTTACCCAGGCTGGAGTGCAGTGGTGCGATCTCGACTCATTGCAACCTCTGCCTCCCAGGTTCAAGTGATTCTCGCCCCTCAGCCTCCCAAGTAGCTGGGATTACAGGCATGCACCACCACGACCGGCTGATTTTTATATTTTTAGTAGAGACAGGGTCTCACTATGTTGGCCAAGCTGGTCTTGAACTCCTGACCTTGAATGATCCACCCGCCTCAGCCTCCCAAAGTGCTGGGATTACAGGCATAAGCCACTGCACCCGGCCTGAATTTTCATTTTCATGAATGTATCCACATGCTTAGTGATATGTATCCCTGAAAAGGAATAGGTTTATTATGGAGTCTAAGACAATGAGTTCCTGGGAACTTTAGAGGATTGGGATGGGGTGTTCCAGTTATCTATTCTGGCATAACAAACCACCCCCAACATTAGTGATATAAATGAACCACCATTTTATTATGCTTTTGTGAGTAAGGAATTCAAGCAGAGCACAGCAGGGATGCTTGTTTCAGCTTCATGATGCTGGGCCCTCATCTAGGAAGACTGAAGGTATAGGGTCTTCCAGTTTCCCCCACTTTCTGTGTCCTGACCAAAAATCAGAGTGCCTTGACCGCTCTGTGACTCTGTCAGCTGTATGTTTTTCCCAGCAAGCTTGAATTCAAACTGGGGCCTTGAATGTTCCCAGGCCCTGATAAAGATATTTAGGTTTACTAGAAAGAAACCGGCCCCAGCACTGAGTCAAATTCCTTAAACCCTCAGTAAACTCTATGCTTTGATCCCTTTGCTGCAGACATACCTGGGTAGAACATTATTTTTCTCTTGCCCTCTGTCATGAGGATATGAGGCAGCACTCTGCATCTAAGTTCCACTAATAAATGCTTTGGACTGATCACCCTGGCATTTTGCGCTTCTTTCTTGTGAATCCCAACCAGCCCCATCTTGAGATGGTTTGGAGCACTTTGTGGGAACATTCTTGCCTCCACTTTTGGGGTGACCCAAGCTATAGGTTCGGTGGGACAAAATAAAGGGTGACTCAAATGTCTTATAGTTGGAATCGTCTGAAGCTTCTTCACTTAAATATCTGGTAGCTGGGCTGGGATGACTCAAGGGCTGTACTCTGGAGCTGTTGACCAGAGTGTTTACTTACATGTAGCCTTCCATGAGGCTTGGGCTTTGTCAGGGTATGTATGAGTAGAAAAACAAACTTAGTTTTTCCTACTATACCCTCATAACATGCTTGTGACACCAGCATGTGTGGATTTTTTCCCCCTACACATCAAGCAATCAATCAATTCTGCAGCAGACACCAGCTGGGTATCCTCCAGTTCAATTCAGACAGTATCTACTTGGAGAAAGCATTAGATCCCACAGGTTGAAGGCTCAGTCCCACAAGACTGCCCCCAACTTTTGATGCCAACAAATGCCAATTGCAAGCCCCAGGCTGTTTTACCTGTGCTTCTGATGGACGGGCTATAAATTAGGGTTTTCATGTCGCTCTTCTTGGGTTTGATTAATTTGCTAGAGTGGCTCACAGCTCAGGGGAATGCTTACTTACATTTACCAGTTTATTATAAAGGAATTTTTTTTTAATTGAGACAGAGTCTCACTCTTGTTGCCCAGGCTGGAGTGCAGTGGCACGATCTTGGTTTCCTGCAACCTCCAACTCCCTGGTTTAAGCGATTCTCCTACCTTAGCCTCCCGAGTAGCTGGGATTACAGGTGCCTGCCATCATGCCCAGCTAATTTTTATATTTTTTTTTAGTAGAGATGGGGTTTCACCATGTTGGTCAGGCTGGTCTCAAACTCCTGACCTCAAGTTGTCCCCCCGCCTTAGCCTCCCAAAGTGCTAGGATTACAGGCATGAGTCACCGTGCCCGGCCAGGATATTTTAAAGGGTACATATTGTAAAAGAAAATAAAAACAGGACCCTTTAAATTTATTATGCCACGTAAGAAGTTAAGTCCTGGAGACCGAGTCGCATGGCAAGTTTGCAAGTTCTGCTTCTTAGATTATAGATTAACTCTCTTCCTCATTGTTCTTGTCTTATAAATGACTAAGGGAGACTACGGCCCCTCCCCTTCCAATCACTCATCTTTGTTATAGATTAACTGCCTCCTTTATTGTTGTGTACCTAACTCAGAACAGAGGGCACAAAAGACCCCACGAGTGCTACAACTTCAGTGTGTAGTATTCAATATACCTTTCCTGAAAGAAAAAGACCACCTGACTAATCAGATTGTTGTAACTATGCATTAAGCCTTATATAGAGCTGGATGTAGTGGTTGGCACCTGTAATCCCAGATACTCAGGAGGCTGAGGTAGGAGGATCCCTTGAGCCAGGCAGTTAGAAGCTGCAGTGAGCTATGATTGTACCACTGGACTACAGCCTACACAAAAAATAAGACCCTGGAAAGAGAGATGTTGAAATTCTGTTAAGCTTCCTCAATCTCTGTCTATATAAACAATCCAAACTTCACATTCACAAAACACTGACTTCCATCCTTTGGAATCTGTGTTTCCCAGGAGGCTGTCCTCAAACTTTGTGCTTGAATAAACTCTCTTTAAACCAGACTCTGGCTGGGTGAGGTGGGTCACACCTGTAATCCCAGTGCTTTGGGAGGTCAAAGTGGGAGGATTACTTGAGCACTCCAGCCTGGACAACACAGCAAGACCCTGTCTCAATAAATACATAAATAAACTAGATTCTCACCCTTTTAACTATTTTAGGTTGACAAAATGAACAGCCAGATTAAGAGATACATAGGGTGAGGAGGTCCAGAAGGGTGCCAAGTGTAAAACTTCCACCCTTACGAAGTTGGGGTGAACTGCCTTTTAGACACATAGATGTATTTTTCTTCAACTTCTTGGAAGCCCCCTGCACTTAATCCTTCTGGTTTTTATGGAGACCTCATTACACAGTCACGACTGACTAAGTCATTGGCCATTGGTAGCCTTTAGTCCCTCTTCTCTCCCTGGAAGTGGAGGGTAGGGCTATGAGTTCCAACCCTCTGGGCACTTGGTTCACGTTTGGTTTATATGTCACCTTTTAACCAATGCCCTCTTTGGCTATTATATCCAAAATTGCTGCTTTCCCTTCAAAGTTAACCTGTCTCTGGTGATACCCTTTCACTTATTCCCCACTTCACCCAGTAATAATCTTGTCTGGGCACTTCTTCAGAATATCTGCGAGCTTTAGGGCAGGAGAGTACTCTGATCTGATCTGATTGATGACTTAGAAAGAAAACTGACATGTAGTGTGAGACTGTTTTGGGACTAGAGGCTGTAAATGAAGGTTATTCTTTAGAATTGCTTCCCTATCATTCTCCCATTTTAAATAAGCATCCCTTGATGTGGAAATATATATATATTTTAGATGGAGTCTCACCCTGGAGTCTCCCAGGCTGGATTGCAGTGGCACCATCTTGGCTCACTGCAACCTCTGCCTCCCAGGTTCAAGCAATTCTCCTGTCTCACCCTCCCAAGTAGCTGGGATTACAGGCATAAGCCACTGCGCCTGGCCCAAAAAAAGATTTAAATTTTTAATTTTTGTGGGTACATAGTATATATACTTTTATGGGATACATGAGATGTTTTGATACAGGCATGCAATGTGAAACAATCACATCATGGAGAGTGGGGTATTCATCTCCTCAAGCATTTATCCTTTGTGTTACAAACAATCCAATTACGATCTTCTGGTTATTTAAAAATGTACAATTGTTATTATTGACTACTGTCACCCTGTTGTGCTATCAAATAGTAGGCTTTATTCATTCTTTCTAGTTTTTGGTTTTAACCATCCCCATCTCCCTCCCAACCCCCACTACCCTTCCCAGGCTCTGGTAACTATCCTTCTACACTCTGTGACGATGAGTTCAATTGTTTTGATTTTTAGATCCGACAAATAAGTGAGAACATGTAATGTTTGTCCTTCTGTGCCTGGCTTATTTCAGTTAACACTAATGATTTCCTGGTTCCATCCATGTTGCTGAAAATGACAGGATCTTTTTCTTTTTTTTTTTTTTTTTTTGAGATGGAGTCTCGCTCTGTCACCAGGCTGGAGCGCAGTGGCAAAATCTCAGCTTACTGCAACCTCTGCCTCCCGCATTCAAGTGATTCTCCTGCCTCAGCCTCCCAAATAGCTGGGACTAGAGGCATGCACCACCACGCCCAGCTAATTTTTGTATTTTTAGTAGAGACGGGGTTTCACCATGTTGGCCACAATGGTCTTGATCTCTTGACCTTGTGATCCACCCACCTCAGCCTCCCAAAGTGCTGGGATTACAGGTGGAAGCCACTGCACCTGGTCTGGATCTTTTTTGTTTTAAGGCTAAATAGTACTCTATTGTGTATATGTACCACATTTTCTTTATCCATTCATTTGTTGATGAACACTTAGGTTGCTTCTAAATCTTAGCTATTGTGAATAGTGCTGCAACAAACATGGGAGTGCAGGTATCTCTTTGGAATACTGATTTTCGTTCTTTTGGGTCTATACCCAGCAATGGAATTGCTGGATCACATGGTAGCTCTAGTTGTAGTTTTCTGAGGAACCTCCAAACCATTCTCCATAGTGGTTGTACTAATTTACATTCCCACCAACAGTGTATGAGGGTTCCCTTTTCTCAACATCCTTGTCAGCATTTGTTATTGTCTGTCTTTTGCATAGAAGCCATTTTAACTGGAGTGAGATGATATCCCATTGACTACTCCTGCTCCTTTTTTGGTTTCCATTGGCATGGAATATCTTTTTCTAACCCTTTATTTTTAGTTTATGTGTGTCTTTATAGCTGTAGCATGTTTCTTGTAGGCAACAGATCAATGGGTCTTGCTTTTTCACCCATTCAGCCACTCTATGTCTTTTTATTGAAGAGTTTAGTCCATCTACATTTGATATTACCATTGATAAGAACTTATTCTTGCCAGGAGCGGTGGCTCACACCTGTAATCCCAGCACTTTGGGAGGTCGAGACGGGTGGATCATGAGGTCAGGAGTTCGAGACTGGCCTGGCCAACATGGTGAAACCCCGTCTCTACTAAAAATATAAAATTAGCTGGGCTTGGTGGTGCATGGCTGTAATCCCAGCTATTCAGGAGGCTGAGGCAGGAGAATCACTTGAACTCAGGAGGCAAAGGTTGCAGTGAGCTGAGACTGTGCCACTGTACTCCAGCCTGGGCAACAAGAGCGAAACTCCGTCTCAAAAAAAAAAAAAAGAACTTATTCCTGTCATTTTATTTGTTTTCTAATTGTTTTGTGGTCTTGTTTCCTTCCTGTGTTTTCCTCTAGTGAAAGTGATTTTCTCTGATATTATTTAGTTTCTTGCCTTTTTTTGTGTGTGTATCCATTGTATGTTTTTTGGTTTGAGGCTAACATGAGGCTTGCAAATACTATCTTATAACCCATTACTATAACCTGATAACAATTTAACACTATTTACATAAACAAGCAAAAAAAAACTAATAAAAACTCTATGTCTTAACTTCATCCCTGTTTTTTAACTTTTTGCTATTTCTATTTATATCTTATATAGTCTATGTCTTGAAAAGTTGTCACAGTTATTACTTTTGATTGGTTCATCATTTAGTCTTTCTACTTAGAATAAGTAGTTTCTACACCACGGTTATAGTGTTATAATGTTCTGTGTTTTTCTGTTTATGTCCTATTACCAGTGATTTTGTACCTTCAGATGATTTATTGCTCATTAATGTCCTTTTCTTTCTCATTGAAGTACTCCCTTTAGCATTTCTTGAAGGACAGGTCTGGTGTTGAAATTCCTCAGCTTTTGTCAGGGAAACCTTTATTTATCCTCGACCTTTGGGAGTTTGATTATTAAATGCTTTGAGGTAGTCTTCTTTGGGTTAAATCTGTTTGGTGTTCTATAACCTTCTTGTACTTGGATATTGGTATCTTTCTCTAAGTTTGAGAAGTTCTCAGTTATTATCCCTTTGAATAAACTTTCTACACCAATCTCTTTTTCCACCTCCTCTGTAAGGTTAGTAACTCTTAGATTTGCCCTTTTTAGGCTATTTTCTAGATCCTGTAGGCATGCTTCATTATTTTTTATTCCTTTTTCTTTTGTCTCCCTGATCATGTATTTTCAAATAGTCTGTCTTCAAGCTCACTAATTCTTTCTTCTGCTTGAATAATTCTGCTACTAAAAGACTCGAGTCTGGGTGTGGTGGCTCACACCTGTAATCCCAGAACTTTGAGAGGCTGAAACAGATAGATCACTTGAGCCCAGGAGTTCAAGACCAGCCTGGGCAACATGGCAAAACTCTATCTCTATAAAAAAATACAAGCCGAGCATGGTGGTACACACCTGTAGTCTCAGCTACTCAGGGGACTGAGGCAGGAAGACTGCCTGAGCCTGTGAGGCTGAGGCTGTAGTGAGCTGATATCCTGCCACTGCACTCCAGCCTGGGTAACAGAGTATGGCCTTGCCTCAAAAAAAAAAAACAAACAAAAAAAGATTCTGATGCTTTCTTCAGTATGCTAATTACATTTTTCAGCTCCAGAATTTCTGCTTCTTTTTAATTATTTCAATTTATTCGTTAAGTTTATCTGGTAGAATTCTGAATTCCTTCTTTCTGTTATCTTGAATTTCTTTGAGTTTCTTCAACATGCCTATTTTGAATTCTCTGTCTGAAAGGTCTCATATCTCTGTTTCTCTAGGACTGGTCTCTGGTGGTTTCTTTAGTTCATTTGGTGAGGTCATGTTTTCCCGGATGGTGCTGATACTATAGATGTTCTTCACTGTCTGGGCATTGAAGAGTTGGATATTATCAGAGTCTCTAGTATCTGGGCTTGTTTGTACTTGTCCTTCTTGGGAAGGCTTTCCAGATATTTCAAAGGACTTCACTACCGTGATCTAAGCTGTATCTGCTTTAGGGGGCACCCCAAGTCTAGTAACGCTGTGGTTCTTGCAGACTTGTAGAGGTACCACCTTGGTGTTCGTGGGTAAGATCCAAGGGAATTCCCTGGATTACTAGGCAGAAACTCTTGTCCTCTTCCCTTACATTCCTTAAACACACAAAACCTCTCTCTCTGTGCTGAGCTGCCTGGAGCTGGGGGAGGGATTACCCTGAACCCAATAACACTGTGGTTCTCTGAAGTTCTTGCAGACTCTTAGAGGCACCACCTTGATGGTCAAGGACAGCATCTGGGAGAAATTCTCTGATTACCAGGCAGAGACTCTTGTTCTCTTACCTTACTTTCTCCCAAACAAATGGAATTTCTCTCTCTGTTCTGAGCCACATAAAGCTGGGAGTGGAGTGACAGAAGTACCCCTGTGGCCACCACCACTATGACGGGACTGGGTTAGAGATGAAGCCAGCATAGCATTGGGTCTCACCCAAGACCTGCTGTAACCACTGCCTGGCTACTGCTTATGTTCACTCAAGGCTCTAGGGCTCTACAATTAGCAGGTGGCAAAGCTATCCAGGCGTGTGTCCTTCCCTTCAGGGTGGCAAGTTCCCCCAGGCGCTGGGTAGGTCCAGATGTACAGTCCAGGAGTCAGGGACTAGGGTAAAAAATCTCAGAAGTCTACCTGGTGTTCTACTGTACTGCAGCTGAGCTGGCTCTCAAACCGTAAGACACAGTCCTTCCTACTCTTCCCTTTCCTTTCTAAAGGGAGACTAGCCTCACTCTGTAACCACCATCACCACAGGCCACAGGGAGTACTGCCAGACTACCACTGATGTTTCCTTAAGGCCCAGGGGCTCTCAAGTCAGTGTGTGATGCATGCTGTCTGGCCAGAGACTCAACCGTCAGGGCAGAGGGCTCTACTCTGGATCAGGGCAGGTCAGAAATGCCATTTAGGAGTCAAGTCCTGGAATCAGGAACCCCAAGGGCCCACTTGGTGCTCTACACCTCTGTGGCCATGCTGGCACCTGAAGCCAGCAAGTCTCAGAGGTTCACCCAAGGTCCTCAACATAGTATCTGGGTATATCTGCTGGTCATTTAGGGCCCAAGGGCTCTTCAGTTAGAAGGTGATGAATACTGCCAGGACTAAGTCCTTCTCAGGGGACTTATCCTTTCTGGCAGTTTATCTGCTCTTGGTCAGGACCTCCCAGTCCATCATACATATCTGAATAACTTTCAATCTGAAAGCAGTGAAGAAGGGATCAAGAGGCCCTTCCATCCAGAGTCCCCTTTGTGACTATATACATTTTTTAATGTCTAACTCAGTCATATGGTTTGGCTCTGTGTCCCCACCCAAATCTCATCTTGAACTGTACTCTGATAATTCCCACATGTTGTGGGAGGGACCCAGTGAGAGATCACTGAATCATGGGGGTGGTTTCTCCCACACTGTTCTTGTAGTAGTCTCATGAGATCTGATGGTTTTATAAGGAGAAACTCCTTTCGGTTGTCTCTTTTTGCCTGCTGCCATCCACATAAGATGTGACTTGCTCCTCCTTGCCTTCCACCACGATTGTGAGGCCTCCTCAGCCATGTGGAACTGTAAACCCAACAAACCTCTTTCTTTTATAAATTGCCCAGTCTCAGCTATGTCTTTATCAGCAGCGTGTAAATGGACTAATACACTCAGCATCTAAGGTCCATAAAGCAATCAATATGTGTGTCTGACACACCTTTACCTGTTTACAGGACCTTAATACAGGTCCTGATTTAGCCAAAATGTCCAAGAACATGTGCATTCAATTTTAGGGGATTCATGGATCCCTTCA
Source organism: Pongo pygmaeus (assembly GCF_028885625.2). Taxonomy (NCBI): domain Eukaryota; kingdom Metazoa; phylum Chordata; class Mammalia; order Primates; family Hominidae; genus Pongo; species Pongo pygmaeus. The sequence goes on along the minus strand of NC_072392.2, from coordinate 56,975,859 downwards.
GGTAGGATTGCTGGATAAAATACAGGTGTCCAGTTAAATGTGAATTTCAGATGAACAACAAAGTTTTTTTTTGTTGTTTTTTGAGACAGGGTCTCATTCTGTCACCCAGGCTGGAGTGCAGTGGCATGATCATGGCTCACTCAACATCCTGGGCTCAAGTAATCCTCCTGCCTCAGCCTCCTTAGTAGCTAGGACTACAGGTGCACACCACCACATGTGGCTATTTTTTTTTGTAGAGATGGGGTCTTGCTATGTTGCCCAGGCTGGTCACAAATAAGTTTTTAGTATAAGTATGTCCCCTGCAATATTTGCAGAGATACTAATTATTCTTTTATGTGGGGAAGGGATCCTGAGCTTCAAAAGCGCCAGTGTCTAAGAAGTGATGAAGGATTTCCTGAATGAACTGATAACACTTGATTGGCTCCGAAGGCATGAGCAAAACTATTGCATGGAACATACTTACATTTCAAAATCGTTTGGTGTTTATCTGACATTAAGATGTGACTGGGCATTTGTACTTTTTTTTTTTTTTGAGACGGAGTCTCGCTCTGTTGCCCAGGCTGGAGTGCAGTGGCGAGATCTTGGCTCACTCCAAGTTCCGCCTCCCGGGTTCACGCCATTCTCCTGCCTCAGCCTCCCGAGTAGCTGGGACTACAGGTGCCCGCCACCACGCCTGGCTAATTTTTTGTATTTTTAGTAGAGACGGGGTTTCACCGTGTTAACCAGCATGGTCTCGATCTCCTGACCTCGTGATCCACCCGCCTCGGCCTCCCAAAGTGCTGAGATTACAGGCATGAGCCACCGCGCCCAGCCTTGTAGTTTTTTACTTGCTAAATCTGGCAATCTGATCTTGAGGCCATCCACAGCTTTCCTAGGTTCATAGTATTGAGTAAGAATTTATATAGACTGAAGAAGATTAAGAGTGTTTCTTTATTTTTTGTGGAATTATTTAACCACTTAACACTGAAGTACCAGGTGAAGGGTAAATTGAAAGAACTCTTTCCACTTCTTTTAGCTCTAAATATCAATCAGGACATTATTATTATTGCTGTTTTCTGGACTTACATCGTTATAGAGCGACTATGAGTTTGATAGTGTCACCAACAATTATGGCCAATAATTTCCATGTTAAATTTCTAGAACAGAAAGCTGTTGCATCAAATTCTTGAAATCGCAGACTTAGGAAATTAGGTTACATAAACATCAGATGTTCAGGCTGAGGAAGGAAAGAAGCTGAAACAAGTACTCCCAATTATTCAACAACCCCTTGAAGCCGCCACTGTAACTCTGGGAATTGAAATACCATTAAGTCCTATCACGGCCACCACTTAGCCTTTTATCTCTTACTATTATTTGTAATTCCATAATCAAGCTAGTTTTCCTACGAAGTTCTGGGGCAGGAGTTTTCTTTTTTCGGAAATTTCATTTGGATAAAGAAACATGGTCAAAAAGTTACAACAGTGCAAATGGTTATACAAAGAAAAACAAGTCTCTCTTCTATCGTTACCCCTAGTTCCTGGACCGCGGGTTCTTAACTTGGGTTAGGAACTGCAGTCTAAGGGTTTCTAGAGTAATGTGAATTTTCTCAATGCATAATTTTCAATATACAGATAATTTTGCTCGTTTGTGGGGAGAGGATCCAAACTTTTACCTGAGCCTCAAAAGGGTCCGTGATGCAGAGAACCTGCTGAAGTAACCGATGCGCCCGAGTGACTCGGAACGGGGGGCTGCAGATATCCTGTAATAATTTGTCCCCGTGTGAAAAGTCTACCCCTGTCCACTCCACTCCACTCCGGGGCCGCTTGGAAGGGGACGCTCTCCGTAGGAGGCATCCAGCTCTTCCTAAGTTTTCCGCCTGCCGCATTCCTCCCCTCCGGCGCGTCGGCGTGCGCTTACGTCATGACGCCGTACACGCAGCCCCGCCCCTGCAGAGATCAGCGCTGGGACGGAACCCGGGTTCCTCTCAAACCGGGATTGTGACGCTTTGGTCTGGCTGGCCGCTGTTCTCTGTCCCACTTTTTACTCAGGCCTGCGTCCGCTGCCGCCGTCTCTCAATTTGCCCCCGGAGGAGGCAGGGCGGCCGTGCCTTCTGCCGTGCGCCCGCGTGGCTGCCACCGCCCCTCCGAATCCTCCGGGGCCGCAGAGGGGTTCGCTACGGAGGGAGGCGGGGGCCTTCGGGAGGAGGAGGCGGAGGAGGCGGAGGAGGAGGGAAGGAAGATGGCGGCCGTGGAACTAGAGTGGATCCCAGAGACTCTCTATAACACCGCCATCTCCGCTGTCGTGGACAACTACATCCGCTCCCGCCGAGACATCCGCTCCTTGCCCGAGAACATCCAGTTTGATGTTTACTACAAGGTATGCGCCGTGGGCCTCCTCTCTGCTCTCCTCCAGCAACCCCGGGGGCCGCACCCCCTTCCACGTCTGCGAACCCCCGCAGTTAACGCCTCACCCCTCGCAGCAGGCTTGCCTCCCGAAACGTCTGGTGCGGTGTCCGCATTGCCAGTGGAGAAGCACCCCATCTCCCTATGCCCTGTCTCTTAAGCTTTGGGGCCTTGAAGTAATCTTCCTGAGGAGTCTTGCCCCCTGTTGGTGTTCCCTTCTACACAGTGGCCCTCTTGGGTAGGCCTTTTGCGTGGACTTCCTCTATCGCGCCCGTGTACCACCTAGTCCTTTCCTTCTAGCCCGTATCTTCAGGATATTTTCCATCCTCTCTTTCCAATTAAGTGTCAGCATCAGCTGGACTTTTTTCCGTGCTCCTCCCCCTACCCCTTCCTACTTTCTCCTCTCGCCGGCTTCCTTCCCCGAGTGTTTTAGTGTCTTTGCTTCGTGTTCCTTCGTTTCTCCTTTCTTTTCCCAATTGGGAAGGAGTTAGGGATTATTGGAAATAATCTGTGTGTTTTATTTGCATATTCTTTAAAGCTTTGATTTTTTTGTGGGAGAGGAGGAGCTCTATACTTGAAGTTGAATTAGGGATTTTGTGAAAATGAGAGTGCTGATCAACTGTTTGAAGAGGACAGGGAGAGATCTTTACTGAAAGAAAAAAATACTTTAGATTAAGTTCCTGTGTTTGAAAGTTGCAATCTTGCAGCATTGTTAAATCACCCCCCTCAAAAATCTGAACAGCAAGTCTCCCAAGTCACTCTCCAAGGAGTTTCAAGGGTAAGTGTCCTTAGATGTGGACTATTTTTGCAGTGTTTTCAGAGTGTGGAGAACTTTATGGACTCAGAGCCTGCCTTTTTCTCTCCCCCACATTGAATGTGAACACTGGATTTATTATTCAGTCCTCCTTGTCTTGAATCCGCGTCGATAACTCCTAGTGTCCAGTAGCCACCCATGCAAAATGGGTGGTAGAATTAGAAGTAGAATGTAATTTATTTTTTAGACCTTGAATACTTCCTCTTGATCTGTAAGTTGGCTAAAACAGTGTAAACTGATATTTTAACAGATGTTTATATTCTTATGTATGTACGGTGTTTTATGGCAGTTGTTTTATTGGGAAGATTGCCTGCTTTCTCCACCCCTAGAATTTTTTTTTTTTTCCAGAATTAGCAGTTGATGGGCTGCATTCTACTAAATCCAGCTGCTTTGCACCAATTCTAACAATTAGAGTGGGGTTCCCCCCTAAATATTTGGAGAAGATTCATTTAGGTCATGCGTATTATTTTGGATTTCGAGAAAAAGCTCCCTTTATTCCTAATCCCTTTGATACGTAGATTTACTTTTGTGTATTCTAAGGAAATTTTGTTCATTTAAGATACATTCCTCCCCAGGAAGGACAGATTAGATTTGTCTTTCTCAGCCTGGGAAACTGCAGCTTTGTGTGTGCTCTCTGTCCATTTTATTAAATCATATGTAATCTTGTACCTCATATGTAATCTCTCAGAGGAAATCATTGGGAATGCAATCCAAGTGTATTTACTAGTTGAATTCGTTCAAAATACTAGAATATCTTCTAGTAACTTTCACTAATTGAAGCTTTTCATTTGAAGATTATTAGTATGAATAGATGGTGCTTTTGTCAGAATTTCTGTTTCACATAGTTCACACAGTTTTAATATTGCTCCTTTTTGGTACACTTTTACTTCTTAATAGTTGTATGCTTATTGGGAGTATGGCACTGTGCTAAGATGAGGGAAGTGTTAAACATGTGCCTGTAACTATGTTAAGTGCTTTTATGTGTTACCTTGTTTAATCTTCAGAATTAAACTGTGAAGTAGAGTACAGTATAACCCTGCTTTATTGGTGAGAAAGTTAAGTAATTTAATTAAGGTCTCAAACCTGATATTTAGTTCCTGAGCTCCTTGCTCTTTTACTTAGATATCTATCTTAAGATAGTAGATTATTTTAATGAAAGATATTATAACACTAATTTTTTTATTAGCTTCTATAGAAGTGGAGTGAAAGTCAGTCCCAGGACTCTATTCTAATCTTTAATGGAGATACAAGAAGAAATTATTCTTTATATTAAAATTAAAAAAAAAATAGAGATGGGGTCTCGCTGTTTTGCCCAAGCTGATCTTGAACTCCTGGGCTCAAGCTATCCTCCTGCCTCAGCCTACTGAGTAGGTGAGACTACAGGCATATGCCACCTCACCTGGCTTTTCTTCCTTTTAAACACTGTTAGCATATACATATAAGAAACTTTTTTTATGGAGACAGGATCTTGCTCTGTTGTCCAGGCTGGAGTGCAGTTGTCATCATAGCTCACTGCAACCTTGAACCCCTGGGCTTAAGCAGTCTTTCCATCTCAGCCTCCTGAGTAGCTGGAACTACAGGTGCATGCCACCCATGCCTAGCTAATTTTTTTTTTTTTAAATTTTTAGTATAGATGTGGTCTTGATATATTGCCCAGGCTGGAAAAACTTTTTAAAGCAATATAACTGCACACATAAATATAAGATACTCACCCCCTGCCCAACTTGTGAAAATTTTAGGAAGCTTACTGTTTACAATTTCCAATTTTCTGCACTTTAAAGCCAAGGAGAAACTCTAATTACATCTCTCTTGCAGTCCAAATTTCCATCAGTAGGCATAGTCATAGACAAAATTGTAGTATTCGTGGAATCAAATTTCCCCATTCTGCTTGTTTGGTGTAGTACAGTATGACCGTGTTAATTTTTGTAATAGCTTCAGATAAAGGCACAATCGTAAAGCATTAGGAGATGGAGTTATGAAATGAGCAGAAGGTAAAGAAGCAGGAATGTTGACTGCTCTCTAAGCAGGGAAGGGAGAGCATAGAAAGGGTAAAATATGAAATGTTTTTTCTTTTTTTTTTTTTTTTAAAGAATGGAAGACATTAGAATATATTTGTTGGCTGAGTGGCAGAAACCGAGAGAGTGAGGTTGAGTATCCAAGTGTAGTGGGAAATAAGTTACGGAGCAAGGTCCCTGAGCAGGGACATGAGTTGATGAGTCTTACCTGTTTTTGGTCTTTCCTCCTTCACCGTGCATAACTTAAGGTATTATCCTTATATTGGAGTTGGGGAAAGAACTCTTCTTCTAAGATCAGAACAAAAGAATTAAAGATGTAAAAGCACAGGGCTCACTCCCATAATTCCAACACTTTGGGAAGTTGAAGCAGGAGAATCGCTTGAGCACAGGAGTTCGAGACCAGCCTAGGCAACATAGTGAGACCCCTTCTCTACAAAAAGTAGAAAAAATTATCCAGGCATGGTGGTGCATGCCTGTCATCCCAGCTACTCGGGAGGCTGAGGTGAGAGGATTGCTTGAGATCAGGAGGTCAGAGCCTGCAGTGAGCTGTGATTGTGCCACTGCACTCCAGCCTGGGCAACAGAGGGAGATCCAATCTCAAAACAAAACAAGTCGTTACTATAGGTAAGTTTGTAAGAATGATTGTCACGAATTAGGAGGTGAGTTCATTTGCTGAGGGTAAGTGATAGGAGTGGTAGCTTTTATATACGAAGTCTAAACAGAAGTTGGGAATGTCTACTGAGGTGTATGAGAAGGGAAGGTGACTAAAAATATGTAAAAGAATAGACAGTTCAATAAAAATCAGAACCCTACACAATACAGTCATGTGTTGCTTAATGACGGGGTTATGTTCTGAGAAATGCATTGTTAGGCGATTTCATGCTTGTGGGAACATCAGAGAGTATATTTACACAAGCCTAGATGGTAATAGTCTACTACACACCTAGGTTATATGGGATAGCCTATTGCTCTTAGGCTACAAACTCATATAGCATGTTGCTTTACTGAGTACCGTAGGCAGTTGTAACACAATAGTAAGTGCTTGTGTACCTAAACCAGGGGTGTCCAATCTTTTGGCTTCCCTGGGCCACATTGGAAGAAGATAAATTGTCTTGGGCCACACATAAAATACACTAACGATAGCTGATAAGCTGAGGAAAAAAAAAAAATATCATAATGTTTTAAGAAAGTTAACGAATTTCTGTTGGGTCTCATTCAAAGCTGTCCTGGGGGCCAGGTGCGGTGGCTCATGCCTGTAATCCCAGCTCTTAGGGACATAGAGGCGGGAGGATAGCTTGAACTCAGGAGTTCGAGACCTGCCTGGCTAATAAAGCGAGACCCCATTCTTCACAAAAAGAAAAAAAAAGTGTAACTCAAAGCTGACCTGGGCCACATGCGGCCCGCTGGCTGTGCATTGGGCAAGTTTCATCTAAACATAGAAAAGGTACAGTATAAAAGATAAGAAATGGTACACCTGTATAAAGCACTTACCGGGAATGGAGCTTTTAGGACTGGTAGTTGCTCTGGTAAGTCAGTGAGTGAGTGGTGAGTGAATGTGAAGGCCTAAGACATCACTGTACACTACTGTAGACGTTATAAACAGTGTATACTTAGACTACTCTAAATTAATGTTAAAAAATAAAGTAATTGGACTACAATGTCTCTAGGCAATAGGAACTTTTCAGCTCTATTATAATCTTATGGGGCCACCTTTTTATATGCAGTCGGTTGTTGACTGAAACTTTATGTGGCATGTGATCATAATGCTTGGATTCTCAAAGTTTTCTCTCCAAGGGCGTGCAACCATTTTGGTATAAAAGCGGGTAAGATGGAGTGAAAGAATTGTAAGGCAGATGGAGTGATAGATGCCTGTAGTCCCATCCTAGCTACCCAGGGATCTGAGGCTTGAAGATGGTTTGAGCCCAGAAGTTGGAGGTTGTAGTGTGCTAGCTGTGGTCGTGCCTGTGAATACTGCACTCCAGCCTGGGCAACACAATTATCTCTTAAAAGAAAATTCTAGAACTCTATATAGAGTGAAAGGAAATAGAGACGGGGCTGTGTTCTTATTCTAAAGAGTGAAGTTTATGGCCAGGCGTGGTAGCTCACACCTGTAATCCCAACAGTTTGGGAGGCTGAGCCGGGAGGGTCTCTTGAGTCCAGGAGTTCAAGACTGGCCAGGGCAATGTAGTGAGACTCCATCTCTTTAAAAAAATGAATGAAGTTTATGATCTTTTTATTTTAACTACTAAGGGTCTATTTTGTGTTTTTTCCAAATACAAAGTGTGCCACAGAGTCAAACTTTGTCTGGGTGCAGTGTTTCAGCAATGTGTTCTATGTATTCTTTTCACAATCTTAATGATTTTTTTTTTTTTTTTTTTAAACAGAGTCTTGTTCTGTTGCCTGGGCTGGAGTGCATAGGCACAATATCGGCTCAGTGCAACCTCTGCCTCCCGGGTTCAAGTGATTCTCCTGCCTCAGCCTCCCAAGTAGCTGGGATTATAGGCACCTGCCACCACATCCAGCTAATTTTTGTATTTTTAGTAGAGATGGGGTTTTACCATGTTGGCCAGGCTGGTCTTGAACTCCTGACCGCAGGTGATCCGCCTGCCTCGGCCTCCCAAAGTGCTGGGATTACAGGAGTGAGCCACTGCCCCCGGCCTCCTTAATGATTTTTTAAAAAATTAAAGTATAATGCTGAAAAGAAAAAACAAAATAAAAATAAATACCATGCTGAGAACCATACTAATTAGGTTCTGATTTAGGATCAGAGTTAATTTTTTCTTTGTCTCTGTATATTTCAGTTGTATAGCTACATACAGCCTGAACTAACATTCAGTTTTCTGAGAATTTAAAAAAATTCACTGGTGGCCAGGCATGGTGGCTTATGTCTGTAATCTCAGCACTTTGGGGCCATGGTGGGAGGATTTTGCTTGAGTCCAGGAGTTTGAGACCAGCCTGGGCAACATAGTGAGATCCCATCTCTAGAACAAAGAAAAAATTAGCCATGTGTAGTGTTGCATGTCTATAGTCTCAGCTACTCAGGAGGCTGAGGCAGGAGGATTGCTTGAGCCCAGGAGGCTGAGGTTGCAGTGAGCTGTCATTGCATCAGCATACTCCAGCCTGGGTGACAGGGTGAGACCTTGTCTCAAAAAAAAAAAAAAAAAAATTTAAATTTGGCTACTAAAATTATAAAAGTGTCAGAATAAATTATTGGGTCAATATTTTGCAGTGGGAAATGACTAAAATTTCTTCTTTAAAGAAATTATTTTTCTTTCTTTTTTAAGAGACAAGTCCTCCCTCTGTCTCCCAGGCTGTAGTGCAGTGGCATAATCATATCTCACTGCAGCCTTGGACTCTTGGCCCCAAGTGATCCTCCTGCCTCATCGTCCCGAGTAGCTAGGACTACAGATGCATACCACCACACCTGGTTAATTAAAAAAAAAATTTCTCCTTCCTGTAGGAGATAACAACAACAAAAAACCTTAAAAATTTTTTTTTTTTGTAGAGACTGACCGTATCTCACTTTGTTGCCCAAGCTGGTCTTGAACCTTAGCCTCAAGCAGTCTTCCCACCTCAGCCCCAAAAAGTGCTGGGATTACAGGTGTGAGTCACTGTGCCTAGCCTAAAAAATTATTTTTAAGGTAATGTACAAATTATGAAAATGTCAAACACTATAAAAATAAGTGGCCAGGAGCAGTGGCTCATGCCTGTAATCCCAGCACTTGGGGAGACCAAAGCGGGAGGACTGCTTGAGCCCAAGAGTTTGAGACCAGCCTGGGCAACATAGGGAGACACTGTCTTTACCAGAAAAAAAAAAAAATTTGTTCAGATGTGGTGGTGCATGCCTGTGGTCCCAGTTGCTTGGGAGGCTGAGGTGGAAAGATCATTTGAAGCTTGGCAAGTCGAGGCCGCTCAATGAGCTGTGATTGTGCCACTGCACACTAGCCTGGGCAACACAGTGAGAACTTGTCTCAAAGGGGAAAAAAAAAAGTAATGTAAAAATAATTTTAAAATCTATCTTTACCTCTTGTCTTATCTTGCCAACACTGTAATGCCATCTTGGCATGAAGAAGGCATTTCTAAGAATGAAACCAAATCCCAGAAGGAAAAAAAAGAAATTGATGTGTTGGAATGCATTAAAAAGTAGAGCAGGGAGCAGTGGCTCACTCTTGTAATCTGAGAACTTTGGGAGGCCAAGGTGGGAGAATGGCTTGAGCCTAAGAGTTCTAGACCTACCTGGGCAACATAGGGAGACCCTGTCTCTACAAAAAAATTAAAAATTAGTCTGGCATGGTGGCACATGCCTGCGGTCCCAGCTACTCAGGAGGATCGCTTGGGCCTGGGAGATTCAAGGCTGCAGTGAGTGGTTATCATGACACTGCACTCTCAGCCTCCAGAGTGAGACCCTGTCTCTTTCTCTCTCTCTCTCTCTCACACACACACACACACACAAAAGGCTGGGCATGGTAGCTCATGCCTGTAATCCCAGCACTTTGAGAGGTCGAGACAGGCAGATTGCTTAAGCCTAAGAGTTCAAGACTAGCCTGGGTAACATGGCAAAATGGTGTCTCTACCAAAAACAATAAAAAATTAGCTAGGCATGGCGACATACACCTGTAGTGCCAGTTACTTGGGAGAATTGCTTGAGCCCAGGATGCAGAGGTTGCAGTGAGCCAAGATCATGCTACTGCACTGCAGACAGGTTGAGACTGTCTCAAAAAAAAAAAAAAAAAAAAAAAGGAAATTGTAAGCACACTTTAAAAAAACACTATGCAGATGACAGCATTTGACAGATGAAGGGCATGTTTTCTAATACAGAAAGATCTAATACTAATCAGTTTGAAAAAGGCAGCTAAGGCAACTAATTCATGTCCCAAAAACCAGCTTACAGAAGAGGAAATATGAATGGCCAGTGAACATTAAAAGATACTCAACTGAAATACAAATTTAAATGCAAGATGAAGCCAGATGCAAGGTAATCATGAAGATGAAGAAAGAAAATCTGGAGGAATTCAACTTAATTGTTACCTGGCTATAACAATTAAGGTAATATGGTATTGGCACATGGATTGACAGACAGACCAATGGATCAAAATGGACAGTCCAGAAACAGACTGACACATATGCTATCACCTGTATTATGATAAAAGTGACACAGCACTATGATAGGGAAAGGAAAGTCAAATTAATGGTATTGGTTAATTAATTTCTGTATCAGGGAAGAAAGTATCTTGACTTTACCTCACACCACACACAAAAGTCATTTCCAGATAAATTGCTGATCCAAATACGAAAAAAGTTTTTTAGAAAAAAATTTTCTTTATGTCAGCAAAGATTAATTTGGATCTCAAAGTGGTTAAATATAAAGGAAGTGTGATAAATTGGTGCTATATTAAGATCAAGAACATCTCATCAAAAGATATCATTAAGCAAGTGAAGAGTCAAGCCACAGAGTGGGAGAAGATAGACGCAGTACCTGTATCTGACAAAGGACTCATTGTACACCTAAAGAACTGTACATTAATAGCAGAGAAAAGGCCCAGCGTGATGGCTCACGCCTGTAATCCCAGCACTTTGAGAGGCCAAGGCAGGGGATCACCTGAGGTCAGGAGTTCAAGACCAGCCTGGCCAACATGGTGAAACCCCATCTCCACTAAAAATAAAAAAATTAGCCAAGCATGGTGACAAGCACTTGTAATCCCAGCTACTTGGGAGTCTGAGGCAGGAGAATTGCTTGAACCCAGGAGACGGAGGCTGCAGCGAGCTGAGATCATGCCATTGCACTCCAGGCCGGGTGACACAGCGAGAAAAATACTCAGTTTTTTGTTTGTTTGTTTGTTTTTTGAAGAGAATTTGAATAGGCATCCCAAAAGAATATTCAAAAGGCCAGACATTTAGAAAGAAACTCAACCTTATTTTGTCTTCAGAGAAGTACTGTTTTACTGTACACCCATCACAGTGACTCAATGAAAATGTTAGCAAGGATATGGAGAAATAAAAAACTCTCATACATTGTTAATGGGAATATAAGTTGATATGCCATTTTAGAAAAGTAGCATTATCTACTAAAACTGAACATAAACATACCCTGTAACCCAGTAATGCTACTTCAAGTTATATACACTTATGAATGTACATAGCACTGCTATTCATAATAGCCCAAAGGTGGAAACTGTCCAAATACCCATCAATAGAAGAATATTAATAAATAGTGGGATAGTCATGTAGTAGAATATTACACAATGAGAATGAACAACAACTACTTGAAATAATGTGGATGAATCTTGCAAATGATAATGAGTGAAATAAACCAGTCACAGGAATATATACCAGAGGTTCCTAAACTTTCTCCCTTTATAACCCTTGGTTCATGGCAACCCCAGGCCAAAAGAAATACCTGACAGTTCTGTTTATTAAGTAGTTAGATCCAAAAAACTTCATATTATGTATGTCCTAACAACTTAAGTTCTGTTTTTTAAAATGCACAAAAATTGAAAGAAAAAAACTTTCATTCTTAGACAACCACATTAACTAATGGGATGTTTGTTTGTTGGGCACTGTACAGCGTCTCAAACCTTGGAATCAGATTGGATACCACCACTCTTATCTTTTTTTTTTTTTTTTTTTTTGAGAGGGAGTCTCACTCTTCTGCTGAGGCAGCGGTGCAGTGGCATGATCTCTGCTCATTGCAACCTCTGCCTTCTGGGTTCAAGCAGTTCTGCCTCAGCCTCCCCAGTAGGTGGGATTACAGGTGCACGCCACCACACCGGGCTAATTTTTTATATTTTTGGTAGAGATGGGTTTTCACCATATTGGCCAGGCTGGTCTCCAACTCCTGACCTCAAGTGATCTGTCTGTCTCGGCCTCCCAGAGTGTTGGGATCACTGCACCCAGCTTCATCTGATGTTCCTTATTGACTTTTGCATATTACTCTTTTTATCACAGCAACCACCGAAAACACAGCTTCATAAAGATGTCATTGAAAGCAATGTAGTATACCAGTCTAGTAGTTGATATAGTGCATTGCAGATGTTGAATGTTGTTTCTCTCAAATTAAGAATATCTAGCAGTGACTCAGGGCACCTTGGTGCACAGTTTGGAAACTGAATGTATAATATATGATGCCATTTATGTGAAGTTCAAAACAGGCAAAATTTAGTTGTTGGAAGTTAGGAGATGCTATTCTTGGACAGTAGTGACGATGCAGGGACAGATATGAGGGGAGGCTTCTGAGATTCTAGTTATACTTTTTTATTATCTGGATGCTGGTTACAAGTGAAAAATTTATCAAGCTTCACATTTCAAATATGAGTTGTGCGCTCTTCTGTATGCATGTTATACTTTGATTTAAAAATGTTAAAATAGGCTGGGCATGGTGGCTCATGCCTGTAATCCCAGCACTTTGGAAGGCCAGGGTGGGTGGATCGCCTGAGTTCAGGAGTTCGAGACCAGCCTTGCCAACATGGTGAAACCCCGTCTCTACTAAAAGTACAAAAATTAGCCAGGCATGGTGGCTGGTGCCTGTAATCCCAGCTACTTGAAAGGCTGAGGCAGGAGATCTGCTTGAACCCGGGAGATGGAGGTTGCAGTGAGCCAAGATTGCGCCACTGCACTCCATCCTGGGTGACAGGGTGAGGCTCTGTCTCAAAAAAAAAAAAAAAAAAAATTTAAAATAGGCCAGGCGCAGTGGTTCATGCCTGTAATCTCAGCACTTTGGGAGGCCGAGGTGGGTGGATTACTTGAGGTCAGGAATTCGACACCAGCCTGGACAACATAGTGAAACCCCGTCTCTACTAAACATACAAAAATTAGCTGGGCGTGGTGGCGGATACCTGTAATCCCAGCTACTTGGGAGGCTAAGGCAGAAGAGTCACTTGAACCTGGGAGGTGGCAGTTGCAATGAGCTGAGATTGCACTGCTGCACCCCAGCCTGGGTGACAGAGTGAGACCCTGCCTCAAAAAAAAAAAAAAAAGTTTTAAAATAACATCAGCCTTCACCTATCAGATTGTCATGCTTTAAAAATTCAAATCACTCATACCCTTTAACCAACAATGCAATTTAAAGAATTTTTCCTCCAGGAATACTTGTTGAATGTGTGGAAAATCCTATTAGAGGATATTCGGTGTTTGTTCATAAACAACATTGTTTATGATGGCAAAAATTGAAAACAACCATATGCTAATCAGGAATGGAATATCATAGTGCATTTATAAAGAATGAGTATTCTATATATACTGGAGTAGAGATGCCAGAACATAGAGCAAGTAGGGAGAATAAAAAGTTTGTTACAAAGTAGTGTGAATAGAATCATCTTATGTGTGTGTTTTGTTTTTGTTTTTTTGGTAGAAACGGGGTCTGGCTCTGTTGCCCAGGCTGGTCTTGAATTCCTGGCGTTAGGCGGTCTTCCTGCCTTGGCTTCCTAAAGTGCTGGCATTATAGGTATGAGCCACCTTGCCTAGCCTCCACTGTGGGTTTTTTGTTTGTTTTGAGACAGGGTCTTGCTCTGTTACCCAGGCTGGAATGCAGTGGTGCAATCACCACTTACTACAACCTCCACCTCCTAGGCTCAAGTGATCCTCCCTAGTAGCTGGGACTTACAGCTGTGTACTGCATGCTCAGCTAATTTTTGTATTTTTTGTAGAGATGAGGTTTTGCCGCGTTGTTCAGGCTGGTGTTCAACTCCTGGGTTCAAGTGATCTTCCTGCCACAGCCTTCCAAAGTGTTGGGATTATAATGGCGTGAGCCACCATGCCTGGCTGTGTGGTTTTTGTTTTTGTTTTTTTTTTTAATGTGGGGAAAATATGTATATTTATGTGTTTGCATTGAAAGAAGAATATAGGGGAACACAACAAAATTTTAATGGTGTTTACTCAAGGGGTAGGATCGCAGTTGCTTTTTACTTTGTACATATATGCTCTTTTTTTTTTTTTTTTTTTTTCTAAGACGGAGCTTCACTCTTCTTGCCCAAGCTGGAGTGCAATGGCATCTGCAACCTCTGCTTCCCAGGTTCAAGTGATTCTCCTGCCTCAGCCTCCCGAGTAGCTGGGATTACAGGTGCCCACCACTACGCCCGGCTAATTTTTTTGTATTTTTAGTAGAAATGGGGTTTCACCATGTTAGCCAGGCTGGTCTCGAACTCCTGACCTCAGGTGATCGTCCTGCTTCGGCCTCTCAAAGTACTGGGATTACAGATGTGAGCCACCATGCCCGCCCTCAAAATAAAAATGTAGAAAACATTGATTTTGGTGGATCTATCTTGACAACCATATTTCTCCATGAGAAGCTTCAGCTGTTCCTCCTTCATGTCCATCTTCTGAAATGCCCTGTTGGCATTATAGTACAAAACCACAAGTTATCTGTCACAAAAATTGAATCCCGATAGATGATCACAAGCATTCTTGGCAACAAAGATGTCTTCACAGACCACATAAGCTGTTCCTCTAGTTTCAGGTGTGCTCTCCACTCTGATTTGATGAATAGGTCCATATTTCCCAAATATACATTGATTCAGCTGTGATTGTGTATGGCAAATTTCTTATATACAATATCTGATGTACTTCAGGTGGAAGTCGAATGCTCGCCCTCCTGGCCGCTTGCACTGCTGTCTTGGCAGGCTGATGAGGTTACTGTAGCAAATACTGAAATTCTTCTGGACACCTTCCGAGCTCGCTGGGCTTCAGGCACTGCACAGCGTCAGGGGCGGGACATGAACACCCAAGTACTGCTGGAAGCTGTTATAGCACCCACGGAATAGCGCTGTCTCACGCCAAGATGCGTCCATGTAGTGTTCCCTTTCGAATAGACTCCCAAGGCCCCCCCAAAAAAAAAGAAAAGAAAATTTTTTTTTAAGTGAAGAGTTTCAGACTTATTTCTGAAACTGTATACTTACATATTCAGCATTCTTTTTTTTCGTTTCTTTTCTTTTCCTTTTTTTCTTTTTTAGATGGAGTCTCACTCTGTTGCCTAGGCTGGAGTGTAATGGTGCAGTCTCGGCTCACTGCAACCTCCGCCTCCTGGGTTCAAACGGTTCTCCTGCCTCAGCCTCCTGAGTAGCTGGGACTACAGGCGCGTGCCATCACACCCGACTATTTTTTGTATTTTTTGTAGAGACGGGGTTTCACTATGTTGGCCAGGCTGGTCTCGAACTTCTGACCTCGTGATCCTCCCACCTTAGCCTCCCAAAGTGCTGGGGTTACAGGTGTGAGCCACTGCACCTAGCCCTATTCAACATTCTTGAGGTGCTAACCAGTACTGTTAAAATTAGTAAAAAGCCAGCAAAGTCAACTGAAAAACTATAGCAGTAAGATAATTCAGTAAAGGGGCTGATTACATGTTTATAATTAAAAATTCAATTTTTCTATATGCAATATAGGAAGGATTATATCTGACTCAAAATAATAAAACACCTCTTTGGGAGGCCGAGGTGGGCGGATCACGAGGTTAGGAGATCGAGACCATCCTGGCTAACACGGTGAAACCCCGTCTCTTCTAAAAAATACAAAAAATTAGCTGGGCGTGTCGGTGGGCACTTGTAGTCCCAGCTACTCGGGAGGCTGAGGCAGGAGAATGGCTTGAACCCGGGAGTCAGAGCTTGCCGTGAGCCGAGATTGGGCCATGTACTCCAGCCTGGGTGACAGAGCGAGACTCCATCTCAAAAAAAAAAAAAAAACACCTCAAGGAGTGAGTCCAAAAAGACACCCAGAAGTCTTCAATAAATGTAGAAGAGCCAATATTTTGTTCCTAGGTTGGAAGATTTGGGGTTTTAAAGATGTAACTTTTCCCAGAATCTATATATTCAGTGTGAACTTAATCAGAATCCCCAGAACAGTTCTTAGAACCAAGTTAAAAATTTTAAAAATGTGTAGTGGGAAAAAATATATCTATTATATAATAGAGGATTAAAGTTTATTAAGCATATTCAAAACTCTCGCAAATCAATAAGAAAAGGAGGACTGAAAAGAAGTGTGCCATTATGTTGACAGTGATTTTCCTCTGTAGATGGTAAAAATCAGCAATTTTTTGAAATTCCCTGCATTTTCTAATGTTTTTAAAAACATAAATTCTGAAATCAGAGGAAACAAATGTTTTACAGTTGGTTATCTAGAATACAGAATGAGTTTTCTTATAGAGACAGAAAGTGTTTTTTCTTTTTTTTTTTTTCGATGGAGTCTTGCTATGTCGCCAGGCTGAAATGCAGTGATGCGATCTCGGCTCACCGCAACCTCTGATTTCCGAGTTCAAGCGTTTCTCCTGCCTCAGTCTGCCGAGTAGCTAGGATTACAGGCACACAACACCACACCCAGCTAATTTTTGTATTTTTAGTAGAGACGGGGCCACCATGTTGGCCAGGATGGTCTCGATCTCCTGACCTCATGATCCACCCAGCTCGGCCTCCCAAAGTGCTGGGATTACAGGCGTGAGCCACCGCGCCCGGCAGAAAGTGTTTTCTTATAGCTATACTGCCCTCTCCATCTGTCTCATGGAAACACTTCTGATTTTCACCACATATTGATAGTGAAACTTCAAGAAGAGAAGCTGAGAAACTTATCCCAAATATAGAGATTGCTGGTATATATTGTGTTATGTATGACTGGTTATCGCTGGCTAGGCCTTCCATCTAACTAGATTTTTGTTTTGAACTTCCATTTGTGCTGTGGTAACATCTTCTACCACTAACAAAATCATACTATCTTGAAAATTATGCCATTGACCTATAAAGTGAGGTACAGAGTTGGAGCATCTGGGTAAATACACATAAGTTCATTCTTTTAACCATTGAGGGGAAAAAACTCTTAATTTCTTGTTTCATGGATGATTGACCTAGTGACATCATCATCATAAATGGGCAGCATATTTAAGTTTTAGTAAAGAGTTGCCCTTTTATTTGAATATTATCTGAAATGACACTTTAACGAAGCAACAGATAAAAGACATTAAATGTACAGTATAAAGTACAAAGAAAAGGAATATCAATATTCTAATATAATTTTTTTCAGAGTACATTTCAGATGATTTTTTTTCCCCCCAGAAACAGGATCTCACTTTGTTGCCCAGGCTCTGGCGTAGTGGAGCAATTATGGCTCACTGCGGCCTCAACCTCCCAGGCTCAGGCAAACCTCCCACCTCAGCCTCCCAAGTACCTGGGGCACACGCCACCATGCTTGGCCAGTTTTTTTATTTTTTGTAATGATGGGGGTCTCCCTGTGTTGTCCAGGCTGGCCTTAAACTCCTGGGCTCAAGCATTCCTCCCACCTTGGCCTCCCAGAGTGCTGGGATTACAGGTGTGACCTACCATGCCCAACATCAGATGAGTTTTTTACTTTTTAAAATTATTTGTTTTGAGACAGGATTTTGCTGTGTTGTCCAGGCTGGAGTGCAGTGGTATAATCATGACTCACTGCAGCCTCGACCTTCAGGGCTCAAGTGATCCTTCCACCTCGGCCACCCAAGTAGTTCGGACTACAGGTATGTACTACCACGTCTGGGTAATTTTTTATTTTTTGTGGAGATGGGGGTCTTGCTACATTGCCCAGGCTGGTCTCAAACTCCTGGTCTCAAGCAATCCTCTCGTCTCGGCTTGCCAAATTGCTGGGATTACAGGTATGAACCACTGTGCCAGCCTTCAGATGAGTTTTGAGATCAGAGGATAATAATAAATGAATCATGTAAGTGATGATAACTCATGTTTGTTAAATGAAACATATTCTTTTATGTTAGAGGTAAAGGATACATTTACAAGACTTTTCTTTTTTAAGAAATTAAATACATACAAAAATAGAATAGAATAATGGATTCCTATGTCTATCACCTAGCTTTAACAATTATCGATTCTTGGCCAGTCTCGTTACTGAATCTCTTCTCCCATTCACTTTCCCCTTTCGTGTGATATTTGGAAGCAAATCTAGGCATCAGATGATTTCTTTTTTGTTGTTGTTTTTTGTGTTTTTTGAGACGGAGTTTCACTGTTGTTGCCCAGGCTGGAGTGCAATGGTGCAATTTCGGCTCACCGCAACCTCCACCTCCTGGGTTCAAGCAATTCTCCTGCCTCAGCCCCCCAGGTAGCTGGGATTACAGGCATGCGCCACCACGCCTGGCTAATTTTGTATTTTTAGTAGAGATGGGATTTCTCTATGTTAGTCAGGCTGGTCTCAAACTCCCAAGCTCAGGTGATCCACCTGCCTAGGCCTCTTAAAGTGCTGGGATTACAGGCGTGAGCCACCACACCTGGCCAGGTAATTTCATCTAGAAATATTTTAGTAACTACCATACTGTTATAACACCTGAGGAAAATGAACGGTAATTCCTTAATGTTCTTAAATGTACAGTCACTGTTCAAATTTTCAGTTGTTTCAAACATGTATTTTTTTTTTGAGACAGAGTCTTGCTCTGTCGCCCAGGTTGGAGTGCAGTGGTGCAATCTCGACTCACTACAACCTCCGCCTCCCAGGTTCAAGCAATTCTTCTGCCTTAGCCTCCTGGTAGCTGGGACTACAGGCACGCACCACCATGCCTGGCCAATTTTTGTATTTTTAGTAGAGACGGGGTTTCACCATGCTGGCCAAGTTGGTCTTGAACTCCTGACCTTGTGATCCACCTGCCTCAGCCTCCCAAAGTGCTGGGATTACAGCCATGAGCCACCACGCCTGGCCTCAAATGTGTATATTTTTATAGTTTGCTTGTTTGGATCAAGATGCAGGTAAGTTCCACATGTTAGCATTTTCTTGATATACCTCTTTAGTCTCTCTTGATCTATAGTTTACCTTTCCTTCTGTTTTATTTTCTTTGCAATTTACTTGTTAAGAAACACATTCATTTGTCCTGTAGACTCTAAAAGAGTTTCCTGAAGTCTAGATTTTGCTGGTCAGTATATACAGCATTTTCATCTCCCCTCAGAAACACCTGGGTGTTTTTGCATTTGTCTGTTTGGGGACTTCATGGGTTTCACTGGTTTCAGGCCAGTTTTTAATGCCAGATTCTGAGTTTGGGGTCTGTAAATCATCTAGGTAGTATCAATTTGGACTAGGTACCCATGTGTGTCCTGGGCTGGAGGTTTCAGTTTTTCATAGGAGACTTGCTAAGGCTAGAGGAGATGTCCTAGACTTCTTTAGGCACGTAGTTAGATTTCTTTGGGCAGGTAGTTAATCTCCAGGTCTCTTTGCTTACAGGATATGCTGCCTCAGCTCCTTTCTGGTCTTTGATACTCCAGCTTGAAATCATTCAGAGGTATAAACTACTCTGTTTTCCTTCTTTCCTAGCTGCTTTCAAGTTTGTGTTTTCTTAATTTTTGGCAACTGTGGAGTTTCTATGCTTGGTTTCAATTTAGCTATTTATCCAAAAGTTATTTTGTGATTTTTTTTAATATGTATCCAGCCTTCCTGTGTCCGAAAAAGGGTTGAAAGGTTAGCATCTTTGTCAGTGCTATGTGCCGTATTGCTAGAAGTGTTACTAGCAATTCCTCTGCATCTGAAGTTCTTGGAGTGGATATTTTATCTGTATTCTTAAAGCAGTTTGCCTACCTTCATCGTATAATCTGTGAACATTATTTTTCTGTTCTGAAAGATTCTAAATTTTTTGAAATCAGAGAACAGTTCTGCCAAAAAATACACAAATTAGCGAGGCATTGGTGGCTCGCACCTGTAGTCCCAGCTACTCTAGAGGCTGAGGCTGGAGAATCGCTTGAGCCCAGGAAGCGGAGGCTGCAGTGAGCTGGGATTGCACCGCTGCACTCCAGCCTGGGTGGCAGAGTGAGACCCTGTCTCAAAAAAAAAAAAAAAAAAAACAACAACTTGGCTGGGTGTAGCAGGGTGTGTCTTTAGTTGTAGCTACTTGGGAGGTTGAGGTGGGAGAATCTCTTGAGCCCAGGAGTTGGAGGCTGCAGTGAGCTATGATCACGCCACTGCACTCCAGCCAAGGTGACAGTGAGACCCTGATTCAAAAAAATCAAAATGAAAGGTGCTTATAGACTAATTGGAGAGGCAATAGTCAACTGTGTGAAAGTGAGGTTTTTCCCAAAGTATCAAATTTACCAACCGGATTAATCTGGATAATTTCAGTAAATAAGGATGTAATATAATAACAATACTAAATAATTGATTCCCTAATTATAAACTCCAGAGTAGAGACTGTGTCTTGAATTTTTTTGTGTCTTCTGAGGTTCTGAATTCCATCCAAAGTAAGTAAGTGCCAATTTGGATTATTCATTTAGAAAATATTTAATGGGGCCAGGCATGGTGGCTCATGCTTGTAATCCCAGCACTTTGGGAGGCTGAGGTGGGCAGCTCACTTGAGGTCAGGCGTTCTAGACCAGCCTGGCCAACATGACAAAATCCCATCTCTACTAAAAGTATAAAAATTAGCCGGGCATGGTGATACATGCCTTTAATCCCAGCTATTCAGGAGACTGAGGCACGAGAACCACTTGAACCCAGTAGGCGGAGGTTGAAGTGAGTCAAGATTTTGCCACTGCACTCTAGCCTGGGTGACGGAATGAGACTCTGTCTCAAAAAAAAAAAAAGAAAAATATTTAATGGGGCAAGGGTTGAAAAACTACTTACTGGGTACTGTTTCACTACTTGGGTATGGGTTCATTTGAAGCCCACACCCCAGCATTATGCAATATAACCATGTAACAAGCCTGCACATGTACCCCTGAATCTAAAATTTTTGAAAAGCGAGGAAATAAGAATTTTTTTTTTTTTGAGATGGAGTCTCGCTCTGTCGCCAGGCTGTAGTGCAGTGGCGTGATTTCAGCTCACTGCAACCTCTGCCTCCCAGGTTCAAGAGATTCTCCTGCCTCAGCTTCCCGAGTAGCTGGGACTACAGGCACCCGCCACCACGCCCACCTAATTTTTGTATTTTTAGTAGAAACGGGGTTTCACCATGTTGGCCAGGGTGGTCTCGATCTCTTGACCTCGTGATCTGCCCGCCTCAGCCTCCCAAAGTGCTGGGATTACAGGCGTGAGCCACCACGCCCAGCTGAAAATATTTTTTTAAAAGAAAATATTGAATGTATATCTTGTACTAGGCACTGTGCTAGGTATTGGGAATATAGTGGTGACTGTAGTCACCTCATAGAATGTAGAATGTGATGGAATAATATATTTAACAAATGACTGTTTAAGTGAATGCATGCACATCTTAATGTTACTGTGGAGGTAGAAAAACAGTGTGTCATGAGAAAGTTTAACAGGACATAGAATTTAGATTGCCGAGTCAGGGGAAGAGCTCTGTGAGGAAGTGACCTAGTGTAGTTGAGAGGATTTGGATGAGTTATAAACTAACCAGGCAAAGAGTCATGTTACCAGTGCTTCATGTAGAGGTAGTAGCATATGTGTGCAAAAGTTATGAGCCACAAGAAAGCTAAGGTGGCAGGAGTGTAGGAGACAGGGAGAAACAATAGTAAACGATGAGGTCAGAAATACAGGCAGGCATCAAGGCCAGGGGCAGTGGCTCAGGCCGGTAATCCCAGCACTTTGGGAGGCCTAGGTGGGAGTATCACTTGAGCCCAAGAGTTTGTAGACCAGGCTAGGCAACATAGTGTGACCCCGTCTCTACAAAAAATGGAAAAATTAGCCAGGCATGGTTGTGCATGCCTGTAGTACCAGCTACTATCTGGAGCTGAGGTGGGTGGATTGCTTGAGCCCAGGAAGGAGATTGAGGCTGCAGTGAGTCATGATCATGCCACTGCCCTCCAGCTTGTGAGACAGAGGGGAGACAGAGGAAGGCCAGGCATGGTGGCTCACACCTGTAATCCCAGCACTTTAGGAGGCCGAGGCAGGTGGATCACCTAGGTCAGGAGTTCGAGAACAGCCTGGCCAACATGGTGAAACCCCATCTCTACTAAAAATACAGAAATTAGCTGGGCATGGTGGCGGGCGCCTGTAATCCCAGCTACTCGAGAGACTGAGGCATGAGAATTGCTTGCACCTGGGAGGCAGAGGTAGTGAGCCCAAGTGTCACCACTACACTCCAGCCTGGGCGACAAGAGTGAAACTCCATCTCAAAGAAAAAAAAAAACGCAGGGGTCAGGTGGCTTTTAGGATCTCAGAGTTAACATTAAAGATTTTGGATTATGGGCCGGGCGCGGTGGCTCACACCGGTAATCCCAGCACTTTGGGAGGTCGCGGTGGGCGGATCACAAGGTCAGGAGATTGAAACTATCCTGGCTAACACGGTGAAACCCTGTCTCTACTAAAAATACAAAAAATGAGCTGGGCATGGTGGCGGGCGCCTGTAGTCCCAGCTACTCGGGAGGCTGAGGCAGGAGAATGGCATGAACCCGGGAGGCGGAGCTTGCAGTGAGCCGAGATCGTGCCACTGCGCTCCAACCTGGGCGACAGAGCAAGACTCCATCTCAAAACAAAAAAGATTTTGGATTATGTTCTACATTGTGGGTGCCATTTAAATAAAGGTTTTAAACAAGAGAATGGCATGATGTAAGTCACTTTTTTACAAGATTATTCTGGTTACTGTGTGGACCGTAATTTTGAGGGAGACGAGTGTTAATGGAGAGACTAATTCTATCAAACCTTTACAGTAATCTAGGTGAAATATTTGAGATATAAATCTTATACCATATATATAAACATTGTATTATTTCAGATTTTTATATGGATGCATACATAATGTAGATATACAATTTAGAAGCAAAAGTGGAATTTTATTACACTTTTCAGGAACTTGTTCACTTCATATAACGTGGTCATTTTTCCTTGATAACAACCCCTTTTCATTTCTGAAGTTTTGGCTATTTAAAGACTGTCTGAGAAAGTTCCAAACATGAATGAGATGCACAGGTTTCATTGGTATGTGTGAGTGTGATGTGTGAGTGTGTGCATGCAATTATGTGCCTTCAGTTTTTCTTAGAACATAGGTGTTTTTTGGTTGGTTGGTTGTTTTTGAGACAAAGTCTCAGTGTCATCCAGGCTGGAGTGCAGTGCACAATATCAGCTCATTGCAACCTCCGCCTCCTGACTTTGAGCAATTCTTATGCCTCAGCTTCCCAAGTAGCTGGGACACGCAACCATGCCGGGCTAATTTTTATATTTTTGGTATAGTCAGGGTTTCGCCGTGTTGGCCAGGCTGATCTTGAATTTTACCTGTGATGTAATGCTTAGGAAAGCAGTGTTAGCAGGTAGCTTTTAATACTGCTGTGATATAATTTTTTACCATTTAAAACTTCGATAAATGTGGAATTCATTTTTGTTACATTTTATCAGGTAGGCATCTTTGTTTACCCATTTTTATGCACTGTTTATTAAGTAATTTTTTTCTTTCCTCAGTGATCTTAAAATGCTTCTTTTGTCATACGTTGATTTTTATATACACTAAGGTCTGTTTTTGAACTTTGCATTTTGTTCTGTTGGTTGGTTGATCTTCATAACTGTATAATACTGTTTTAATTGTATTTTATTATCTGTTTTTATATCTGGTGGGAGATAATTTGCCTACTTCTAGAAATAAGCTTGTTTTCCCTTTCTTTAAGGTACCAACAGCTAAAAGTAGTTGATATAGCCCTTCAATAGCTTCATTATGCTACGGGTACATAATATAAACACTGTAATGAACTAAAATAAGTTTTAAAAATCTTATATGAGAATCATTACCGGAACAGAAAGCATCAGTTTCCTCTCTTCTAAGCTCTCTTTCATAAGATGTATGAATCTGTGAGGGGATTAACCTTTAAATCTTCTATCATTTCTATAAAAATATTTTAAATTGTCCATTTAATACTTTTAAAATTTTCCTTTTATATTATCTTCAAGAGGCAATATACGGTAAGTTGTTAAGAACATGGATGTAGGGACAGACTGCCTGGGTCGGATTCCTGCTTTGCGCATCCTAACTATGATTTTGAGAAGGTTATTTAACTGTATATGACTCAGTTTCCTCATTTGTAAAAGGATAAAATGAATAATTTATGAAAAGCACTGAGAACAGTGCCTGACACCTAAAAGATCTCTGTATGATTAGAAGTTATTTTTATTCTGGATTGGTATCCAAACACCCCTTTAATTCATAAAATGTATTAATTTCAGGCCGGGCACGGTGGCAGACACCTATAATCCCAGCACATTGGGAGGCTGAGGCAGGCGGATCACCTGAGGTCAGGAGTTCAAGACCAGCCTGGCCAACATGGTGAAACCCCATCTCTACTAAAAATACAAAAATTAGCTGGGCGTGGTGGCGGACACCTGTAATCCCAGCTACTCCAGAGGCTGAAGCAAGGGAATCACTTGAACCTGAGAGGTGGAGGTTGCAGTGAGTCAAGGTCATGCCACCGTACTCCAGCCTGGGCAACAAGAGCAAAACTCTGTCTCAAAAAAAAAAAAAAATTACTTTGCATTTTTTAAATAAACTTGGTAAGGATGAGTTGAAACAAATTACCCTTTCCCGACAATTTAAATGTGAGCGCATTTTAACTAGAGAAACTCATGCCTGTAATCCCAGCACTTTGGAAGGCTGAGGTGGGCGGATCATGAGGTCAAGAAATCAAGACCATCCTGGCTAACATGGTGAAACCTTGTTGCCACTAAAAATACAAAAATTACCTGGGCGTGGTGGCCCGTGCCTGTAGTCCAGGATATTCGGGAGGCTGAGGCAGGAGAATCGCTTGAACCCGGGAGGTGGAGGTTTTAGTGAGCTGAGATCATGCCACTGCACTCCAGCCTGGTGACAGAGTGAGAGATTGTGTCCCCAAAAAAACAAAAAAGAAAATTTAAACAGCCAAATACAGACTGTCATTTAGTAGGATACACCAGTTTCAGTCATTAAAGGAATACAGTGAATTGTAAGATAACATAAAATTTTGTTTTTAGGCAAAGTAGTTGTATAACTTGTTTTTGTTTATTCTTTTTTTGTTTTTTTTGAGACAGAGTTTTGCTCCGTCACCCAGGCTGGAGTGCAGTGGCGCAATCTTGGCTCCTTGCAACCTCTGTCTTACGAGTTCAAGCGATTCTCTCCCAGCCTCCCGAGTAGCTGGGATTACAGGTGCCTGCCACCATGGGCCTGTTTAATTTTTTATATTTTTAGTAGAGACAGGATTTCTCCATATTGGCCAGTCTGATCTCGAACTGTTGACCTCAGCTGATCCACCCCCCTTGGCCTCCCAAAGTGCTGGGATTACAGGCGTGAGCCACCATGCCCAGCCTGTTTATTCTATTTTTAAAAAGAAATTCTAAGCCTTAAGTTTGATAATGAAGAGTCAGTCATTTTGGTAAGAAGCTAAGATTGTTGTCTTCGTGTTTTTGGAGTGTGTGTTTGTATTTATTTTGATAACTGTTCTGTTACAAATCAGAAATTTATCACCTTGTTAAGCCCATGTTATAAGAATGTGGTCGTTAAGTTCTCAGCTTTATTTTCCCTGAGTTATTCTGTTTTGGTTGTCAAGTAAATAAGACAGCAGTTAATAGTAGTGAATTTTACAGCATGCATTCCCAGAAGCTATAGCAGAAAACAGAGTCCTCTATAAGGATAGTAAATATAGGCTGAACGCAGTGGCTCACACCTGTAACCCCAGCACTCAGAGAGGCTGAGGCAGGAAGATCACTTGAGCCCAGGAGTTTGAGACTGCAGTGCTGCATTGAGCTGTAATTGTGCCACTATACTGCAGCCTGGGTGACAGAGTAAGACCATTAATAAATAAATAAATAAATAAATAAATAAAAATAACAAATCTTTCCTGCTGAAGGTTTTAATGTTAACATAAATGTCTAACTATTACATGAAGGTAACATTTCCGCCTTCCCTTCCTGAGCATGTGGTGGTCCCTGTCCCCTCTCCCCTCCAGCAGTTACAGATTTTTTGAAGCAGTCATTATGGATTTGGATTAATATATTTACCTAATTTGAGCTGACCTGCATTGTGACTGGTGATTTATGCCCAGGAGTGTGCTGAGGTTTTACTATGTTTTCCATGCACCAAGTAAACTGGCCCATTTGGAGAGTGACCTTGTCTTCTTTATGAAACCCATGTTCTCATCAACTGAGCTGTTAAGTGCCTGTAATATAAAGTCAAATAAATCTTGCTTTTCAAGGCACTGTATTATTTATATAGCATGTGTAAATTCAGAAGCATTTGGTCTTGAGGTCAGGAGTTCAAGACCAGCCAGGCCAACATGGTGAAACCCTGTCTCTACTAAAAATACAAAAAAAAAATTAGGCATGGTGATGCATGCCTAGCTACTAGGGATACTGAGGTGGGAAGATTGCTTGAACCCAGGAGGCAGAGGTTGCAGTGAGCCGAGATCGCACCACTACACACTCTTGGGTATTGTATCGCCTGGGCAACAGAGCAAGACTCTGTCTCAAAAAAAAAGCATTTGGTGACATTGAGGCGGGGTTGCAGGGAGGGACAATAGTATTTGTCTTTCTGTTTATTTGTTTATAATTTTTTTGAGACAGGGTCTCAGTCTCACCCAGGCTGTATTGTAGAGATGGTGTCGCTATGTTGCCCAGGCTGGTCTCCAACTCCTGGGCTCAAGCAATCCCCTTGCCTCAACCTCCCAAATAGCTGAGACTACAGGTGCATGCCACCACACCTAGCAAATTTATTTATATTTTATAAATAGGGTCTTGCTATGTTGCCCAGGCCTGTCTCAAACTCCGGCCTCAGGCAATACTCCCTCCTTTGCCTCCTTAGTAGCTGGAATGACAGGATCAAACCACAGCGCCCAGCCTTAAAATGTTATTTTAAATTGTAGTTCTAAAAAGTCAGAATGTATAAACGACTATGACATAATTAGAAATCCTGCCATCCTGTATTACTATTGACATGCTCTACTATTGGTGTGTTTTTGACGTGTTATACCCAGGACTGAATTGAGATTTTTGAGGTGGCCATATTGACCAGCTCTGTTTTCTGGACATTATCTTTGCTATTATTTTGATAATTTTACATTGACTCTCCAGTTTTGTTTAAGTAAAAAAGTTAACAGTTTAACATGATTTTTATCTGTATTTAATAAATACATAATTATACAGCACTTTGTAGTACTTGCCGTGTTCCAGATACTGCTCTAGGTGGTTTACAAATACCAATTTGTAACGATTATATACAACTATTAAAATATTTTTATATGAATTGTAGAAATTTGTTAGTGTTACATTTCTCTTAACATAAGCATCTTTCCTGAAATTAATCAAATTACATTTATCAAATATGATTAAAAACAAGAATTAAATTGCAAAATTTTTAAGTCATAATTATTTGTTTTTTATTTCAGCTTTACCAACAGGGGCGCTTATGTCAACTGGGCAGTGAATTTTGTGAATTGGAAGTTTTTGCTAAAGTACTGAGAGCTTTGGATAAAAGGTAAATTATTTTTTTAAAAATTGTAAAAGATACATAACATAAAATTTACCATTTTAACCGAATTCAGTGGCATTAAGTATATTCACATTGTGGGCTGGGTGCTGTGGCTTACGCCTGTAATCCCAGCACTTTGGGAGGCTGAGGTGGGCAGATCACGAGGTCAGATCAAGACCATCCTGGCTAACATGATGAAACCCTGTCTCTACTAAAAATACAAAAAATTAGCCGGGCGTGGTGGTGGGCGCCTTAGTCCCAGCTACTTGGGAGGCGGAGCTTGCAGTGAGCCAAGATCGCACCACTGTACTCCAGCCTGGGCGACAAAGCAAGACTCCGTCTCAAAAAAGAAAAAAAAAAAGTATATTCACATTGTGCAACCATCAACACCATTCATTTCCAGAACTTTTTCATTACCCTGAACAAAAACTCCTTACCCACTAAATAGTAACTCCCCATTCTCTCTTTCCCTTATCCTGTGTAGCCACCATTGTACTTTAGATGAGTTTGACTTCTCTGATTTCCCATATAAGTGGAATCCTTATAATGTTTATCCCTTTGTGTGTATTGTATTTCATTTAGCATAATGCTTTTAAGGTTTGTCTATGTTGTAGCACAAGTCAGAATTTCATTTCTTTTTATGGCTAGATTATATTCCATTGTGTGCATATACCACATTTTGTTTATCTATTCCTCTGTCAATGGATATTTGGGTTCTTTCTGCCTTTTGGCTAGTATGAATAATACTGCTGTGAACATGAGTGTAGAAAATATCTCTTCAAGCCCCTGCCTTCAGTTATTTTGGTTATATACTCAGAAGTTGAATTGCTGGATTATATGGTAATTCTACTTTTTTTGTTTATTTTTTAAGAGACTTAATTTCACTGTGTTGTACAGGCTGCCCTCGAATTCCTGGGCTCAAGGGATCCTCGTTTTTCAGCCTCCCTGCTAGCTGGGACTAAAGGCACTATGCCACTGCACCCAACTCCTATTTCCAGTTTTTTTGAGGAACTGTCATACTGTTTTCCATACTTTCTTTTTTTGAGACAGGGTCTTGTTCTGTTGCCAGGATGGAGTTCAGTGGCATGTTTGTAGCTCACTGCAAACTCAAACTCTCCTTGGCTCAAAGCCATCCTCCCACCTCAGCCTCCTGAGTAGCTGGGACTATAGGTGCATGCTACCACACCCAACTAATTTTCTTTATTTTTAGTAGAGACGAGGTCTCGCTATGTTGCCCAGGCTAGTCTCAAACTCCTGGGCTCAAGTGATCCTCTTGCCTCAGTCTTCCAAAGTGCTGGGACATAAATTCATTTTTAAGTTACTTGTTTTTTAAAATTCCATTATACCTCTTTTTAATGCATGAAGTTACGTTTATTTTTGACTAATTTCTTATGTGGTTTAGAAATTATTTCATAAATATGATTATATCAGAAATTTAGAGTGGATAAAATAATTTTGCCTCATAAGTATAGTACCAATATAAATCTATAAAATTGTTTCATTGAGAAATTGTCTCAATTAGTTTTTCCATATACCTTATATTATTTCACTATGAATTATGTTTATTTGCAGTTGTTACCAGAACCCGTCTTGTCTTTTTCCAGTCACTACTTCCCCTCCCTAGGGTAACCACTAGATTCATTTTATGTATTTTAGAACATATTAAATAAAATTATACAATTTGTGCACTTTTGTGTCTGGCTTTTTTTTCCCCCAGTATTGTTTTATGAGAATCACCTATGTTATGTGCAATTACAGTGTGTTCATTCTTGTTACTGTATATATATATATATGGTGTTTTATTATATGAATATGATATTACTCATTCTATTATTGATGGACATTTGGGCTGTTTCCAGTTTTTAGCTATTATAACTCTTGCTGCCCTGAATGTTCTTGTAAATGTTTTTTGGTGAACATATGTATGCATATCTATTAAATATATACCTAGAAGTAGAATTTGAAAGCAATTTAAGACAACTCAAGGAGTCTTTGCCAGCGTCATAGAGAATATAGTAAAAATATTGTGGCAGTAATTGTACAACCCAAACAGAAGCTTGGTGACAAAGAGAAGATAATTTGTTCTGCCTCCTTCTATCCCCTTTGGAAAGTTAACACTTTGGGAGTTTAGCTTTTTGAGTTCAAAAAAGGAAGATTGAATTCATCTTCCCATTGTAAGTATCATCATGTAGTAGTAGTAGTAGTAGCTACAGATCTGGCTTTTCATTGTACTTGCTCTTCTTTTTTTTTTTTTTTTTTTGGAGCCAGGGTCTCACTTCCATCACCCAGCCTGGAGTGCAGTGGCAAGATCATGGCTCACTGTAGCCTCGACTTCTGGGGCTCAGGTGATATTCCCAAGTGGCTGGGAATACAGGCATGCGCCACCATGCCTGGCTAATTTTTTGTATTTTTAGTAGAGACGGGGTTTTGCCATGTTGCCCATGCTGGTCTCAAACTCCTGAGCTCAAGCCATCCGTCTGCCTTGGCCTCCCAAAGTGCTAGGGTTACAGGTGTGAGCCACCATGCCTGGTCTGTTTGCTGTTCTCTTTAGTGTTCTTCCCTAAGTTTAACTGCCATTCTATTTCCTAACCCACATTTCTAGGAAAATAAGAATATAGTTTCACAAAATACTGCTGATCTCTAATAAGAATCTAACCAAGTTGTTAGCATTTATTCAACAAATTAAGTAAATTTTACTTAATATTAGGCACTTGCTGAGTGCCTAATATGTTCCAGGTACTGTTTTATTTTATTTTTATATTTTATTTTTAAGTTTTTGGGGGTACATAGTACATACATATTAGGTGCATATATTTATGGGTTACATAAGATACTTTGATACAAGCATGCAATGTGTAATAATCACATCAAGATAAATGAGGTGTTCATCACCTCAAGCATTTATCCTTTGTGTTACAGACAATCCAGTTATATTCTTTCGGTTATTAAAATGTAGAACTAAATTATTTTTTACTATAATCCTGTTGTGTTAGCAAATACTAGATTTTATTCATTCTTTGTATTTTATTGTACCCATTAACCATCTTCATTTGCCCGCCTCTCCCAGTTACCCTTCCCAGCCTCTGGTAACCATCCTTCTCCTCTCTATATCCATGAATGCAATTATTTTAATTTTTAGCTCCCACAAATAAGTGACTACATGCAAAGTTGTTCTTTCCTTGGCTGGCTTCTTTTACTTACCATACAGTTCCATCCATGTTGTTGCAAATGACAGGATCTCATTCTTTTTTATGGCCGAATAGTACACCATTGTGTATATATAGCACATTTTCCAGATACTGTTTTAGATGCTGGGGCCATAGCAGTGAGTAGGATCCACAAGATCCCTTCCTCATGGAGTTTGTATTTTAGAGAGGGATGATAAGATAATAAACAAGTAAGTCGGCTGGGAATGGTGGCTCACGGCCTGTAATCCCAGCACTTTGGGAGGCCAAGGTGGGTGGATCACCTGAGGTCAGGAGTTCAAGAGCAGCCTGGCCAACATGGTGAAATCTCGTCTCTACTAAAAATACAAAAATTAGCTGGGCGTTGTGGCTCATGCCTGTAATCCCAGCTACTCGGGAGGCTGAGGCAGGAGAATCACTTGAACCCGGGAGGCGGAGGTTGCAGTGAGCCAACATCACGCCACTGCACTCCAGCCTGGGTGACAGAGTGAGACTCTGTCTCAAAAAAAACAAGTAAGTAAACGGCATGATTTCAGTGTTCAAGGGTAACTTTGAAATGTGGCCTGTGTACTAAGATTATAGAGAAACTTCTTGATTAGTTGATTAAAGTTAGTCTGTAAAAAAAAAAAATCTAATAAGTAAGAACTTCTCATTTTGGTAAAAGAAGACTAGAAAACTTTTAAAAACATTCCTTACTCTAAAGAAAGGATAGCTTTTGGGGATTTGAATCTCTCTAGGTAGTTTTAAAAGTGGCTGTTGTAAAGATTTAGTGGAATACCTCTTTTTCATCTCTTAGGTTATCTTTCACCAAGTCCAAATCCTTTGGTAAGTGTTTTATGTATTTGTGAAACTAAAAGCATGTAATTTGACCTTTTTTTCCTTTACCCAAAGCAGTGACTCTTACAATTTTGTTTAAAAGGTTTTTTTCTATTGAAATGTGATTCACACACCATAAAATTCACCAGTTTAAATTCTACCATTCAACTATTCACAAGATTTTGTAACCATCACCACTGTCTAATTCTAGAAAATTTGGTCACCACAAAAAGAAATCATTAACAGTCACTCCATTTCCTCTTGGCTGACCATTTCCCTCAGTTAACAGTAACTATTTCCTCAGTTTCTAGCTGACCATTATCTACTTTCTGTCTCTATGGATTTGCCTAGTCTATTTTATATAGGTTGATTCTTATATGGTCTTTTGTGACTGACACTTTCACTTAGCATAATGTTTTTAAGGTTCATTCATGTTGTTACTTGCATCAGTACTACTTTCCTTTTTTATGGTTGAATAATTTTCCATCATAAGGATAATACTGCATTTTGCTTATCCAGTCATCTGTTCATGAACATTTGAGTTGTTTCCACCTTTTGGCTATTATGAATAATGCTGCTGTGAATGTGGTTGGACAATATTTTGTGTGTATATAGTCTCAATTCTCTTGAGTATATACCTAGGGTGTATAATATGGTAACCCTATGATTAACTTTTTGAGGAACCACTACACTTTTTCACAGCAGCCATATCATTTTATAATCCCACCGCCAATGTATGAGGGCTCCCGTTTTTTCATCTCATGACAACACTTCAAAAAAAATTATAGCAGGGTACGGTGACAGGCATCCATAGTCCCAGCTACTCTGGAGGCTGAAGCAGGAGGATCTTAATTGAGACCGGTTCAAGGCTACAGTGAGCTATGATCATGCCACTTCTCTCCAGCCCGGATGACAGAGCAGGACCTTGTCTCTAAAACATAAATAAATAAATAAATAAATAAATAAATAAATATTTTTAAAAATTCTATTGGATGTAAAGGGGTATCTCATTATGATTTTGGTTTGCATTTCCCCAATCATTAATGATGTTGAGCTTCTTATTTCGTGTTTATTGGCATTTGTATATCTTTTGTGGAGAAATATCTGTTCATATCAGCCGGGCGTGGTGGCTCAACGCCTGTAATCCCAGCACTTTGGGAGGCCGAGGTGGGTGGATCACAAGGTCAAGAGATTGAGAGCATCCTGGCTAACATGGTGAAACCCCGTCTCTACTAAAAATACAAAAAAATTAGTTGGGCATGGTGGCACGCGCCTGTAGTCCCAGCTACTCAGGAGGCTGAGGCAGGAGAATTGCTTGAACCAGGGAGGTGGAGGTTGCAATGAGCCGAGACCACACCACTGCACTCCAGCCTGGATGACAGAGTGAGACTCCATCTCAAAAAAAAAAAAAATCTCTTCTATCTTCATTGCCTTTTAAAAACTGGGTTATGTACCTTTTTATTGTGAATTATAATTTGGTTTTTAAAGCCAATTTTAAAAGTGAGTTTCATCCTTCCTCGTCATCAAGTTACAAATTGTGTACTTTTCCTGAATGTTGTAGGATCACTCAGTTATCCACTGAGTGAAGAGATTGGGCTAAATTTTGAATTATGGCCTTGTAATTGATAAGGCAAAAAGCTTTTTATCTTATTCCATCCTGGAAAATAATAGTGCTATTATTTAGAAGAGAAGCAGTTAGCACTTTCTAAAAGAAGAAAAATAAATTACCACTATAAAATAATCTTTTTCTTTTCTTACAGACATTTGCTTCATCATTGTTTTCAGGCTTTGATGGATCATGGTGTTAAAGTTGCTTCAGTCTTGGCCTACTCATTCAGTAGGCGGTGCTCTTATATAGCAGAATCAGATGCTGCAGTAAAGGAAAAAGCCATTCAGGTTGGCTTTGTTTTAGGTAAGTAATGGTAGAACAGAAGTATTTTGTCCTGTGATGGACTCAGAATTAAATCTGCTAACAAAGAATTCTTCCAGGACTTTCCCAAAGTCTACATAAGAAGGTTATGAGAAGAACATCAGAACCATTTAACCCTGTGCCAAAGCATTATACTATACATTTAAATAGTATCTTTCTAAATCCTCATGACATTCCAACAAAGTGATGATATTAATAGCATTTTACAAATGAGGAAACAGACTCAGAAAAGTTGAGTAACTGGCTCAAGTCACCTAGCTAGTAGTAGAGCTAAGTTTAGATTCCTGTGTCTATGTGATTCCATAATATGTATTTTTCTACCATGTCATGCTGCCACCAGCCTTTTTGACCTGCTTACTGTAGGCTGTGGCAGGGAACTTCATCCTTTCGGAGCCTCAGTTTTCCCATCTCTAAAATGAGGGTTATTCTGTATTTCCTCATGGGGATGTTATGAGGATAGCAAAAACAAATGTAAAAGCAACGTAGTGAGACCTTAAAAATATGTGATAGGGCTGGGCATGGTGGCTCATGCCTGTAGTTCCTAGCACTTTGGGTTACTGAGGTGGGTGGATCACTGTCAGTAGTTCCAGACCAGCCTGGCCAGCATGGTGAAACCCTGTCTAGTAAAAATACAAAAAATTAGCCGAGTGTGGTGACGCATGCCAGTAATCCCAGCTACTTGGGAGGATGAGGCATGAGAATTGCTTGAACTTGGGAGGTGGAGGTTCCCTCCACCTGGGTGGAGATTGTGCCACTGGACTCCACCCTGAGTAACAGGGAGACTCTGTCTCAGAAAAAAAAAAAAGGCTGGGCATGGTGGCTCTTACCTGTAATTCTAGCACTTTAGAAGGCTGAGGGGGCAGGATCACTTGAGCCCAGGAGTTCGAGACCAGCCTGGGCAACATAGCAAAACCTCGTATCTAAAAAAAAACAATTAAAAATAAATGATAAATATAAAAGTAGTTAGAAAAATGTTTTGTGTGCTTGTACATGTAGAAAAATATTGTTAAATGTATGTATAAAATTTTATATGGTTTTCACAAATCTGTTTAGATGTATGTTTCAGGCAACTTCTTATTAAAGTTTTTGCTACCTTTTTTGTTTATTTTGTTTTATTATTTTATTTTGAGACAGGGTTTCACTGTGTCACCCAGGCTAGAGTGCAGTGGCACAATTGTATTAGTCTGTTTTCATGCTGCCGTTAAAGACATACCCAAGACTGGGTAATTTATAAAGCAAAAAGAGGTTTAATGTACTCATAGTTCCACACGACTGGGGAGGCTTCACAATCATGG
Source organism: Pongo pygmaeus (assembly GCF_028885625.2). NCBI lineage: Eukaryota > Metazoa > Chordata > Mammalia > Primates > Hominidae > Pongo > Pongo pygmaeus. The sequence goes on along the minus strand of NC_072392.2, from coordinate 56,941,117 downwards.
CGGAAGGTGGAAGGCATATCTTATATGGTGGCAGACGAGAGAATGAGAGCCAAGAGAAAGGGGAAACCCCTGATAAAACCATCAGCTCTCACAAGACTTATTCACTAGCATGAAAACAGTATGGGGGAACCGGCCCTATGATTCAGTTATCTTTCACCAGGTCCCTCCCACAACACGTGGGAATTATGGGAACTATAATTCGAAATGAGATTTGGGTGGGGACACAGCCAAATCATATCATTCCACCCCGGCCCTTCGCAAATCTCATGTCCTCACATTTCAACACCAGTCATGCCTTCCCAACAGTCCTCCAAAGTTTTAACTCATTTCAGCATTAACTCAAAGGTCCACAGTCCAAAGTCTCATCTGAGACAAGGCAAGTCTCTTCTGCCTGTGAGCCAGTAAAATCAAAAGCAAGTTAGTTATTTCCTAGATACAGTGGGAGTACATGCATTGGATAAATACAGCCATTCCAAATGGAAGAAATTGGCCAAAATGAAGGAGCTAAAGGTCCCATGCAAGTCTGGAATCCAGTGGAGCAGTCAAATCATAAAGCTCCAAAATGATCTTTTCTGACTCCATGTCTCACATCCAGGTCATGCTGATGCAAGAGGGGGGTTCCCATGGTCTTGGGCAGCTCCGCCCCTGTGGCTTTGAAGGGTACAGCCTCCCTCCCAGCTGCTTTCATGGACTGGCGTTGAGCGTCTGTGGTTTTTTCAGGCACACGGTGCAAGCTTTCGGTGGATCTACCATTCTGTGGTCTGGAGCACAGTGGCCCTCTTCTCATAGCTCCACTAGGCAGTGCCCCAGTGGGGACTCTGTGTAAGGGCTTCAACCCAATATTTCCTTTCCATACTGCCCTAGCAGAGGTTTTTCATGAGGGCCTCACCCTGCAGCAAACTTCTGCCTGGACATCCAGGCATTTCTTACATTCTGAAGTCTAGGCAGAGGTTCCCAAACCTCAATTCTTGACTTCTGGGTATCCACAGGCTCAACACCACGTGGGAGCTGCTAAGGCTTGGGACTTGCCCTCTTGGAAGCTATGGTCTAAGCTGTATGTTGGTTCCTTTTAGCTATGAGTAGAGCAGCTGGGACATGGGGGTCCAAGTCCCTAGTCTGCACACAGCAGGAGGGCCCTGGGCTCAACTCACAAAACCATTTTTTCCTCCTAGGCCTCTGGGCCTGTGATGGGAGGGGCTGCCACAAAGTTCTCTGAAATGTCCTGGAGACATTTTCTCCGTTGTCTTGGAGATTAACGTTTGGCTCCTTGTTACTCATGCAAATTTCTGCTGCCAGCTTGCAGTTCTTCTCACAAAATGAGTTTTTCTTTTCTATTGCATCCTGAGGCTACAAATTTTCCAAACTTCTGTGCTCTGTTTTCCTTTTAAAACTGAATGCTGACTGGGTGCAGTGGCTCACATCTCTAATCCCACCACTTTGGGAGGCCAAGGTGGGTGGATTGCTTGATATCAGGAGTTTGAGACCAGCCTGGCCAACATGGTAAAACCCTATCTCTACTAAAAATACAAAAACTAGCCAGGCCTGTTGGCGGGTGCCTGTAATCTCAGCTACTCGGGAGGCTGAGGCAGGAGAATCACTTGAACCTGGAAGGCAGAGGTTGCAGTGAGTTGAAATCACCCCCACTGCACTGCTGAGATCACCCCACTGCACTCCAGCCTGGGTGACAAAGGAAAACTTCATCTCAAAAAAATAAAAATAAATGAGACAGTGCTTTTAACAGCACTCCAGTCACCTCTTAAATGCTTTGTTGCTTGGAAATTTCTTCTGCCAGATACCCAGAATCATCTCCCTCAAGTTAAAGGTTCCACACATCTCTGAGTCAGGGACAAAATGTCACCAGTCTCTTGGCTAAAACATAGCAAGAGTCACCTTTACTCCAGTTTCTAACAAGTTCCTCATCTCCATGTGAGACCACCTCAGCCTGGATTTCACTGTCCATATCATTATAAGCATTTTGATCAAAGCCGTTCAACAATTCTCTAGGAAGTTCCAAACTTTTCCCACATTTTTCTGTCTTCTTCTGAGCCCTCCAGACTGTTCCAAACTTTGCCTGTTACCCAGTTCCAAAGTTGCTTCCACATTTTCAGGTATCTTTATAGCAGCTCCCCACTCTACTGGCACCAGTTTACTTTATTAGTTCATTTTCACACTGCTGTTAAAGACATACCTGAGACTGGATAATTTATAAAGGAAAATGAGGTTTAATGGACTCATAGTTCCACGTGGCTGGGGAGGCCTCACAATCATGGTGGAAGGTAAAAGGCACATCTTACATGGTGGCAGGCAAAACAGAATGAGCCAAATGAAAGGGGAAACCCCTTATAAAACCATCAGATCTCGTGAGACTTACTACCACAAGAACAGTACTGGGGAGACTGCCCCCATGATTCAGTTATCATGCACCAGTTCCCTCCCACAGTGTGGGAATTATGGGAGCTACAATTCAAGATGAGATTTGTGTGGGGACACAGAGCCAAACCATATCAACAATCATAGCTCACTGTAACTTCAAACTTGGGCTCAAGCAGTCTTCCTGCTTCAGCTTCCCGAGTAGCTAGGACAACAGGCATGTGTCAACATATCCAGCTAATTTTTATTTTTGTTGAGACAAGGTCTTGCTATGTTGCCCAGGCTGGTCTTGAACTCCTGGGCTCAAGCATTCCTCTCAAACTACTGGAATTATAGGCATGAGCCACTGCACTTGGCTCTTTTTTCTCTATTAAACAAACTTTTTTTGAAGTGACTGTAGATTCATAGGAAGTTGCAAAAGAGTACCCAGAGTTCTTTGAACCATTCCTCCAGCTTCCCCCAGTGGTCCCATATTATATAACTGTAGGGCAATATCAAAACCAAGAAATTGACACTGGTGTTATACCATTAACTAGACTACTGGCCTTACTTAGTTTTCACCAGTTTTTACGTGCACTCATTTGTTTGTATATGTGTCTGTGCGGTGGATTCCGTGTAGAGTCGTACAACCACCATCACTATCAAGATACAGTACTATTTGATCACCACAAACTATTTTTGTTTGGGGGTTTTTGTTTTGTTTTGTTTTGTTTTCTGAGATGGAGTCTCGCTCTGTCACCCAGGCTGGAGTGCAGTGGCATGATTTTTGCTTGCTGCAACCTCCACCTCTTGTGTTCAAGCTATTCTCCTTCCTCAGCCTCACAAGTAGCCGAGATTACAGACGTGCGCCACCGCACCCAACTAATTTTTGTATTTTTAGTAGAGACGGGGTTTCACCATGTTGGCCAGACTGTTCTCAAACTCCTGACCTCAAGTGGTCCACCTACCTCTGCCACCAAAAGTGCTGGGATTATAGGCGTGAGCCACTGCAGCCAGCCCTACTTTTGTTTTTAACTTCTCTCATTACTGTGTGCATGTGCCATGTATGTGTTTTCTGTCTTAAAGTGTACATACGTGCATATACATCCTTCCCAACAAATTTTAACAGTCATTTTCTTTAATCTTTTTTTTTTTTTTTTTTTTTTTTTGAGACATGGTCTCACTCTGTCGCCCAGACTGGAGTGCAGTGGCACGATCTCAGCTCACTGCAACCTCTGCCTCCTGGGTTCAAGTGATTCTGCTGCCTCAGCCTCACAGGTAGCTGGGACTACAGGCATGCGCCACCACACTCAGCTAATTTTTGTGTTTTTAGTAGAGATGGTGTTTTATCATGTTGGCCAGGCTGGTCTCAAATTGCTAACCTCAGGTGATCTGTCTGCCTCAGCCTCCCAAAGTGCTGGGATTACAGGCATGAGGCACCATGCCTGGCCTGTTTAATCTTAGAATAATTCTTTGTAGTAGTCAAAGACAGGTTGCTGAAGGGACTTCAGAACATATTTTTTTGAAAAGGACCCTCAGCATTTCTCTTTTTTTATTTGAGACAGAGTCTCATACTGTCGCCCAGGCTGGAGTGCAATAGCATGATCTCAGCTCGCTGCAACTTCTGCCTCCCGGGTTCAAGCCATTCTTCTGCCTCAGCCTCCTGAGTAGCTGGGATTACAGGCACCTGCCACCATGCCCAGCTAATTTTTTGTATTTTCAGTAGTGATGAGGTTTCACTATGTTGGGCAGGCTGGTTTCGAACTCATGACTTCGTGATCCACCCACCTCAGTCTCCCAAAGTGCTGGGATTACAGGCATGAGCCACTGCACCTGGCCAGCATTTATTTTTTAAAGAGTCGTATGAAAATGTCAGTAGCGACAAAGAATTGTCCAAAGAAAGTCTCTAAAAACTTGTGATCTTGACTAATGTTAAGGATGATATCCCTTTAGTTCTATATCATCATGTAAAAATGTGTGTGTGAGAGAAATTTAGTATGAAAGAAGATGAAAGGAAGACTAGTGTTCATTGAGGTCCTCTGTCATCTCCACATCTACTTAACGCCAATCTGGCCATTATAATGCCCCAACTAGATACCTTGGAGAGAGAACCAAGTTCTGGCAAACTCATAGTTATCAGTCTTAATCCTAAAATTACCCAAGAGAAAAAAGTCTTACCAGAAGAGTTTTGCAGACATCACCACAAAAAGTTTTAGAAGATTTGTTTCCTCCCCAAAAAGAAAACAGTACCCATTAGCAGTCACTCCCATTTCTCTCCAACACCAGGCAAACATCATCCACTTTCTGTCTCTATAGATTTGCCTGTTCTGGACATTTTATATAAGTGTACTCTTGAAATACATGGTCTTTGCGACTGGCTTGTTTTATTTACCATAATACTTTCAAAATCCATCCATGTTATAGAGACAGAATTTAATATAAATAATATTTTTTTACCTCTGGGGTCAGAGCATAGCTGAACCAAAAGGCATCAGAAACTTCTGCAGACTTAAACATCCCTGTCTGACAGCTCTGAAGAGAGCAGTGGTTCTCCCAGCACGGAGTTTGAGCTCTGAGAACAGACAGACTGCCTCCTCAAGTGGGGTCCCTGACCCCCATGTAGCCTAACTGTGAGACACCTCCCAGTAGGGGCTGACTGACACCTCATACAGCCAGGTGCCCCTCTGAGACGAAGCTTCCAGAGGAAGGATCAGGCAGCAATATTTGCTGTTCTGCAATATTTGCTGTTCTGCAGCTTCTGCTGGTGATACCCAGGCAAATAAGGTCTGGAGTGGACCTCCAGCAAACTCCCAACAGACTGCAGCTGAGGGACCTGACTGTTACAAGGAAAACTTAACAAACAGAAAGGAATAGCATCGACATAAACAAAAAGGACATCCACACCAAAACCCCACCTGTAGGTCACCATCATCAAAGACCAAATCTAGGTAAAACCACAAAGATGGGGAGAAACCAGAGCAGAAAAGCTGAAAATTCTAAAAACCAGAGTGCCTCTTCTTCTCCAAAGGATCGCAGCTCCTCGCCAGCAACGGAACAAAGCCAGATGGAGAATGACTTTGACAAGTTGACAGAAGTAGGCTTCAGAAGGTTGGTAATAACAGACTTCTCCGAGCTAAAGGAGGATGTTCGAACCCATCGCAAGGAAGCTAAAAACCTTGAAAAAAGATTAGACGAATGGCTAACTAGAATAAACAGTGTAGAGAAGACCTTAAATGATCTGATGGAGCTGAAAACCATGGCGCGAGAACTACGTGACACATGCACATGCTTCAGTAGCCGATTCGATCTAGTGGAAGAAAGGGTATCAGTGATTGAAGATCAAATTAATGAAATGAAGTGAGAAGAGAAGTTTAGAGAAAAAAGAGTAAAAAGAAACTAACAAAGCCTCCAAGAAATACAGGACTGTGTGAAAATACCAAATCTACGTTTGATTGGTGTACCTGAAAGTGATGGGGAGAATGGAACCAAGCTGGAAAACACTCTTCAGGATATTATCCAGGAGAACTTCCCCAGCCTAGCAAGGCAGGCCAACATTCAAATTCAGGAAATACAGAGAACACCACAAAGATAATTCCCTGAGAAGAGCAACCCGAAGACACACAATTGTCAGATTCACCAAGATCGAAATGAAGGAAAAAATGTTAAGGGCAGCCAGAAAGAAAGGTCAGGTTACCTACAAAGGGAAGCCCATCAGCCTAACCAAGGATCTCTCAGCAGAAACTCTACAAGCCAGAAGAGAGTGAGGGCCAATATTCAACATTCTTAAAGAAAAGAATTTTCAACCCAGAATTTCATATCCAGCCAAACTAAGCTCATAAGTGAAGGAGAAATAAAATCCTTTACAGACAAGCAAATGCTGAGAGATTTTGTCACCACCAGGCCTGCCTTACAAGAGCTCCTGAAGGAAGCACTAAAGATGGAAAGGAACAACCGGTACCAGCCACTGCAAAAACATGCCAAATTGTAAAGACCATCGATGCTAGGAAGAAACTAGATCAACTAATGGGCAAAATAACAAGCTAACATCATAATGACAGGATCAAATTCACACATAACAATATTAACCTTAAATGTAAATGGGCTAAATGCCCCAATTAAAAGACACAGACTGGCAAACTGGATAAAGATGCAAAACCCATCAGTATGCTGTATTCAGGAGACCCATCTCACATGCAGAGACACATAGGCTCAAAATAAAGGCATGGAGAAAGATCTACCAAGCAAGTGGAAAGCAAAAAAAAGCAGGGGTTGCAATCCCAGTCTCTGATAAAACAGACTTTAAACCAACAAAGATCAAAAGAGACAAGGCCATTACATAATGGGAAAGGGATCAATTCAACAAGAAGAGCTAACTATCCTAAATATATATGCACCCAATACAGGAGCACTCAGATTCATAAGGCAAGTCCTTAGAGACCTACAAAGAGACTTAGACTCCCACACAATAATAATGGGAGACTTTAACACCCCACTGTCAATGTTAGACAGATCAGCGAGACAGAAGGTTAACAAAGGATGTCCAGGATTTGAACTCAGCTCTGCACCAAGCAGACCTAATAGACATCTATGGAACTCTCCACCCCAAATCAACAGAATATATTCTTCTCAGCACCACATCGTACTTACTCCAAAGTTGACCACATAGTTGGAAATAAAGCACTCCTTGGCAAATGTAAAAGAACAGAAATCACAACAAACTGTCTCTCAGACCACAGTACAGTCAAATTAGAGCTCAGGATTAAGAAACTTGCTCAAAACCACACAACTACATGGAAACTGAACAGCCTGCTCCTGAATGACTACTGGGTAAATAACGAAATGAAGGCAGAAATAAAGATGTTCTTTGAAACCAATGAGAACAAAGACACAACGAACCAGAATCTCTGGGACACATTTAAAGCTGTGTGTAAAGGGAAATTTATAGCACTAAATGCCCACAAGAGAAAGCAGGAAAGATCTAAAAGTCACACCCTAATATCACAATTCAAAGAATTGGAGAAGCAAGAGCAAACAAGTTCAAAAGCTAGCAGAAAGCAAGAAATAACTAAGATCAGAGCAGAACTGAAGGAGATAGAGACACAAAAAACCCTTCAAAAAATCAGTGAATCCAGGATCTGGGTTTTTGAAAAGATCAACAAAATTGATAGACCACTAGCAAGACTAATAAAGAAGAAAAGAAGAATCAAATAGATGCAATAAAAAATGATAAAGGGGATATCACCACCAATCCCACAGAAATACAAACTACCATCAGAGAATACTATAAACACCTCTAAGCAAATAAACTAGAAAATCTAGAAGAAATGGATAAATGCCTGGACACATACACCCTCCCAAGACTAAACCAGAAAGAAGTTGAATCTCTGAATAGACCAATAACAGGCTCTGAAATTGAGGCAATAATTAATAGCCTACCAACCAAAAAAAGTCCAGGACCAGACTGATTCACAGCCGAATTCTACCAGAGCTACAAAGAGGAGCTGGTACCATTCCTTCTGAAACTTTTCCAATCAATAGAGAGGGAACTCTCCCTAACTCATTTTATGAGGCCAGCATCATCCTGATAACAAAGCCTCGCAGAGACACAACAAAAAAAGAGAATTTTAGACCAATATCCCTGATGAACATCGATGAGAAAATCCTCAGTAAAATACTGGCAAACTGAATCCAGCAGCACATCAAAAAGCTTATCCACCAAGATCAAGTTGGCTTCATCCCTGGGATGCAAGGCTGGTTCAACATACGCAAATCAATAAACGTAATCCATCACATAAACAGAACCAAAGACAAAAACCACATGATTATCTCAATAGAGGCAGAAAAGACCTTCAACAAAATTCAACAGCCCTTCATGCTAAAAACTCTCAATAAATTAGATATTGATGGAATGTATCTCAATAAGAGCTGTTTAAGACAAACCGATAGCCAGTATCATACTGAATGGGCAAAAACTGGAAGCATTCCCTTTGAAAACTGGCATGAGACAGGGATGCCCTCTCTCATCACTCCTATTCAACATAGTGTTGGAAGTTCTGGCCAGGGCAGTCAGGCAAGGGAAAGAAATAAAGGGTATTCAGATAGGAAGAGAGGAAGTCAAATTGTCCCTGTTTGCAGATGACATGATTGTATATTTAGAAAACCCCATCGTCTCAGCCCAAAATCTCCTTAAGCTGATAAGCAACTTCAGCAAAGTCTCAGGATACAAAATCAATGTGCAAAAATCACAAGCATTTTTATACACCAATAACACATAAACAGACAGCCAAATTATGAGTGAACTCCCATTCACAATTGCTTCAAAGAGAATAAAATACCTAGGAATCCAACCTACAAGGGATGTGAAGGACCTCTTCAAGGAGAACTACAAACCACTGCTCAATGAAATAAAAGAGGACACAAACAAATGGAAGAACATTCCACGCTCATGAATAGGAAGATCAATATCATGAAAATGGCCATACTGCACAAGGTAATTTATAGATTCAGTGCCATCCCCATCAAGCTACCAATGACTTTCTTCACAGAATTAGAAAAAACTAAAGTTCATATGGAACCAAAAAAGAGCCCAGATTGCCAAGCCAATCCGAAGCCAAAAGAACAAAGCTGGAGGCATCACGCTACCTGACTTCAAACTATACTACAAGGCTGCAGTAACCAAAACAGCATGGTACTGGTACCAAAACAGAGAGACCAATGGAACAGAACACAGCCCTCAGAAATAATACCACACATCTACAACCATCTGATCTTTGACAAACCTGACAAAAACAAGAAATGGGGAAAGGATTCCCTATTTAATAAGTGGTGCTGGGAAAACTGGCTAACCATAGGTAGAAAGCTGAAACTGGATCCCTTCCTTACACCTTATACAAAAATTAATTCAAGATGGATTAAAGACTTAAATGTTAGACCTAAAACCATAAAAACCCCAGAAGAAAACCTAGGCAATACCATTCAGGACGTAGGCACGGGCAAGGACTTCATGTCTAAAACACCAAAAGCAATGGCAACAAAAGCCAAAATTGACAAATGGGATCTAATTAAACTGAAGAGCTTCTGCACAGCAAAAGAAGCTACCATCGGCCGGGTGCAGTGGTTCACGTCTGTAATCCCAGCACTTTGGGAGGCCGAGGTGGGCGGATCACGAGGTCAGGAGATCAAGACCATCCTGGCTAACATGATGAAACCCCGTCTCTACTAAAAATACAAAAAATTAGCCAGGTGTGGTGGTGGGCGCCTATAGTCCCAGCTATTCGGGAGGCTGAGGCAGGAGAATGGCGTGAACCCAGGAGGCGGAGCTTGCAGTGAGCCGAGATTGCGCTACTGCACTCCAGCCTGGGTGACAGAGCAAGTCTCCATCTCAAAAAAAAAGAAACTGCCATCAGAGTGAACAGGCGACCTACAGAATGGGAGAAAATTTTTGCAATCTACCTATCTGACAATGGGCTGATATCCAGAATCTACAAAGAACTTAAACGAATTTACAAAAAAAAATCAAACAACCCCATCAAAAAGTGGGTAAAGGATATGAGCAGACACTTCTCAAAAGAAGACATTTATGCAGCCAACAGACACATGAAAAAATGCTCGTCATCACTGGTCATCAGAGAAATGCAAATCAAAACCACAGTGAGATACCATCTCACACCAGTTAGAATGGCGATCGTTAAAAAGGAAACAACAGGTGCTGGAGAAGATGTGGAGAAATAGGAACACTTTTACACTGTTGGTGGGAGTGTAAACTAGTTCAACCATTGTGGAAGACAGTGTAGCAATTACTCAAGGATCTAGAACTAGAAATACCATTTGACCCTGCAATCCCATTACTGGGTATATACCCAAAGGATTATAAATCATGCTGCTATAAAGACACATGCACACGTATGTTTATTATGGCACTTCACAATAGCAAAGACATGGAACCAACCCAAATGTCCATCAATGATAGACTGGATTAAGAAAATGTGGCACATATACACCATGGAATACTATGCAGCCATAAAACAGGATGAGTTCATGTCCTTTGCAGGGACATGGATGAAGCTGGAAACCATCATTCTGAGCAAACTATCACAAGGACAGAAAACCAAACATCACATGTTCTCACTCATAGGTGGGAATTGAACAATGAGAACACTTGGACACAGGGCAGGGAACATCACACACCGGGGCCTGTCGTGGGGTGGGGGTCTGGGGGAGGGATAGCGTTAGGAGAAATACCTAATGTAAATGACGAGTTGATGGGTGCAGCAAACCAACGTAGCACATGTAACCTGCAGGTTGTGCACATGTACCCTAGAACTTAAAGTATAATAGTAAAAAATTTTTAATCCTAAAATATAAAAAAGAATTGTTTTTTAGAAAGGACTGCATTACTAAGTAGGACTATCATCCTGACCATTCAGGCTCTTTTCTGACAGGCCACATCTTTATTGGGATGAGGCTATTCAAAGGGAAAACTAAACATTTCTTAACAGGAATATGTTTTTAAATGGTTTGAATTCATTTATTTCTTGCTTACAAGTATTTAATTTGATGCTTATAGTCAAAGAACACATTTCTTTAAGTTTTTAATCGAAGTAGTAACCTGGCTGGGCGCGGTGGCTCACACCTGTAATCCCAGCACTTTGGGAGGCCAAGACGGGCAGATCACCTGAGGTCAGAAGTTTGAGACCAGCCTGACCAACATGGAGAAACCCGTCTCTACTAAAAATACAAAATTAGCCGGGCGTGGTGGCACATGCCTGTAATCTCAGCTACTGAGGAGGCTGAGGTAGGAGAATCGCTTGAACCCAGGAGGCGGAGGTTGCGGTGAGCCGAGGTCACGCCATTGCACTCCAGCCTGGGCAACAAGAGCAAACTTTGTCTCTAAAAAAAAGAAGTAGTAACCTATCCTGTGGTTACTGGATTGATACTTCTTCTAATAACAGCAAATGTCCACTTCATTTTCAAGCACAAATGGTCATTGTAAGAAGCTGTGACAGCTGCCACAATTGTGCTGTTGTCTTCTTTTCCTAACTTCTTTTGAAAACAAGGATCTCATTCGTTTTGAACAGAGAAAATAAATTTGGTTCTGGATTTGACTTAGCTGAAGCCTAGCTCTATTGTAGTATTTTCCTTGAGTTTAGGTGAATTCTAGGGTCGGTATTACAAGTTTTGACTTTATCATGCTCTAGAATAAACCTAAATTTTTAGGGATTGTCAAACTAAGAACCAAATGAAATTAAGTACATTGTATAAATTTTCTCCTTCTCAACAAGATGTGGATGAAATAGATGTTATATCTGAATAGTTCATTTCACTAGGCTATAAAATCAATTATCAGTATAAAAAATATTTATTTATTTAGGACACAGGGTCTCACTGTGTTACCCAGGCTGGTCTTGAACTCTTGGCCTCAACGGATCCTTCCACCTTGGCCTCCAAAAGTGCTGGAATTACAGGCATGAGCCACTGTACCTGGCCTAATACAAATCATTTTTAACCAGATACTAGAGAACTAAAGAGGTGAAAAGGGAACAGTAGGGTATTATGGACAAAGCAGCTGTGAGAATCGGCTACCATACCTATGGCTTGGGGAACCAAGGAAAGAGATTGGAATTACTAAAAATTAGGAGTTGGAGGGGTTTGCCCCATGGAGCTGGGATACTGCTAGGCAGTTACTGGTGCCTCAGAGGTCTGAAAAGAGGGCCCGTGGGTCTAGGATCTAGACCTCTAGGAGGGGCAACTTGGATGGCTATTGCTGATGTTGGATGGAGTGCTGTGAAACTGGTTTTGCAAGCATTGGAAAACTGCAACTGGTATTGACTATTATTTAATGGAATGAACTACTACCACCAAAGTAAAGAAGCAAACCCTGGGGTGTTTTTGTCAGCAGGAAACTCACTAACAGATACAGGAAGGAGAGTGTCCTTTGCTCTTCCAGTCTTGCAGCCCATTTCTCCAGTGCCTCCTATTCGCTGAGCCAAACAGGGAGCCAGCTAGCAAAGGAGAAATGTGGTTTGCAGAGTCCTTGCTCAGCATCCTCAAACAGGCTCTAGTAGTGTGGGTTTGAAGCTGAGAGACAATATTCTAATAACCAGCACAATACACAGTATGTTGGGATGATAAGTAGAATATTGCTTAGTATGAATATGAATAATCTCATTATTCTGCTCAACTTGGTGAGGAACCTAGAAAGTTCTAAAGCACAGTTCTCTCCAATTAATTTAAAAAATTGCTTAATTACATGTAGTTTTAATTAAATATAAAACATGAGTCTGAGGAAAATATAATATTTTGTTGACTCAGACATTAATACTATTAAGACACCATATTTTTTGTGTGCCAAGAAAAAGCCACTTATTGTAATATACCATTACTTTTATGACGTACTCTAATTTCAGAGTTTCGTTGTTGTTTGAGACAAGGTCTGGCTGGCTCTGTTGCCCAGGCTGTGGAGGGCAGTGGTGCGATCTCCGCTCACTGCAGCCACTGCCTCCCAGGCTCAAGCCATTCTCCCACCCCAGCCTCCTGAGTGGCTGGGACTACAGGCACTCGCCACCACACCTGGCTTACTTTTGTATCTTTTGTAGAGACAGGATTTTGCCATATTGCCCAGGCTGGTCTCAGATAATTTCAGAGATTTTTTAATGTGCAAAAAAATGTATTTTAGAACATACCATGATGGTATGTTACTTTGTGTTTTCTGGTTATTGTAACTAATCCTGAATAGCACTAAGAAATTATTCCTTAATAACTGTTGCAGTATAGAGACTACAGACTTAGCCTCTGAAGTCACATTGTGTGCATCTGAATCTTTTCACTTACTGGATTATAAGCTTTGGTTTTTCTGTGACTCAAGTGTTTTCATCTGTTACGTTGGGGCAGTTACTTAAGTCGAAGGTGTGTTGTGAAAGTTAAATGAGTGAGTTCATGTAGTTATGTAGTTACCACAATACAAAGTGTTTTACATGGTATAGTAACAGTGTAATAAATGTTAGTCATTTTTAGGAGTCAGAATCCTCAAAAAGATAATGTGCTGAGGAAATATTGCCCAGGACAGTAATTTCTTGTTTAAAAAAAATAATAATCGATTAAGGATCACGGTCTTTTTTTATCTGTGTATCCTCCGTTATGTGCTGCTATACTAAGATTAAGTATATTCAGATTTATCTTCTTTGGGATTGTGTATGGGGAGATGCTAAAGTTATATGTACACTCCAAGATGAAAATAGTAAAACAATTTAGTTAGCTCATTAGCTGGAAAATAACAACTCTTAGGCCATGGAGTATTCTTAGAAGGTTCGAACTTTTGACTTTTGACTCCTTATTCAAGGTCTTAGCCTTAATCCTCCTTCCCCTAGTTCAAAACTTTTATATAAAAATCTCACAGTTCATACCTGTGTTTTATGCTAAACACAAGACTTTAATATCATGGTTTTTTTTTAAATTTAGGTAATATTCACTGTCAGCATATCATTTTAGCTTTCAGGCTATTTATCAAGTTTTCTAAAATTGGTGTTTCTTATTTTTTTAGGTGGCTTTCTTTCAGATGCAGGCTGGTACAGTGATGCTGAGAAAGTTTTTCTGTCCTGCCTTCAGTTGTGTACTCTACATGATGAGATGCTTCATTGGTTTCGTGCAGTAGAATGTTGTGTGAGGTAAGTTGGAACATATCCTGTAATTACGTGCTATAATGGTATTTAGTGGCTTTTATAGTTTTAGCTCTTATAAGTATGTGCCAACATTTGAGTAAATCTCTGAGATGGTATTTATATGTCATAGTTTCACTAGTCTGGCACCCTCTCATCTCTAAAATATAGTTAATCTGCTATAGACAGCTTAGGTTAGATTTGAGTATTATGAACCAGAATGGATTTCTTTTTTTCTTTTTTTTTTTAAACAGAATCTTGCTCTGTCACCCAGGCTGGAGTGCAGTGGCGCAATCTTGGCTCACTGCAACCTCCACCTCCTGGGTTCAAGTGATTCTCCTGTCTCAGCCTCCCAAGTAGCTGGGATTACAGGCATGTGCCACCATGCCCGGCTAATTATTTGTATTTTTAGTAGAGATGGGGTTTTGCCATGTTGGTCAGGCTGGTTGCGAACTCCTGACTTCAGGTGATCCACCCGCCTTGGCCTCCCAAAGTGCTGGGATTACAGGCATGAGCCACCACACCTGGCCCAGAATGTGTTTCTTATGTATCTTTTTGCTTTGTCATAGAGCTTGTTTGTTTATTCATTCAACAAATATTTATTGAATGCTTATGTACTAAGAACTGTGGTAGAAACTGGATGCTAGGAAACTCCAGAAATGTACTTTTCTTGGATGTTACTTTTGTACCCCCTGCTTTGTTTACATTTCCATAATTGTGCATAACAAGATTAGTGCTTTACTTATGAATAACTCTTCTTTGAGGATGCATTTATTACTTTTTTACAAATTTCCTTAAAGTCAAGCAAATCTAGAAGTAACTCTGCTTTATTGTCCTTATTTTTTTCTGCACATGTTACATTTATCTTTAGCTATTTTCATACAGGTTTTCTCTTTGTCCCCCAATTTCATTTGGCATTTCTTAAAAATAATTTTTTATATAAAACGAAAGGAAAATTAAAATAAAGTCAAAAAATTAAACAGCAGAAATTCTTTATCCTAAGTTAACTAAAGTCCAATCAATTTATTGAATTTACAGTCTTCTATTTTTATGGAATTAAGGTTCATATTTTCTAGGTATTTTTTAGATGAGTTAATTGAATCTGAATCCCTTCAAAGCTAGAATATTCTCCTGTAAAACCATTGTATTTTTGTTTTGGGTTTTTTTAATATATATTTTTTACTTTATTTTTATTAGAAATGGTGTTTTGCTGTATCGCCCAGTCTGGTCTCCAAATCCTGGGCTCAAGCAGTCCTCTGCCTGGGCCTCCCAAAGTGCTGGGATTACAGGCGTGAGCCACTACACCCAGCCAGCTTGTTGTTGATTTAAGCTAAAATTGAGTAAAACTCTATTTTTTTTTTTTTTTTGGCCAGTTGGATTTCAGTCTTTTGAGGCTGTCATTGACCTTTTTTATACAAGGCTTATCTATGTCAGACAGACATTCAAATCCTGAAGTTAATTTTGTAATATGCAAACTTAATTATAAATAATATTTTAGAAGGTGATAATTTCCCACATATACTTTAGAAGTGTATGATAAATTATAGGAATATTTGTGTGCAGAAACTCTAAAAAGATTAGTATTTAGCCCTATAATTTATAGTAATCATAAAAATAATATCATTTTTTCCCCCTCTTCTGCCTATTTTATATTTTTAGGAATAGGAGACTACACTATCCCATATGGGATTTGGGAGGTTAGTTATATATTGCTATGTACATAAACTGGTTAATTTGGAACAGAAAAGGGATTTTGTATGATTTTTATCATAGATTATTCACTATAGCAATCTTGACCAGAAGATAAAGCACTTTCCTTTTTGTATGTGCTTTATTTTTTTATTCACATATTCAGATTTATTTCACCCAAATACCTATGTTTCTTCTGATTTTAAGGTTCCTGTATAAATTTGGCTTTAGCCTTAACAAAAGGTTTAGTTTTCTCACAAGACAAGTCAGTCTCCTTCTCTCCTTCCTAGTTTGTCATCTGTAGCAAGTAGCTCACATCATTATGGTTGCAAGTGTTAATAGGCAGTAAGAAGAGGGGAGGTCAAAAAGTGCATGCCAGCTGACTCTTCTTTTTTAAATCAGAAAAAAATTGCTTTCCCAGAAGTCTAACCCTATCTCTTGGATTACCTGTCTTTTAAACTGGAAACTGGGACACATTCTATACAACTTCTAATCTGTGTAGTAAGTATAGTCTGAGGAGCAAAACATTTTTAATTGTGCATGAATGAACTCATGGGTCTACATTAAGGAAGAAAATATGAGGAATATTGGGTAGATAACTGGCTGGGTGCAGTGGCTCACGACTGTAATCCTAGCACTTTGGGAGGCCAAGATTTGAGGATTGCTTGAGCTTAGGAATTGGAGACCAGCAAGACCTCATTTCTATAAAAATTTTTAAAATAAATTAAAAACAATAGATAATTAACAATTCAGAACTAGCTGTCTTTTTAGCAAGCACATGTGAAACTAGAATATTGTCTGGACCAAGGAACAAAGCCATTTGTAATGCCAGCTCACTGCTTGTATACCAAGACCTTATGTCTTTATGAATTTGAAATTTCGAAATAAAATTTGCCTCTATTCAACTAACCTTGCCAAATTTTTGGCCATTACAGGTGTATTTAATATAATTTATTTATAATAAGTAAATTTTTTCATCTACTTAGTATTATTTGAAAAGATTATTAAAATTTTATGACAGCCTTTTTTTAAGGCAGAGAGAAATTTGGGGTATTAATTGACCATGTGTTTAATAGAATTAGAAAAGAAGTGTTTTGCACAGCAGATACTAATCAAATCCTTTGGCCAATCCCAGGGGCTTTGAGCCTGATGCAAGAATAAAAGTATGTTTTTCAATTTAATGTCGCAAAGCCAATTTCTAATATGGGGCTAGCATCAAAACATTATACAACAAAGGTCAGAGAACCTTCCTAGCCTTTCTTAATAGAAAGTAGTTAAAACTGGTACCATTTTTCAGTCCTTTTGTATTCTTTGGAGACTCTGCCTATTTCCATGTATTCATTTTCTATTTAATGGCTTTGTTTTTCTTGCTTATACATGTCTGGCCAAACACGTCCAGAAAATACAGAAAGCTATGAGGAAGAAAATTGTTGTCTCTAACCCTGCTGCTCAGAAATAACCACAATTACTGAATTGGCTTGTTTTTGGGGAATGACAAACTTAAAATCACACCCGCAATCCCCTTTTCAGTTTTTTCTTTGGAGCTCATCAGTCCATGTGAGCATGGTTTGTTTAAGGTCAAGAATCCTCTAGAACCTCCAGATAAGGGAACAGAGATTGCTTTTGGGCTTGTGAGAGTTGGGCAGAACAAACTTACTTTTTATTTTAAATCGTTTTCTACTGTTTATTATGTTTTTAAACCATTGACATGTATTCCTTTGGTGGGTTTTTTTTTTTAAATGATAAAAAGAACTTCTTGAACTACTGGACGGTGGGGTGGGGTTGGGGAGCGTGTGTGTGTGTGTGTGTGTGTGTGTGTGTATAAAGAGTTGAATGTGGATTGAAAGAGAACCCTGGGCAGTTGAATTTCCTGAAATCCAAAGATAAATAGAAATTAGAAGAAACTAAGATAGCAGTATCTTAATTACTGAGAGAAAGTACTGTACCTCACCAGTTCGAAGGGCAAAAGAAGTAATTTTCAAATACATGAAGATCCAGTATGTCTCCATGTACCGTATCTGAGGGAAATAATCAAGGAACTTCTGTAACCAAATATAAGTTCCAGCGAGGCATGGTACCTCATGCCTGTAATCCCAGCACTTTGGGAGGCCAAGGCAGGAGGATCGTTTGAGCCCAGGAGTTTGAGACCTGCCTGGGCAATATAATGAAACTATCATGTTATGTTATGTTATGTTATGTTATATGTTATGTTATGTCATGTCATGTCTGAGTCGTGTTTTTTGTTTTTGTTTTTTTTTGAGATGGAGTCTCTCTCTGTCGCCCAGGCTGGAGTGCAGTGGCACGATCTCGGCTCACTGCAAGCTCCACTTCCCGGGTTTAAATGATTTTTTTGCCTCAGCCTCCCGAGTAGCTGGGACTACAGGTGCCTGCCAGCATGCCCGGCTAATTTTATTGTATTTTTAGTAGAGATGGGGTTTCACCATGTTAGCCTGGATGGTGTCGATATCCTGACCTCGTGATCTGCCTGCCCTGGCCCCCCTAAGTGCTGGATTACAGATGTGGGCCACTGCACCTGGCCTCTATTTTATTTTAAAATAAAAATTTTAAACTTTTTTTAAGTTCTTAAATTAATAATAACAAATCCCAAGGTAGGGGAAGACAGTATAAAAACAGTGGTAGGTAATGAATATTGTAATATGTGTCTCACATGTAAATGGAGTAGGAAGAGAATGAAGAACAAATTGAGAATTTGTAATAGGCCTTAAATGAGGATTCTTTTCAAACCAGAGATGAAAAGGAAATTTTAGAAATAACAAAAAACAAAAATTTACCACGTCAAACCTATTACAGGTTTAGTGTTCCTAATCCAAAAATTTGAAATCTGAAACATGCTTGGTCCCAAACATTTCAAATAAGGATACTCAACCTGTATTTTGAACAACAAAGTAGTATTTAGCGAAGAAATGTTAACCTGAAATTTCAGTTAGTGCTAATGTCAGGAAGCTTTATAGAGACCACCTAGTGAAATTTTCTTTCTAAAGAAGTAATGAGGCTGGGCACGGTGGCTCAACGCCTGTAATCCCAGCACTTTGATAGGCCAGGGCGGGTGGATCACCTAAGGTCAGGAGTTCAAGACCAGCCTGGCCAACGTGGTGAAACCCTGTCTCTACTAAAATACAAAAAAATTAGCTGGGCGTGGTGGTGGGTGCCTGTGATCCCAGCTACTTTGGGAGGCTGAGGGAGGAGAATCGTTTGAACCTGGGAGGTGGAGGTTGCAGTGAGTCAAGATTGCACCATTGCACTCCAACCTGGGCGACGAGCAAAACTCTGTCTCAAAAAAAAAAAAAAAAAAGAAATTTAACAGATTTAGAATTATTCTGGAGGTCATGACCTTATAGTTGTAAGAGTTGGATAATTTTATTAACTGGCTTTTTAAAGATTACTTTGAAAAGTGATGGAGTAATTCAGTTCTGGACATCCTGGATATCTGCTTGCCATAGGAGAAATTGAAAAGCCCAGCAGTCCTAATGCTTTGCAGATGGTTACTGGTAGCTTTGGATTAAATTTCTGGTGACATCATACAGAGATTCAGAGTACTGGTTTTCAAACAAGTGAAAATGTTTTACTCTAAAAAGCTGTCATTCCAAAGAAGGATTTATTTAAAAGATAAAATATAAACTGTCAGATAACTCAAATAACTGTGGTGATGATGAAGCTAAATGTTTAAGGTACATGTGAATAATTTGGATAAAGTTTTGTAAATTGGGAGGAGGAAAAGCGATTTTTGAAAATTTAATTTAGATTTTAAATATATAGGTATAAGGAAAGGTTAAATGTTATAAATTTTTATTCTTTTTGTTTTTAATAGAAAAGGGACCTCAGTATGTTGCCCAGGCTGGTCTCAAACTCCTGGGCTCAAGTGATCCTCCTGCCTTGGCCTCCCAAAGTACTGGGCTTACAGGCATGACCACCACACCTGGCCTTAAATATAAATTATAAGTGTTTTAATGTTATCACATATATCCCTAAAACTTGATATATATGAGTGGCAAAAATATTTTTAGATGGAAAATGGAGGTTCATCTTACATTCAGGCTGTTTTTTAATAGACATATAGCCTATTTTTAAAATATACATTTGGGAGAATGGAGGAGTAAAAGTGTTACAAAGTTCTCATCTTAGTAGGTAGAGTAGGAAAGGGCATCATTATTTAGTTTAAACATTATCAGTGCTAGAGATGGGCATTTGATGTCTTGTGTAACAGAAAAGTTTGATAGAACTTCCAAACTAGGGTGGTGTGAATATGGGTAAGAATGATTTGAAACTTGACCAAGCTAGATGTAAGCAAAGTGAATAGAGGAACAAACTGATTATGATAAGTGAAAAATAAGATGAAAAGGTTAGACCAAATATAATTATCATCACAATACATGTAACTGGGCTCAGTTCTCCTACCTAAAGATGGCAGTTACCAAGAGGGTTAAAAAATTAAAACTAGTGCTATATCATAAAAAGGAAACACCCAAAACAATAATACTAACAATAAGGAAGAATTCAGGATAAAAGTCATTAGTTAATACAAAAGGGATATTGATAATAGAATGTATAATTCACAAAAAGGTCATAAACCTATGTGTAGCAAATAAGATAAGAGCCACCTACATAAGCAGTGTACCTTAAAAGTACAAAAACTTTGATAAAAAGATAATCAGTATAATGTTCAGGGCCTCCAGGGTAGGTTAATTCTGAATATATAGAGGTTATTAAGGAACTAGATTCTTTCAATCTGTCTGCTAATTCTTTGTGTACCAGTCATTTCTTTGGCTAGCTCTCCAGTGCTTGTAAGATTGCTGCCATGGTTTGAGGTGTCGGGTGCAGATTCCACATTCTCTAGCAGAAGAAACACTCTCACACTGATATCCTCCCTGACTTGAAATTAAAACCATACCAGACTAACAAAGAGAAAAAGATAGAAGACTCAAATAACTAAAATCAGAAATGGGACTTGGAACATTACCACCAACCTTCCACAAATAAAAAGGATTTAAGGAGAATCCTATGAACAGTTGAACACCAGCGAATTAGATAACATAAATAAAATGGACAAATTTTTTAGAAATGAACAATTTACCTAAATGCCCCAAGAAGAAATAGAAAATCTTACGAGACCTATAACAAGTAAATAAATTAAATCCATAATCAAAAACCTTCCAACAAAGTCCAGGACTGAAGACTTCACTAGTGAATTCTCTCAAACATTTAAAGAATTAGCACTAGTTCTTCTCAAACTCTTCCAGGAAATTGCAGAGGAAGGAACACTCCCTAACTCGTTTTGTTTTGTTTTGTTTGTTTTTATTTCCATTTTCATTTTATTTGCTTTATTTTATGAGACAGAGTCTTACTCTTTTGCCCAGACTGGAGTGCAGTGGCACGATCTTGGCTCACTGCAACTTCCGCCTCCCAGGTTCAGGTGATTCTCCTGTCTCAGCCTCCCAAGTAGCTGGGATTACAGGCTCCCACTACCACACCTGGCTAATTTTTGTATTTTTGGTAGAGACAGGATTTTGCCATGTTGGCCAGGCTGGTCTCGAACTCCTGACCTCAGGTGACCTGCCCACCTTGGCCTCCCAAAGTTCTAGGATTATGGGCATGAGCCACAGCACCCAGCCCCTAACTCATTTTAAAAGGCTAACGTTACCCTGATACCAAAGACCAAAAATGACATCACAAAAAAGACAATTTCAGACGAGTATCTCTTATGAATATGGATGAAAAAATCCTCAACAAAATACTAGCAAATCAAAGCTAATAGAATATTAAAAGGATTTTACACTATGACCAAGTGAGATTTATCCCAGGAATGCAAGGGTGGTTCAACATAAGAACATCAGTGTGATACACCATGTTAATAGGATGAAGGAAAAAAAAAAACCCAGTTATCTCAGTTGACACAGAAAAGACATTTAGCAAAATCTAACACCTTTTCATGATTAAAAAAAAAAATTCACAAAGCTAGGAATAGAAAGGAACTTCTTCAATATGATAAAAAGTATTTATGAAAAACTCACAATTAACATCATACTCTATAGTGAAAGACTAGTAGCTTCCCCCATAGGATCAGGAACAAGACCTAGTTGCCTGCTTTCACTAGTGGTATTCAACATTGTACTGGAAGCTTTAGCAGAAGAAATTCGACAAGAAAAATAAAAAGCATCAGTATTGGAAAGGAAGAAGTAAAACTATAGATTTGTTGGACTTGATCAAAATAAAAACTTTTGTAAATCAAAAACATCAAGAAAATAAAAAGACAACCTATGGAATGGGAGAAAATATTTGCAAATTATATGTCAATTAAGGTTCCAGTATCCAGAATATACCAAGAACTACAACTACAAACAACAAAATTTAAAAATGAGGCCGGGCCCCGTGGCTCACACCTGTAATCCCAGCAGTTTGGGAGTTTGAGACAGAGAGATCATCTGAGGTCAGGAGTTTGAGACCAGTCTGGCCAACATGATAAAACTGTCTCTACTGAAAAAAAAAAAAAAAAAAAAAAATTTAGCCAGGTGTGGTGGTGCACACCTATAATCCCAGCTATTCAGGAGGCTGAGGCAGGAGAATTGCTTGAACCCAGGAGGCAGAGGTTGCAGTGAGCTGAGATCGTGCCACTGCACTCCAGCCTGGGCAACAGAGCAAGACCCCATCTCAAAAAGAAAAAAAATCCAGTCTGGCCAACATGGTGAAACCCGTCTCTACTAAAAATAGGAAAATTAGCTGGGCATGGTGGCAGGCACCTGAATCCCAGCTACTCTGGAGGCTGAGGCAGGAGAATCACTTGAACCCAGGAGGCAGAGGCTGCAGTGAGCCAAGATTGTGCCACTGCACTCCAGCCTGGGCAACAAGAGCGAAACTCTGTTAAAAATTTAATTAATAAATTAATAAAGAGCAGGCTGGGCATGGTGGCTCACACCTGTAATCCCAGCACTTTGGGAGGCTGAGGCAGAAGGATTTCTTGAGCTCAGGAGTTTGAGACCAGCCTGAGCAAAAATAGCAAGACCTTGTCTCTATTAAAATAATTTTTTTTAAAAATCAGCCAGGTGTGGTGGCACTGGCCTGTCGTCTCAGCTACGTAGGAGGCTGAGGTGGGAGGATCACTTAAGCCCAGGAAATCATGGCTGTAGTGAGCTTGATCACGCAACTGCATTCCAGCCTGGGTGACAGAGTGAGACTCTGTCTCATAAAATTAAAAATAAAAAATGGACAAAGGACTTGAATAGACATTTTCCCAAGGAAGATACATAAAAGACCAGTAAGCACATGAAAAGATAGTGTCATTCAGCATTAGGGAAATGCAAATCAAACATAATGAGCTACCACTTTATTCCTACCAAGATGGGTACAATTAAAAAAAAAAGAAAATAACTTGGCAAGGATGAGAAGAAATCAAGTGATTCTGCTGAGAGAGCATTTGAAGAAAAGAAAAGAAATTGGAAACTTTGTGCACTGTTGCTGGGAATATAAAATGGTACAGCTGCTGTGGAGTACAGTTTGGCAGTTTGTCAAAAAGCTAAACTTAGAATTACTGTATGACTCAGCAATTTCACTCCAAGGCATATGCCTAAAAGCTTTGAAAGCAAGGAATCGAAAGATATTTGTGTGCTAATGTTTATAGCAGAATTTTTCACAAGTCAAAAGATAAAAACAATCCAAGTATCCATCAGCAGATAAATAGATACACAAAATTTGGCATTTACATATATGCACATACAATGATTCAGCCAGTTTTGGTACATGCTGCAACATGGATGAACCTTGAAAATTTTATCCTAAGTGAAATAAGTTAGACACAAAAGGACAAATACTGTTATGGTTCCACTTACATGAAATATGTAGAATAGGCAAATTCATACAGACAGAAAGCAGATTAAAGGTTACTAGGGACTTAGGAGTAAGGCAGAAGGGGAAACTATTGCTTAATGCTTACAGAATTTTTCTTTGGGGTGATGAAAAAGTTTTGGAAGTGGATAGTATTGACGGTTGCATGACATAGGTAATATAATTAATGCCACTGAATTGTATACTTAAAAATAGCTCATATGGCAAAGTTTTGTATATATTACACCGTAGTAAAAAAAAATTCTTAAACCCATACCGGTCTTTATTTTCATTATGCAGCTCTCCCCTTTCAAGCTATCATTTATTTCCAATTTTTTTTTTTTTTTTGAGATGGAGTCTTGCTCTGTCGCCAGTCTGGAGTGCAGTGGCACGCTCTCGACTCACTGCAATCTCTGCCTCCCGGGTTCAAGTGATTCTCCTGCCTCAGCCTCCTGAGTAGTTGGAACTACAGGCACGCACCACCATGCCTGGCTAATTTTTTTTTGTATTTTTAGTAGAAACGGGGACCGTGTTGGCCAGGATGGTCTCGATCTCCTGACATCGTGATCCGCCCACCTCGGCCTCCCAAAGTGCTGGGATAAACTAGTTCTAAGAAAAAGACACTTACAAGAAGGAGAGAAATTCTTTTCCTTTAGGTTCACTTTCAGTGTATTTTACTTTCATCATGTCTGGCTGATGAGGCTCTAACTAGTCATGTTCAGTCTTATGGTAAATATATTAGTAAACTAATGACGTACACATTTGTATATTTTTCATTTCAAACAATGAATAGTTCAGTCAAATAGTAATTGCTCTTGACAATAGGTGTTGATCAGGTAGACATAATTTTATGTTATTATGAAAGTAAAATACTGTGTTTACATGGTAGTGCCACATTTTGAGAACCTGCCTTTTCCTTAGGCAGAAGGTTGGGATAAAATTAGGCCATAATAAGTTGGACCACAAGTTCCTTGGATTCAATGTACTGCTTAGTGTCAGCCCAGATGGACACACAGAACCTAAAGAGTCTCCATATGTTTAATTTGCCCTTTTGTTTAAATAGACATTCAGCAGGGACTGGAGAAAATATCAAGCTGTGCCTCTCTGGCATACACTGTTTATTTTGTTACCTCATCATGTGCCAATTACTAAATAATTTCTACAGATTGTTATTTCAGGAGAATACTTACAGTGAAGGTCTTTGGGAAGGAAATTCTTAGCATTGTGGAAATGAGAAGGAAGCACTGTTCTTTTTATTCTCTAAATTTTCAACCTATGGGTTTCTCATGTTTTTCTCTTTCAACCATTTGGCTATCAAATCTGTGTTTCAAATACTAATCCTTTTTTTCTCAAGGACTTTTTTTCCTGGACTGTTACAATATCTTCTGCCTTGGTTGCTTTGCTTCCCCTCTTGGCTTTGCTATAGCCACAGTGTAGCCAGAGCATTCTTGATAGAGTTGCATTGTCCCATATGGTAGCCATTAACCATATGTGATTATTAAGTTTAAATTAATTAAAAGTAAAATGTGCCTCAGTCACACTAGGCACATTTCTAATACTCAGTAGCCACTGTGGCTAGTGGCTACCAAATTGAGCAACACAAGTATAGAACATTTCTAACATCTCAGGAAATTATATTAGATAGTGCATAAGTCAAATCACCTCCCTTACTGTTGCAAACAAAACTCCTTTCCACGGGTGGCAAGGTGCTATAAAATCTTGCTTATCTCTCCTTTCTCATTTCTCTTTACATAATCTTTTATTCACTATAGTCTAGATGAATTGGCCTTCTTTCTGTTCTTTTGACTATGCCAGGATTTCCCCCCATCCCTTCTCAGGGGCTATTCCTTCTGTTTTGCTGTTCCTTCTATTTTGGAACATGCGTCCCCACCAGATCTTCACTTAGCTGGCTACAGTGTCATCATTTAGGTGTCAACTTAAATGTTACTACTTCAGGAGAATTCTTCCCTGTCCACCCTAAATACCTCCTTTCAGAATCTTTTGATCATATTAGCCTACTTTTTTATCGTCTTTATGGCATTTATCCTTAAATGAAAGTCTTACGTATTTGTATCTTTGCCCACACTAATACCCTTATCACCACTAGAACATAAGCTGCTTATGGTAATAGATTTTGCAGATAATTGTATGGTACGTGTTGGGAGGATACACACAGGCATTGTATAGTAGTCATCACTTTATTGATTAGTCCTGGTTCTTTTGAAGTTAATCTGTTTCCCTGACTATACAAAGGAATGATAGAGATTAAAAGATTGTCTGAATTTTTCTCATTATAAGTTACCAATCTGTTAATATTCGTGGTATAGATAGAAAAAATAAATTTTATGTATCTGTTGATTTGATGCTCCTGAGGAATACTTCCTAACCTCTCCATCCTTGGTTTTCTTTTAAGTAGCTTTTATACCTTTGTTCCTTCTCAGGCTGAGCATTTTCAGAAAGTTGTATTGGCTTGATACATGAACATAATGTTCTAGCTAGCATTTAATAAATAAATAAATAAATAAATATTTGTCCAGTCCTAACACTATTTGCCTGTCTTGTACAGTCTATATAGATACACAGTCTGTTGCTATCTAGACCAGTCTGATCTAAAGCATTGTACTATTTTGGCATATCATTAAATAGTCAGCATAGTTGTACAGTTAATTTGTTTAAAGAACTCTGTATTTCCACTATAGAGGATAAAGATTTTTAAAGACATAGTTGACACTACTGCTATTTTTGGTAAATTTATCTTATTGGAAAAAATGAACATTGTGAAGCATCATGAAGTAAGTCGTAACTGATCAAGTGTTAGACTATGCTAAAAATAAGAAAAGATATTTTATGTCGATTTTAGTTTCTTCATTATTTTCCAAGTTTCTTATACTGAAGCTGTATTACTTGTGGATTTGGAACAAAAAGAGTAAATGTCATTTTTTTAGATGCAGTACATGCTGAGTACATAAAATATATAAAATATTTAGAGAAGATAAGGAATCAACAATTGAGATTAATTATGGGAAGCTTTCAGGAAAGAGCATGTACTTCTTTGTGGGCATGAGGTCAACTCCAATTTGGGCCACACACTTATTTTCAAATGCTGCCTTGTGATTGCATTTAATTACCTTAAGTCATTCAGGTGATTGGTAAGAGGTCATCAGGTCTACAAAGCTGGAAATATCAAAAATAGAGCAATGTTATTGGTGTTTTATAGGTTGCTTCATGTGCGAAATGGAAACTGCAAATATCATTTGGGTGAAGAAACATTTACATTAGCTCAGACATATATGGATAAACTATCAAAACATGGCCAGCAAGCAAATAAAGCTGCACTCTATGGAGAATTGTGTGCACTCCTATTTGCAAAAAGTCACTATGATGAGGTAAGTGTTTTAAGGTACATTTCATTTTGACCAATAAGTACCTATAAAAACGAGGGTAAATCAAATAGTCTTCTCTTATTTTTCTTACAGATCTTTTTTACATATTAAGTTTATATAAGGCAGTACACATTTGTAATGGAAAATTCAAAATCAGACAAGCCAAGCACTGTGGCTCATGCCTGTAATCCCAGCACTTTAGGCGGCCAAGGTAGAGGATCACTTGAGCCCAGGAGTTTGGTGCCAGCCTAGGCAACAAAGTAAGACCCTGCCTCTACAGAAAATTAGCTGCATGTGTAGCACATGCCTGTGGTGATCACAACTACATGGGAGGCTGAGGCAGGAGGATCCCTTGATCCCAGTAGGTTGAGGCTATAGTGAGCCATATTTATACCACTGTACTCCAGCCTGAGTGACAGAGTGAGACCCTGTCTCAAAAAAATAAAAAATCAGACAAAAGGAGTATTTGTGAGGTGAATTTCAAATATGTACATGTGTAATTTAGAGCCCTTTCTTTTGTTGTTTTTCTTTTAATTTAACCAAATGTTTACCTAAATTGTTTGGATGGGCCTCTTGTTGTAGTTTTTGAGACAGGGTCTTGCTTTGTCACCTACGCTGTACTCAAACTCCTGGGCTCAAGTGATCCACCCTCCTCAACTTCCCAAAGCGCTGGGATTGCAGGCGTGAGCCACCATGCCCAGCCTGACAGTTATTTTCCTTCTACATTTGGATTTAGGGGTTTATACTGTGCCTTATTCATGTCTTTGCAACTCTCAGCACATTGGTGAGGAATGTTGAAATCTTGGATAATTTTGACAGTTCAATCTTCTAGTGATAAATAAGCTTTTCACTCATATCTACAGAAAAGTACACAAATCTTACAGACATGGTTTGATGAATTAGCACCATGTTTTTGTGTTAGGATAGGCTAGGCTATGCAAAGGTAATATCAACCCCAGAATAGCTTGGAACAATAAAAGTTTCTTTCTGGCTCATAATATATCCCTGTCTTCAGATGGCTATGGCTGTTCTTAACGTTATATCTACGCTTTGATCAAGACACAGTGTGGTTTTGGGTCTATCTGGAACATATCTGTCTAGAACATTACCAGCCTGGGCACAGGGGCAGAAACTTCATGGAGAAGTACTGCTGGCTCTTGGACTTTTCTTCCAGAAGTGGCACATTTCACTTTTCATATTTTAATTGCGGAAAGAAATCACATGGCCACACTTGTCTTTGTTTGTTTGTTTGTTTGTTTGTTTGAGACAGCGTCTCACTGTATCACCAAGGCCTGGAGTGCAGTGGCATGATCATGGCTCACTGCAGCCTCCACCTCAGCTCCACCAAGTAGCTGGAACTACAGGTGCACATCACCACGCCCAGCTAATTTTTTTGATTTTTGATAGAGACAAAGTCTCACTATGTTATAACCCAGGCTGGTTTCAAACTTCTGAGCTTGGCGATCCTCCCATCTCAGCCTCCCAAAGTGCTGGGATTACAGGTATGCACCACCACACCCAGCCTAAGATAATTTATTTTGCCTTTTTTATTTCTTCCACTAAGCACCAGGAGAGGAAGGACATTTTTGGTTTTGTTTCCCACTTCATACCTAGATACTAGCACATTGCCTGCCACTTAACCTCTCTACACCTGTTTCCCCTAATAGTACATATCTTATAGGGCTGTTTTGTCAGGTAAATGTGTTAATGCACATAAAATACTTTGGATAGTAGCTGGGACAAAGTAAGAACTCAACTAAAGAGACAATTCAGACATAAAATAACAAATGTTACAGTAGGAGGATGGAATGTATAGGCAAACACAGGAAACCCTGCAAGACAGATGAGTTTAAGGGGTTGGAGGAAGGGGGAATGTATTTTAAGGCAGAGGGAACAGTATGCAAAGGTTTCTGGGCAAGAGAGAACATACCTCTGATTTCCAGAAAATACGTCATGTATCCACAAGGTCTGATTCAGACAAGCTGTAGATATTAAGAGTAAAAATAATATAACAGATTTATACTTTGAAGAAAGTTTAGCCTCAGAAAATTCTAACTAAATATTTTGTGTGTGTTCTTATTTAAGTCCTTGTAGAAAAATTCTGCAGTCATCTTGTTAAATATTGTCAACTTGATTTACCACAGTTCTGTCTCTTCTATAAATAATTTTTTTAGGCGTACAAATGGTGCATCGAGGCAATGAAAGAAATTACAGCAGGCTTACCAGTGAAAGTTGTGGTAGATGTCTTAAGACAAGCTTCTAAGGTAAATATAATGTTAAAATTATTAAATGAATTATAGGATTTATCAGGCTTTAAGTTTATTTAATTAACCTGTTATTTAGCATTTTAGTTATTTGTACACTCCGTAGACATAGGTCTGTTTTATAAGTTTCTGTGCTCATTTTTAGGAATCTGGTTTCTAACTAAAACTATATCACACATAGATTTTTAGCTAATTTTTCTTTACCAAGAAAACCAGTGAAATAATTCATTTTGATCATTGTTTCAGTGCACTAAAGTACAGATCAAAGTAGTATTTGGGTGCTATTCTGGCTTGAGTTTGTATTTGTTTTTCTTAAATATTTATAGCAACCAGAATTCCTTATGCCAAAATCCTGTGAACTTTGGTCACTTTTTTGCTAAAGGATAGCCTGGTGTTAAATCTCTTTGTCATAGTATTGCAGTCTCACAGCAAGGCAGCTTGCTATACTTGACTTGCTAGGCAGTCCTTACTTGATTTTTCTCTAGTGTTTTCTTATTCTGTAAATAAATGCATTAAATCTTTTACATTTTTATTTTATTTTAAATAGAGACAGGGTCTCACTATGTTGCCCTGGCTGGTCTCAAACACCTGGACTCAAGCGATCCTCCCAGCTGAGCCTCCAAAAGTTCTAGGCAAGCCTCCAAAAGTTCTAGGATTACAGGTCCACCACGGTTGGCCTGCATTAACTCTTAGAGGACATTTAGTAGTATTTTAAAACTACTGCTTTGGTGCAGTGAGGCCTTAAAGCATTAATGTACTTTTCAGATACAGTCTTCTACCCAGAAGTTTCTCAGATTTGAATATTTCATTTTGGTTGATTTTACTTATGGAAATTCAACTAGAAAATAGATTCCAAAATTATAGATCTGGGAGAGTCTAATTTCTCTGAAATTTATTAAATCAGTCATTTTAGAGTAAGTAAACAGCATAAATATTTAAGTTATCAGAGCTAGAACAGGGCTATTCTTATGTTTTTAATTAATTGAAATAATTGAATATTTAATATAAAGACAACATAATATTTATGCAAGATTTATATTTCTGTTTTTTGTTTTTGTTTTTGTTTTTGTTTTTTTTTTGAGACGGAGTCTCGCTGTCGCCCAGGCTGGAGTGCAGTGGCGCGATCTCGGCTCACTTCAGGCTCCGCCCCCCGGGGTTCTCACCATTCTCCTGCCTCAGCCTCCCGAGTAGCTGGGACTACAGGTGCCCACCACCTCGCCCGGCTAATTTTTTGTATTTTTAGTAGAGACGGGGTTTCACCGTGTTAGCCCGGATGGTCTCGATCTCCTGACCTCATGATCCGCCCGCCTCGGCCTCCCAAAGTGCCGGGATTACAGGCATGAGCCACTGTGCCCGACCGCAAGATTTATATTTCTGTATGCAAATTATATTTAGAGTTTTTAAAAAACGCCTAGCTATAATCGTGGATCAAAATATTTTAAGAAATAACAGAGCTGTGCACAGTGGCACATGCCTGTAGCCAGGAGTTCAAGTCCAGCCTGGGCAACATAAAACCTTGTCTCTTAAGAAAAGAATTAATAGGAAAACTTGAAATTCTATGCATTTAAAAATTATTAAATGAAAATAACAAAAGATTATTGTAAGCCACTCCAGGACTGGGATATAAGGACCTTAGAAAATGCTGTGGTAAATTCTGCCCCCATTGTTTTATTTTAATAATAGGGGAAAATGGGGGTATACCAGCTTTGTAAGGTAACTTTGTTATGACAGATTTGTACTAGGACTGACTGTCAAAATTTTAAACTTTATAATTTTCCCAGCTTATATACAGATCTGTTTATAATAGAATTTTTAAGTACTTGGAAGGAAAGAAATTACAAATAGAACCTTTGTATTTATGTTTGGAGGGTTTTTTTTCTTATTAACCATTATAGCCAGAATATATAAACTACACGTATTTTAGCACACTAATGAACTGTTTGAGAGTTAACCGTTTTTCACTTTATCTTTAGGCTTGTGTAGTAAAACGTGAATTTAAGAAGGCAGAACAGTTAATTAAACATGCAGTGTATTTGGCACGGTAGGTGATTAATATTAAAAATATCCTTTTAAATTGTCTCTATACTTTATATCCTAATAATTTTGTGTCTTTTTATAGGGATCATTTTGGATCCAAACACCCAAAATATTCTGATACACTGCTAGATTATGGATTCTACTTACTCAATGTAGATAATATCTGTCAGTCTGTTGCAATTTATCAGGTATGTTAATGGTTACTCTTTTTTTCTTTCAACCTATATTGACTTGCTGACCTGTATTTGTTTGTGGTGTATAAACCACTCTCTAAAAATGACTTTTTGACAACTACCCCGCCCACCAATATAGGTTGCATCATTATTTTATTAAGTATTACCTAGAAGGTGTAAAAGTTAATGCTTTGGGAATTAAAGAGAATCATTCAGGAAAGGAATTGTTGGGTTGTGAGCTCATATTTGGGAGTGGTTTTCCGTTTTTTATTTACCCATGTAATGGCTTATCTTTGTTGTTGATTTAGCAAATGTCACTAAAGCTGAAGTAACAAAGATGGCTGATAATTATTTTAGGCCTTTCTTACTCATTCTCAGGTAAATGATGTATTATGCCATTGCTGTAGACAAGGCATACTTGACTTTAAGGTTCACTTTTTTTTTTTTTTTGAGACAGAGTTTTGATCTGTCGCCCAGGCTGGAGTGCAATGGTGCAATCTCAGCTCACTGCAACCTCCGCCTCCCAAGTTCAAGCAATTCTCGTGCCTCGGCCTCCTGAGTATCTGGGATTACAGGCCCATGCCACAATGCCTGGCTAATTTTGTATTTTTAGTAGAGAGGTGGTTTCACCATGTTGCCCAGGCTAGTCTTGAACTACTGACCTCAGGTGATCCACCCACCTTGGCCTCCCAAAAGTACTAGGATTACAGGTGTGAGCCACAGCGCCTGGCCTAAGGTTCACTTTTGAAGAAGGAAACAGAGAAAAACATTCCCAATGTCTTGATTCTCAAGACATAGGAATTATTATTATTATTATTATTATTATTAAGCCGTGGCCTTTTAAGTCAAACTCTATCTTCAGAAATTTAGGACTTCTAGGTGACTTTCATGTTCTGTAATTTAAATACAGCAGGACTTTCTGGGCTTCAAAATTTTATGGTGTTAGGCATATAGATATATATTTAAATTACTAGGATGTTTAATTTAACTAGATGGTATTTTCTACAGTATTGACAAATATTTTTATGATTCTTTCAGGCAGCCCTTGACATTAGACAGTCAGTGTTTGGTGGCAAAAATATCCACGTAGCAACAGCTCATGAAGATTTGGCCTACTCTTCTTATGTCCACCAGTATAGCTCTGGGAAATTTGACAATGCACTGTAAGTTCCGCATTCCTTTTCTCTGAAGGAGGAAATACTGTTTTTGTTTTATTTTGTTTTTTCCCATTAGGGAACTATTATTACATTAATAATAGTACTTGATATACTTTATAGATTGAATTTGTCTTCCTGGAGCTTTAACAGAATGCCTAAAATGTTCTTGAAGTCATTTAAAATCATACCAGTTTTCGGGTGCAGAGGCACTTGCCTGTAATCCCAGCACTTTGGGAGGCTGAGGTGGAAAGATTGCTTGAGCCCAAGAGTTTGAGACCCTGTCTACTCAAAAAATTTTTAAAATTAGCTGGACATTTTGGTGCATGCCTGTGATCCCAGCTTCTCTGGAGGCTGAGGCAGGAGAATCGCTTGAACCCAAGAGGTCAAGGATGCAGTGAGGCATATTCACACCACTGCATTCCAGCCTGGGCAACAGAGTGAGACCCTGTTTCCAAAAATAAATAAAATCATACTAATTTATAGGTTATTCATTTAGCCTTTATATGATTTAATATTGAGACTTGTATGTTTTCATGTAGAATATAACTTATCTTTTGAGTATTTCCTTCAATAATTTTTGAGTAATACAGTAGCAAACTTAATAACCTAAAAACTTCTTGGTGAGAACACATAGAAATACTGAATAACAATTGTCTTTTTAAATATATAACTGAGCTTGCAAGAGCGAGGGGGAAATCCCCCAAGGGCCAATAATGGACACTAAAATTTAAAGAATTAAGTATGGCTTGTGGTATAACTGCTCTGGGGTGATGGGAAAGTTTAGAGATTTCTGTAACCTTGGTTTAAGAAACAGCCTATAGGAGGCTGGGAGTTAGAACTCAAACCCTCACATGAAGCAAAGTCAAGACTACAACCCGGCCGGGCGTGGTGGCTCACGCCTGTAATCTCAGCACTTTGGGAGGCCAAGGCGGGTGGATCACCTGAGGTCAGGAGTTCAAGACAAGCCTGGCCAAGATGGTGAAATGCTGTCTCTACTAAAAATACAAAAATTAGCCGGGCATGGTGGTGGGCACTTGTAATCCCAGCTACTTGGGAGGCTGAGGCAGACAATTGCTTGAACCCAGGAGGTGGAGGTTGCAGTGAGCCGAGATCGCGCCACTGCTCTCCAGCCTAGGAACAGAGTGAGACTCTGTCTCCAAAAAAAAAAAGGACTACAACCCCAGGGAAATGGCAGGTGGACATCTATCTAATTAATAGATGACAGGGAAAGTTGGCCATCTGAGCTTGGTGTCACAGTTGAACCCAAAAAGAAGCCTCACAAAACGTAATTATTTACCTATACCACTCTTGAGTTTAGGGATAATGCATCAGGATCTGCAAACAGAAAAATATTAAAAAGCACTTTGGGGCTGCTGGTTCTCCTGGGATGCCTTGTGAGAGAAAATGCAAGACTTGGAAATAATTATCTGTCAACCCAAACTATACAGACATTTCATAGACGAAGCTTTACCTAAAATGAACTCACCATTAAAAATTACAAAACATAAGGAAATATTTCCTCTGAGTCAGCAGACATAATGAACAGGATTAGAATCCTGAAAACTTTAGTTAACAGAACTTTTTTGGCCGGGCGCAGTAGCTCACACCTGTAATCCCAGCACTTTGGGAGGCCGAAGTGGGCGGATCACGAGGTCAGGAGATGGAGACCATCCTGGCCAACACAGTGAAACCCCGTCTCTACTAAAAATACAAAAATTAGCCAGGCATGGTGGCACGTGCCTGTAATCCTAGCTACTCGGGAGGCTGAGGCAGGAGAATCACTTGAACCTGGGAGTCGGAGGTTGCAGTGAGCTGAGATCACCACTGCACTCCAGCGTGGCAACAGAACGAGACTCCATCTCAAAAAAAAAAAAAAAAAGGAAAACCAGAACTTTTTTTTGGTTGATGCTATAAAGTATGTGTTCTTTATATGATTAAAGATACAAAATAGGTTGGCGAACTAGGCCTGTAAGTAAATTAAAGTTTTATGTTTTACTGGAACATAGCCCTGCTTATTCATTCATGTGTTTTCTATAGCTTCTTTCACACTACAGCAGCCAGAGTTCAATAGTTGCAGCAGAGAATGTGTGGCCAACACAACCTAAAATATTTACTATCTGGCCCTCTACAGAAAAACTTTGTTAACTCTAATATAAAAGAAAGAATGAAGAATATTCCCATAAAGAAAACGGGAAGTTTTTTTGTTTTTGTGTTGGTTTTTTTTTTTTGAGACAGAATCTCTCACTCTGTCGCCCAGGCTGGAGTGCAGTGGCGTGATCTCGGCTGACTGCACTCTCCACCTCCCAGGTTCAAGCAATTCTCCTGTCTCAGCCACCTGAGTAGCTGAAGTTATGGGCACGCGCCACCATGCCTGGCTAATTTTTGTATTTTTAGTAGAGACAGGGTTTCACCATGTTGGCCAGACTGGTCTCGATCTCCTGACCTCAAGTGATCTGCCCCCCCTTGGCCTCCTAAAGTGCTGAGACTGCAGATGTGAGCCACCATGCCTGGCTGGAAAAGGGCAGATTTTAAAGTAACTGTTACATGCTACAGCATGGATGAACCTTGAAAACACTGTGCCCAGTGAAAGAAGCCAGTTACAGAGGATCACATATTGTATGATTTCGTTTGTGTGATATGTCCAGAATAGGCAAATCCGTAGAGACAGAATATAAATTGATGTTATCTAGGCTGAGGAGTTGGAGGGAAATGGAGAGTGACTGCTAATGGGCATAGGTTTCTTTATGGGGTAATGAAAATGTTGTAAAATTGATTTTGGTGATTGGCATACTACTCTAAATACACTAAAAATCATTGAATTGTACACTTTAAATGGGTGAATTGTGTGGTATACTAATTATATCTTGAGCTGTTATAAAAATAAAACAAATGGCTAGAAATGGAAATAGTCATTGAAATTAAAACTCAGCAGTTGGGCCAGGCTTGGTGGCCCACGCCTATACTCCCAGCACTTTAGGAGGCCAGGGTGGGTGGATCACTTGGGCCCAGGAATTTGAGACCAACCTGGGCAACATAGCAAATCCCTGTCTCTTCAAAGAAAATGCAAAAAAATTAGTTGGGCATGGCAATGTACACCTGTAACCCACCTATCCAGGAGGCTGAGGTGGGAGGATCACCCGAGCCCAGGAGTTTGAGGCTGCGGTGAGCCATGATTACACCACTGTACTCCAGCCTGGATGACAGAGCAGGATCCTGTCTAAAAAAAAAAAAAAAAAAACAAAACAAAACAAAAAAAACCTCAGGAGACAAGTTAAACAGAAGATTAGTTACAACAAAAGAGAGAATTAGTAAATTGGAAGACAGATTTGAGAAAACTAGTGGTTACCTGGAGGATGGGGGAGAGGAGGCTTGGCATTGTTTGAAAGGAACTGACAATAAAACAGAAATAGCTTACCTTCTATTTGGTGATATGGGCCATAAACAAATAACCAAACTTGTCAGGCAAGAATACATGTTGTGAAGAAGAGTAAAGTAGGCTAAGAGTTGAGAGAGTGATGGTAAATTTTTTTTTTTTTTTGAGACAGTGTTTGTCACTCATGCTGGAGTGCAATGGTGCAATCTTGGCTCGCTGCAACCTCCACCTCCCAGGTTCAAGCGATTCTGCCTCAGCCTCCTGAGTAGCTGGGATTACAGGCGTTCACCACCACACCCGGCTAATTTTTGTATTTTTTTAGTAGAGATGGAGTTTCACCATGTTGGTCAGGCTTGTCTCGATATCCTGACCTCAGGTGATCCACCCACCTCAGCCTCCCAAAGTGCTGGGATTACAGGCATGAGCCACCACACCCAGCCAATGGTGAATTTTTTTAGGGCCTTTTATGTGGTCTGTTCTGGAAAGACCTGAGGAGCAAGTCGTGAGAATGTTCAGGGGAAGAGCATTGCAGAGAGGGTAAAGCCAGGGTGAGAACATGCTCTGCATGTTCAGGAAACTGCTAGGCTTGTGTGGCTGGAGGGGAAGGCGGAGAGGGTTGGTGTGAGAATGGCAGGAGATGAGGTCAGGGAAGTAGCAGGCTGAAAGATCATGTAGAGTCTTGTAGGCTGTAGTAAAGACTTCCTCTTTCATTCTGAGGGAAATGGGAGTGTCTGTTGGGTATTAAAAGTTCAGTCTACAACAGATTGGAAATTTAAAACAAAAAGCTGGATCTTTACCACAGATAGTTTTAGAAGTACTTTCTATCAATGTTATATTACAGATTGTGATTTTTAAAATTCCTAAATCATTTGTAACTAAAAAGAAATGCCAGACTGTATCTATCTGTATTACAGATTTCATGCAGAAAGAGCTATTGGTATCATTACCCACATCCTACCTGAAGATCATCTTCTTTTGGCGTCTTCAAAGAGGGTGAAAGGTATCCTTTGTAATCTAGTCTCAGATATTTTAAAATAGATGATATATGGTATAAAATAGGGGTATTTGTTTATTTTCTCAGAGGATTGGAGGATTTTCTCACAGGATTAGACGGTGTCTGTGTATTACTAGATAGCCATTTTACCACAACTCTACTTAAGGGGTTCCAGTGGTTCATAATGAAAGACTGTTTGCATCTCTCATAAAACATTGTTAATAGGCCGGGTGTGGTGGCTTATGCCTGTAACCCCAGCACTTTGGGAGGCTGAGGCAGGCAGATCACCTGAGGTCAGAAGTTTGAGACCAGCCTGGCCAACATGGTGAAACCCCATCCCACCTACTAGAAATACAAAAATTAGCCGGGTGTGGTGGCGTGCACCTGTAATCCCAGCTACTTGGGAGGCTGAGGCAGGAGAATCGTTTGAACCCAGGAGGCAGAGGTTGCAGTGAGCCAAGATCGTGCCACTGCATTCCAGCCTGGGCAACAGAACGAGACTCTGTCTCAAAAAAAAAAAAAAAAAATTTATAAGCCAGAATTTCTTTCTTTTCCATCTCCCTTTTGTCATTCACTCATGCATGCATTAATTTTTTTGAGGATTGCATGGAAGCATAATACAAATGTTTCTATACAACATGGATAGAAGATGGGTTTCATAACTTCAGCTTTGTAGTGCAGGATTCTTATCCTGAGCTTCATATCAGGTTACCCTGAATGTTGCAAGGCTCTTGCCAAATACCCCTATCTTCCATTTCTTATTTTAACTTTTCTTCTGATTACCACCAAGGCTTTTTCACGTAATGCATTTATTTTGCTAACATGATTGGGTCACCTATGTGTTATTTCCATGCGTGTTGGATATGTTCTACCTTAATTCTGGAACTGAGTTTTTTCTCCCTCTAGGTTTGTGTTTTTTAAGTTGCACAAGTAATACATGATGTTAGATAGAAAAGAGAAAAAATAAATTGCCTTAAAATCCCACCAATCCTCAATCAACATTTTGGTGAATATTATTTTAGACTTTTCTTACTTCAAATAAGATAACTAAATGAATGATTTTTTTAGTTTTATAATCTGATTTTTTCACTTAATATATTACAGACATTTTTTCGTGTCTCTACATATATCCTTTTTTCTAATGTATTTAACCTTACCTTTATTATTTGACTCTTATAATTGTTTTTAACCTTTTCTTTTTAAAAATGCTACAGTGAAGTAAATCTTTTTCTTACCTTTGTGTACATAGACAGTTTTCCAATAAATCAAATTATCTGGTAAAATAATATGTATATTCTTAAAACTTTAGATAGAATTTGAAAGTCTTGAATGGAGCTTTGAAATGGAAATGTCTTGCCTGATTTGTTTGGTCAGATGAGTAGGAGGAAATCAGTTCTTTTAGCTGTGTTTGGTTAAAGGTTATGTTTTATAAAGTGTGGTTTCAAAATTTTCAAAAGTGCTTAGGTACTCCTTGACACAGTTTCATGACTTTTAAAAACTTGCCTTGTGCTTCCATTTAATTTGAAAAACAAATTCACATCAGCAAAGTATAGCAGTCTATTAAAATAGAAGCTAATTCTGCAAAATCGTTTATACCATTGTTTTTCTTAAATTTGAATATATGTACTGTGCAAAATAGAATGACCGCCAAAAAGTGTACTTTTTTGTTAAAAGTGGAATTCTTTCATCTTGACCAGTTCTAAACCATAATCATATATAAATATATTCAGTAAACATATTATTTAAGTTTAAATTAGATGTTCTTACTAGCTTTGGTAGATGTTTTGAAGTACGCTAATTTATTGCCTTCTTTTTTAGCACTTATTTTAGAGGAGATTGCAATTGACTGTCATAATAAGGAAACTGAACAGAGGCTGCTTCAAGAAGCTCATGATTTGCACCTGTCTTCACTCCAACTAGCTAAAAAAGCTTTTGGAGAATTTAATGTACAGACTGCAAAACACTATGGAAACCTTGGAAGACTTTATCAGTCAATGAGAAAATTTAAGGTAGAAACATGTTTTTACTATATTTTTCTCTCTTAAGTAATGAAATAGAATCTTAAATAATAAATATTAAGTAAGCTCAAATAAATTATACTTATCTTATTCTGCAAAGGAATTGAGAAGATAGTGAATATGAAACAACATAGGCCAAGCACAGTGGGTCATTCCTATAATCCTGGCACTCTGGGAGGCTGAAATGGGAGGGTCACTTGAAACCAGGAGTTTCAGACCAGCCTGGGCAACATAGGGAGACCCTGTCTCTACAAAAATTAGGCAGGTGTGGTGGCACATGCCTGTCTTCCTTGCTACTTGGAAGACTAAGGCAGGAGGATGAGTTGAGCCCAAGAAGTTGAGGCTGCAGTGACTATGATCACATCACTGCACTCTAGCCTGGGTGACAGAGTGAGACCCTATCTCTAAAACAAACAAAAAATAGTCAAAATATAAATAAAATTTAAACATCAGGACCGTGGGCCAGGCACAGTGGCTTATGCCTGTAATCCCAGCACTGGAGTCCATGGTGGGACAATCACCTGAGGCCAGGAGTTCAAGAACTAGCCTGGTCAATATAGGGAAATCCTGTCTCTACAAAAAAGA
This sequence comes from Pongo pygmaeus, assembly GCF_028885625.2. NCBI lineage: Eukaryota > Metazoa > Chordata > Mammalia > Primates > Hominidae > Pongo > Pongo pygmaeus. Next base: position 56,901,605 of record NC_072392.2, on the reverse strand, counting down.
AAAAGTTAGCCAGACATGGTGGCTCACACCTGTAGTCCCAGCTTCTCCAGAGGCTGAGGCAAGAGGATGGCTTGAGCCCAAAAGGTTGAGGCTGCAGTGAGCTATGATCACACCACTGCACTCCAGCCTAGGTGACAGAGTGAGAGCCTGTCTTCAAAAAAAAAAAGTCAGGATCGTAAAAATTAGGAAACATGTCAAACCAAAAAGATTAATATATGAGGCCGGGCTCAGTGGCTCATGTCTGTAATCCCAGCACTTTGGGAGGCCAAGGCGTGCAGCAGATTTGAGGGTCAGGAGTTCAAGACCAGCCTGGCCAACATGGTGAAAACCCATCTCTACTAAAAATATAAACATTAGCCAGGCATGGTGGCATGCACCTGTACTCCCAGCTACTCGGGAGGCTGAGACAGGAGAATTGCTTGAACCTGGGAGATGGAGATTGTAGTGAGCCGAGATCTGCACTCCAGCTTGGGTGACAGAGTGAGACTCCATCTCAAAAAAAAAAAAAAGATTAATATATGAAAGTAGTGCTTGAGATAAGAAAAAAAATTTTAAATAAAAAAGACAAATATGATTGCTATACTTGACTTCAAACAGTTCTTAGTATATAGTTCTTGATATATAATTCTTAGTATATACTAAGTATAGCTCTTAGCAGAATGCGTGTCATATGGCAGGTGTGCAAGAAATGTCAGATATTGCAGCAAGTATTATCAGTTGTAGCAATAAATATGACTAACTTCAATGTCTTAGAATTTTGAGTTATAATTTTTTTTTTTAATATGGGTTCTTACTCTGTTGTCCAGGCTGTAGTACAGTGGTGTGATCATGGCTCACTGCAGCCTCAGCCTCCCTGGGCTCAGGTGATCTTTTCACCTCAGCCTCCCAAGTAGCTGGGAATACAGGTGCACACCACCACACCGCCTAATTTTTGTATTGTTTGTAGAGACAGGGTCTTGCCCTATTGCCCAGGCTGATCTTGAACTCCTGGGCTCAAGCAATCTGCCTGCCTCGACCTCCCAAACTGTTGGGATTACAGGCATGAGCCACTGTGCCCAGCCTATAAATTCTTAATATTATTAATTTTGGGATCACAGTAAGGAAAGAGTGAGAGGTCTTCTTTATCTGAAAAGCAACCTATATATCCCTCAATTAGCTTGAGTTTAGTTTGTTGGAATAAAAATTGTCAAAATTCCAAAAAATGAAATGAAAGTGTATGCCCATGTAAATTAACATATTATGATATAGAGCTTGTTAAGAAGGTTCAACTAAATTTTGGACTGTGTTAACTGTGTTAACCAAAGGAAGTAATTTTTGTTTTAGAATGATTTGTTAATTTCTTCTAACAGTTTCTTACAATTTTGCAAATTTCTTTGTTGTGAATTTCTTGTAACAATTTTTTATTACCAGGATAAGTTTTCACTTGTTACTTTTGACATAGGATACTATTGCTGTCATCAGTTTATCTGCAGTTTCCAAAACTCTGTAATGCTTCCCATAGGCAATTTTTGGAATAACATAGTATGTTCTTTGATCTGATTACCTTATGGCATTCATAAGATGTCTTTGGCATTTAGATCAGTTTTGCTCATTGGGTAAGAACTGTTAAGATGAGAAAAAGTATAATGATTGATATGGCATAATTGTTTTTCAGGAAGCTGAAGAAATGCACATCAAAGCAATTCAGATTAAAGAACAGCTTCTTGGTCAAGAAGACTATGAAGTAGCCCTTTCAGTGGGACATCTGGCTTCTTTATATAATTATGACATGAATCAGTATGAAAATGCTGAGAAACTTTATTTGCGATCTATAGCAATTGGTATGTTACATTTAAATTTTCTTTAGTCAGTTGATTACAAATCAACATGTCAGCATGTCTTATATGTTGTATAAGGAAAATGTTATTAAAGACTTAAATGGGGCTGGGTGTGGTGGCTCATACCTGTAATCCCAGCACTTTGGGAGGCCGAGGTAGGCAGATAACTTGAGGTCAGGAGTTCGAGACCAGCCTGGCCAACATGGTGAAACCCCATCTCTACTAAAAAATGCAAAAACAAATAAGCTGGGCATGATGGTGCGCATCTGTAGTCCCACCTACTCAGGAGGCTGAGGCAGGAGAATCGCTTGAACCTGGAAGGCAGAGGTTGTCATGAGCTGAGATTGTGCCACTGCTCTCCAGCCTGGGCAACAGAACGAGACTCCATCTCAAAAAAATAAATAAAATAAAATAAAATAAAATACTAAAATATTTAATAAAATAAAATAGATTTAAATGGGATAAGTTGCTAAGGATATTCAGGAACCACCCAAAAACCATCTGGAACATTTTGTTAAAGGTGCTTTTTTTGATACTGAAGCCAGTAGTAAGAGGTATGACAGTAGAGTGTCATGTGTAGGCAAAAGTAGTTATTTTAAACTATTTGTGCAGTTACTGCCCACTCATTCCTCCCCCTCCCTTCTCCTACCTTTAACATCATAGATCAGGCTTACCTGTTTTTGAACTTCATGAAGTTATACAATGCATATTTTTATGTGTCTGGTTTATTGGTGAACAATAATGGTGAAATCTGTGATGTTGCATGTCACTGCCATATGTTGGATTAGGATGTCATCATTTATCCATTCCACATTTATCCATTCCACAGTTAATGAACATTTGGAACATTTGGATTTCCATTTCAGGACTATTACAAAATCAAAATAAGGAATCTATGGCCATCATCTTATGAAGTGCCTGTTAAAACTCTTGCCCATTTTTATATTGATTTGTCTTGTCATTTTCTTATTGACTTATAGAAGTTCTTTATATGATATGAATATGACAGACCTTCGTTGGTTACATGTGTTGTAGATATCGTCTCTTATTCTATTGCTTGTTTCCTAATGGAGCCTTTTAAATAACAGAAGTTTTTTTCTTTTTTCTTTTTTTTTTTTTTGAGACAGGATCTTACTCTGTCACCCAGGCTGGAGTGCACATCAGGGCTCACTGCAGCCTCAATCTCCTGAGTTCAAGTGATCCTCCTGCCTCAGCCCACCTGAGTAGCTGGGACTACAGATGTGCACCAGCACACCCGGCTAATTTTTTTTTTTTACTATTTCAATAGGGACAAGGTCTCACAATCTTGGCCCAGGCTGATCTCAAACTCCTGAGCTCAAGTAATCCTCCTACCTCAGCCTCCCAAAGTGCTGGGATTACAGGCATGAGCCTCTGTGCCCAGCCAGTTCTTAATGTAATCAGATGCATCAGTATTTTCTTTTTTCTTTTTTTGAGAGGGAGTCTCACTCTGTCACCCAGGCTGGAGTGCAGTGGCGCGATCTCGGCTCACTGCAACCTCCGACTCCCAGGTTCAAGCGATTCTCCTGCCTCAGCCTCCCGAGTACGTGGGACTACAGGTGCCCGCCACCATGCCTGGCTAATTTTTTGTATTTTTAGTAGAGACGGTGTTTCAGCATGTTGGCCAGGATGGTCTCAATCTCTTGACCTCATGATCTGCCTGCCTTGGCCTCCCAGAGTGCTGGGATTACAGGCCTCATGAGCCACCGCGTCCAGCCTGCATCAGTGTTTTCTTTTGTGAATAGCACTTTTTGTATTCTGTTTAAGAAATCTTTTCAGCCGGGCGTGGTGGCTCACACCTGTAATCCCAGCACTTTGGGAGGCCGAGGCAGGTGGATCACTTGAGGTCAGGAGTTCAAGACCAGCCTGGCCAACATGCTGAAACCCCGTCTCAACTAAAAAGACAAAAATTAGCCGGGCATGGTAGCATACTCCTGTAATCCCAGCTACTCAGGAGGCTGAGGCAGCAGAATTGCTTGAACCTAGCAGGCAGAGGTTGCAGTGAGCCGAGATCGCACTGTGCACTCCAGCCTGTGCGACAGAGCAAGACTCCGTCTCCAAAAAAAAAATGGAAATCTTTTTCTACCCAAAGTAATAAAGATATTTTTCTAGAAAATTATCTTCAGGAAACTTTATTTATATTTAGATCTACAATCCTGAAACTGGTTTTCGTTTATGGTGTGAAGTAGGGATCAATTTTTTTTCCCCATATGGACATAGAGTTAAGCCAAGACCATTTCTTCAAAAGACTGTTTTTTTGGTTTTGTTTTGTTTTGAGACAGTCTCGCTGTATCGTCCAGGCTGGTGTGCAGTGGCGTGGTCTTAGCTCACTGCAGCCTCCACCTCCTGGGTTCAAGTGATTCTCCTGCCTCAGTCTCCCAAGTAGCTGGGGCTACAGATGCGCACCACCACACCTGGCTAATTTTTTTGTATTTTTTTAGTAGAGGCAAGGTTTTGCCATGTTGGCCAGGCTGGTCTCGAACTTCTGACCTCAGGCAGTCTGCCCACCTGGGCCTCCCAAAGTGCTGGGATTACAGGCATGAGCCACCGCTCCTGGTCAGAAGACTGTTTTTTTCCCTCTGCTATACTGTCGTCTTTATAAATCATTCATCCATATACGTGTGGGTTCCCTATTATCTATAATATATTGACTGACTTGCTCATTCTTCAAGTGCGTGTAGTTTAAGAGTTGCTAACCCATACCGCTGTGAAAAACAGACCTACTACTTAGAGTTCAATATTCGTTTACAGTTTTCCTTTTTCTCTAGCCTGAAGGCTATATTCAGGCTAGAGTGTATATTCAGAATACTACGTTCAAAAGTTACTTGGGGTTATTTACACCCCTTTCCTTCAATGTGGTTATGTTATTCTTTTGCAAAACAATTAGGTTTATTTAACATGTTAAATTGTTGCCCCTATCCATCTTTGTTTATTTTGTTAATTTTTTTGAGTATGTGAAATATTAATGTACTGTAATTAGAACTATACAGAAAGATATGTCCAGAGACATATACTTTTCTCTGATTTCTTCTACCCAGTTCCCACCCACTTACTATGGATAACCAGTCTCATTTGTTTCTGGTTTATCGTTTTTGTGTATCTTTTTGCACAATGAACAGATAAATATTTTCTTATTTCCCTATCGTACACAAAAGATAGCATACTATAGATACTCTTTGGTATTTTACTTTTTTCAATCTTAACAATATACCATCAGTCACTCCATAACCGTTGTAGAGAGCCCAGAAATTTCCCCATCAGTTTGCAGCTACATAATATGCCATTGAGTGAAGGTACCACAGTTGATTAAACCATTCTACGTGTTTTCGTTTGTTTCTGTTAATTTGTAATTACAGATACTGTTGCAGGGAATAGCCTTGTGCATATGTTTTGATTTTTCATTTGTTGGTTGGTTTTTTTGAGACGGGGTCTCTTTCTGTCACCCAGGCTGGAGTGCAGTGGCCTGATCTTGACTCACTGCAACCTCTGCCTCCTGGGTTCAGGCAGTTCTCATGCCTCAGCCTGTCAATCGAGTAGCTGGGATAACAAGCATGCACCACCATGCCCAGCTAATTTTTGTATTTTTAGTAGAGACGGGCATTCACCATGTTGGCCAGGCTTTCACCATGTTGGCCAGGCTAGTCCCAAACTCTTGACCTCAGGTGATCCACCCACCTTGGCCTCCCAAAGTGCTGGGATTACAGGTGTGAGCCACCATGACTGGCCTGTGCATGTGTATTTTTCTATTGTTGGAGATGCTGCCATTCTTCTTTGAGATCTCTTTAAACAGTTCCTTCAAACTATGAATTGTTATAATTCTAATGAGGCCAACTTCTTTAGACGAGAACATTTTTTTTAAGTCTTAGTGATAGCTCATGGTTGGGACTCATTTGGGGGATGCTGATACAAGAATTATATCTATTCCTTTCAGGGGAATAAACCTAAGCCATCCTGTTTAAAGAATTGAATTTGTGTTCGTGTTATAGAAATTGCTTGTTATCTCATTATTTGTGCTTTCTTTTTTTTTTTTTTTTTCCTTTTTCTTTTTTGTTACAGGGAAGAAACTTTTTGGTGAAGGCTACAGTGGACTAGAATATGATTATCGAGGTCTCATTAAACTTTACAACTCCATTGGAAATTACGAGAAAGTGTTTGAATATCACAATGTTCTGTCTAACTGGAACCGGTTGCGAGATCGGCAATATTCAGTGACAGATGCTCTTGAAGATGTCAACACCAGCCCCCAGTCCACTGAAGAAGTGGTGCAGTCCTTCCTGATTTCTCAGAATGTTGAGGGACCGAGCTGCTGAGGGAGGACCTCAGTTAACCAATTACCTTTTCCCGGATTCCAGGGAATTCATACTGTGAAATCAAAACCATGTTGTTTTGGGGGGCTGGAATTTGCATTGAAACACTGGTCCAGTCCATTGAAGACCCTATTTTGGGTGATCCCTATCTTGCAGAATGTCTGTAGGAATAAGCATATATTCAGTTATATTCAGCATGTACTGCATGTGTAAGTAGTCTGGCCCACATTTTCAACCTAGTAGAACAAACAACAGGAAATCTTTTTTTGTTTGTTTTTAAAAAATTCATTTTGCAGAAAGCCTGAAAGAAAAAAACATACCCCTAAATAAAACTATTTAAGAGTTTAAAAGAGTTGCATTCTTATTATGTAAGGATGATTTTAACAACTTTTTAATATGTAATTCTTCCATGTGGAGGTATTCAATACTGTAGTGTAAAGAAATTTTATGGGGAAAATCTTTATATGCAGTATAGAAAAGTTAACACAAGTACTAATAAAAGAGGGAAATCCCGACTTATGTTTGGCTACCTTGCCCAGATAAGTGGATACAACCACTCTATATTACAAGGAAAGGACTGTCAGATTTCATCTGAACTGGACCAGTGTTGATCTGTAATGTAATAGAAAATCTGATAGACCAGCACTTCTGACTTTTTTTTTTTTTTTTTGGTACAACAATGCAAGATGCTCTGATAGCATTTGCTAACAGGACCAGGAGGATCTAAAAAGGACCAGCCTAATGTAGAAGGTGGTTATTTGGACCAGAGGCTTTAGATTATTATTTTAGATCCTACATATACTTTTATCAGTAGAATGATTTCATTTAGATGTATAATGAAAAAGGATAATGCAAAAATTATGTAATAGATACCAAATTAGGGAAGTTTGGCAATTTCAATGGCATATTTTTAGTCAAGGTACACAGATGGCAGTGCCATAAGCAAGTCTATAAATATCGGCTGCAGGCATCCCCCTCATTTTAAATGTTGCCCTAATAATCAATGCAGTTAACAAGTATATTGGCTGTGTGTCATGAAATAGTTCATGTTCAGATGGAAATGTTAGGTTACTGTATGGTTTATGGAGATTAATGAAAGTGAATGCCCAAAAATAAATCTTAGAAAATCCTCCATTTTTATGGTAAATAGTAATACAACTAGGTCATTTCATTTGAAATCTAGGAGTCAAATGGAAAGATCCCCTAATAATACACCTATTTCACTAACTTGTCTTTCTGTTTATTGGGTTTTGATTTGATTTTTTTGTAAGCCAGTCAGGTTATTTAATGATGAGGTAATAATCAAATTTAAGAATTTGTGACATGTAGCAATTCAAGAAACAAAAAGGTATTTTGCTGTTACCTCAATTCTTACTGTAGTAGCCCATCTGATGCTTCTATAGTTAAGAATCTGGGTTCCCCCCTATTTTCAGGGGTTCATGACTTGGCTGTTAAAGATGTTGCTCCTAGCTAATGCTTGGAGTAGTCTGTGGGTGAATGGATGTGTGTTGAATTTTAGTTTTCTTTTAACATGCATGTTGGGTGAGAGGGGAAAAAAATCTAAGCTGTCTGCCACATTGAGTACAGAAAAGTTGTAGATTTCAAATTTTATTAATATTTTAAGCACTTTTTTGAACTTCCCAACCTTGTTTGAAGCTGTTATTTGCAGTCCTATTAGTTTTGAGCCATTGCATTTAAGTTCCCTAGGAGGGGGTTGGTTGGGGGATGTACTGAAAGAGATGAAGCATACCCACACCCTAAGATGGTAACTGTGTGATTTAGAAACCTGAGTTTACTCCTCAAATCGAATTATTTTCTTTTTAAATTTTGGAAAGAGTAAATTGACGTACTTGCAGTTTATGAAGCTGCCCCCCACCTCTCAGTTAATTGCAGTCTAATGTCAAGAGGCACTTCTTTATTAATTACCAAATAGTCTTTGTGACCAAGGACTAACATTTTTAAGTTACTCAGCTCTATCCTCATGGGCCTATATATTTAATACCTCCAAAGATATTTACAGGATAGGCTTTGTATACTTTTATTGGTTATTTAGAATCCAGTGGTATGTTCGTGGTATAGGAATGTCATGGTAAATTGTTTTTCAATAAATATTTTGAAACATGTTTCCATATGAAGTTTTTTTTTTCAATCTGTATTTTTTGGTTTTGTGCACATACAGCATTTCCTAGGATAAAAATAAACAAAATGACTTACAGCCTCATCCTCCCTAACTCAGTTTGAACTCAACTTAGCTCACACTCAGTGATAATACAACATGATATGTAGAAGCCTAGGATCACAGGGTGATAATGTCAATTGGCAGCCAGTTGTGTTTTTTTTTTGAAACATCATTATTGGCAGTTTCTCCTTATTACCACTGCTTTAAAATAGTTTTTTTGTAAATCCATATACTTTAATGCATACACTCTAGCTTAAGAAAACAGATTGCCATTTTTGGTTAGGGATATAACTTAATGTGCTATTATTTCTGGTTCTAATGAAGAATAATACCCTATGACTTTAAGTGTAAGATTCATCCTTTAAGTAGGGATGTTTAGGATAAGTTATAGAGATGTGTGCCGCTATGATTTATTGGGTTTTTTAAAAATCTCGAAGAAAATAATAAAATTTATCTCACAATAAGTTAACTTGCACAGACTTTTTACATATGGTGAGGTGTGTAAGAAAGCCCTGGCCAACTTAAAGATTTTTCTGGAGGTTTAGCAAAGTCATGTTAAATTAGGGGCCTTTGGTCTCATCCTTCTCTGACTCTTCTACCCAGTTTTTTCCTAAAGTTCGGTGCTACTCCAGTTGGGTGCATCAGGGAGCTCCGTCAGCACTCGCATGTGTCGCTCAGGTGGCCATTCATGCCTGCATTCCATTTAATAGAGCCAATTGGATTTTTAGAGCATAATCTTTATGGATCCTCAAAGCTGACTTTGCCAAAGGGATTGAGACCCTTACTACCATCAAATTTCTGTCTCTGCTTGGTTAAAAATTGGCTCACTATTGCTTTGTAGTAACCCCTTCCCAGGTATTTTTTCATTTGTGAAAATAAAGAATTTGAGAAAGACCTTTGTTCCTAGCCTGTTGGGAAAAGTTTATAATTTTATGAAAATTAAGTACAGAGGCTGCGATCTTAGAAATAATGAAGGTGCCATTTGGCTGCTCCTTAATAGTGCAGACAGAAAACTGCAATAAACACATGCCAAAACGTGATTGAAGCCTTTGGCTGAAACTTTATACATAGAAATAATGATTTGCTCATAACAGGTATCGTTAACTGCCACTTTTTATGTTTTCCCTAGAATTTGTAGCCTTGCTGCTTTTTTTCTGGGTGGCAAAGTTACTACTGGAAAAACACTATAAGTACAAATTTTTTAGAGTTTTATCTTTGCTTTAAAAGTGAATGTGTATTTCACCTCTTGGCTGTGGAGGACCTTAGTTGCCAGGAAATTTTTTTTTGTTTTTTTTTCAGACGGAGTTTCGCTCTTGTTGCCCAGGCTGGGAGGGCAATGGCACCATCTTGGCTCACTGCAACCTCCGCCTCCCGGGTTCAAGCGATTCTCCTGCCTCAGCCTTCCGAGTAGCTGGGATTACAGGCGCCTGCCACCACACCTGGCTAGGAAATTTTTTGTTGTTAATATGACATTTGGATTAATCTCCAGCTTCAACACTACTTTGTCCATAAATCTCAGGAATGTTTTAGGCAGAAAACTGGTTTTACCCTGTTGATAATCAGAAGGAGTGTGCTTTAGGATTTATTGCATAATACTATTCTTTAATTGCAATCCTAGGTATCTATAGCATGAGTGGCCTTAGTGAGTTTGTTGAAGTGCACATGTTTTTCAAGAGTAAAATTTAAGATTAAAAATATATGCTATATATAGATATCTAGAAAACTTGGTTTGTGGTGCACAGTTAAGTGTTGGATCACTAAATAACCATTGCAGGTACCGTTTGTGTAACATTACTCATTTCTGTATATTCCTTTTATGGGAAGATATTTTGCCATGGTAACTAAAACTTTTCAGTTTAGTTCTACTTTTATGATGTGAATGAATGCTATGTTTTATTAAATATTACCAGGTCAGTACTATTTTTATACTTTATTAAGCAACAGGGGATTTTAGTTTAATAGGCTCAAAATAAAAAGTTCTTAATGGAACAGTTAAAAGCAAAACACTAACAATCTTTACGTGAAAATCCCCACTAATAGTGCCACAATAATTTCTATAGAAATATCTAAGGTCATTAAATAGATTTTTGAAGACAGCTCTTCATTGTGTCAGGATGACCTTTCATATCATTCTCACCGACTTGTAGTACCCACCGTTATTTGTAACTATTAAACCATACTAAGTATGTTTGTAACCAGCATTGTGATATATTCTGTACTTGTATTGCTAAAAATGAATTATTGACCTAATAAATATAGTGTTCCTGCATTCATAGTGTATCTGTTTCCAATTTGGTTTTGATTGCTTTTGGTTGGGATTAAGCTTTGCAGACTGTTTTTATTAGAGAACAGTGTGAGAGAAACTGTTGGAACTAGAACAAAAGTGCTCTTGTTCAAGAAAATTAAGATGTGTGGCAGAGGAGGCACATGGTAACATCTGGAGATTGTGCTGATGAAAAGCACTTGGAAAAAGACAAAGCACTGCATTAATGCAAAGGGATTTTTTAGTCTTTACAAAAGTATACCATTCTTTTAAGAATCCTCTCACTCTAAAGGCTGAAGATGAATGATGAGACCTGGTAAAGTTCTGCTGGAATAGTGAAGAAAAGCTTAGATTGGAGTTTCAGTTCCAGCTGTCTCTGAACTGGAAGATTCTGAGTTACGTCATTCCAGCCCTCTTTGTGTTTTATTTCCTCACATGAATAAGAGGGTAAAATCAGGTCTTTAAAAAACTTCACCATGAAACAGCATAAATCTGAAGTACTCAGAAACCAGTTATAGGAAACGAAGCCATATTTTTAAAGATCAGGAAGAAAATATTCTAGACAAAATCCCACCATCACTTGGAATATAGCACCAGCTTCATTGCCTGCCATCTTCAGTGATACTGAATTTAAAAATGTTTCTTTTTACATCTCCATGACTGAACATCTGAACATGCGATTTCGTTGTCTTTGTGGAATGCCATTTCCTGGATAATCTTACTCATCTGTCAAGCTCAAAGATCAAGGGAACCCTTCCCTTAAAGTTTGAGTTGCCACTTGGTACTAATGCAGCATTTTAGAGCTTTGTGAAAGCAATTACCATATGGCCATATAACTTACAGTGTTAAGACTCTTTCCAACTTGTAAACTTTGCTGATTTGTGTATTCAACATAGAGTTTATCCTGTGACAGATACTGTCCTGAGTGTGTTAACAAACCACACTCAGTTACTTTAAGCACACATTTCTATAGACAAATGCCCATTAGGATGGCTATTACAGAAAGTAAGTGTTGGCAAGGATGTGCAGAAATGAGAGCCCTTGTGCACTGTTGGCAGGAATGTAAAATGCTGCATCTGCTGTGAAAAACTATCACCTGTGCTCAAAAAATTAAAAACACAATTACTCTATGATCCAGCAATTCAACTTCTGGGTATAGATCCAAAAGAATTGAAAGGGTCTTGAACAAATATTTATATACCCGTGTAGCAGCATTATTTGCAGTAGCCAAAAGTGAAAGCAACCTAAATGTCTTAACAATGCATGAACAGATAAATATGGCAGGCCAGGCGTGGTGGCTCACGTGTATTCCTCACTCTGGGAGGCAGGCCGACGCAGGAGGATTGTTTGAGCCCAGGATTTCGAGACCAGCCTGGGCAACAAGGTGAAATGCTGTCTCTACAAAAAATACAAAAAAAAATTAACTGGGCATGGTGGCACACACCTGTAGTCCCAGCTACTCAGGAGGCTGAGGTGGGAGGATTGCTTGAGCCCAGGAGGTTGAGGTTGAGTGAGCCACGATCACACCACACTGCACTCCAGCCTGGGCAAGAGAATGAGAACCTGTTGATAAATACGGCATATACATACAGTGGGATACTATTCAGCCATAAGAATATACGAAATTCTGACATAAGCTATAATGTGGACAAACCTTGAAGACATTATGCTAAGTGAAATAAGACAGTCACAAAGAGTATGATACTATTATATGATGCATCTAGAGTAGTCAAATTCATAGAAGCAGAAAGTAGAATAGTGGTTGCCAGGAGCTGGGGATAGGGGAAAATGGGAGTAGTTGCCTAATGCAGGGGTCCCCAACCCACAGGGGTCTGTGGCCTGTCAGGCACTGGACCACATGGCAGGAGGTGAGCAGTGCATGGGCGAACGAGCAGAGCTTCTGTATTTACAGCCCGTCCCCATCACTTGCCTGAGCTCCACCTGTCAGATCAGTGGCAGCATTAGGTGAACCCTATTGTGAACTGCACGTGTGAGGGGTCTAGGTTATGCACTTCCTATGAGAATCTAATGCCTGATGATCTGTCACTGTCTCCCATCACCCCCAGATGGGACCGTCTAGTACAGGAAAACAAGCTCACAGCTCCCACTGATTCTACATAATGGTGAGTTGTATAATTATTTAATTATATATTACAATGTAATAGTAATAGAAATAAAATGCACAGTAAATGTAATATGCTTGAGACCAGGCATACTGGTTCACACCTGTAATCCCAGCACTCTAGAAGGCCAAGGCAGGCAGATCACTTGAGCTCAGGAGTTCGAGACCTGAACATGGCAAAACCTTGTCTCTACCAAAAAATACAAAAAATTAGCTGGGTCTGGTGGTACACGCCTGTGGTCCCAGCTGCTCAGGAGGCTGAGGTGGGAGGGTTGCTTGAGCCTGGGAGGTTGAGGCTGCAGTGAGATGTGATTGCGCCACTGCACCCCAGCCTAGATGACACAGTGAGACCCTGTCTCAATTTTTTAAAAAAATGTAGTGCACTTAAATCATCTCAAAAGCACCCCACCTCCCCCCACTTCCGATCTGTGGAAAAATTGTCTTCCAGAAAGCCAATCCCTGGTGACAAAAAGGTTGGGGACCACTGCACTAATGGATCTAGAGTTTGTGTTTTGTGTGATGCAAAAGTTCTGGAAATTGGTTTCACAACACTGTGAAAATTAATACTAGTGAATTTTACACATAAAATGGTTCAGACAGGGCCGGGCGCAGTGGCTCACGCCTGTAATCCCAGCACTTTGCAAGACTGAGGCGGGTTGATCACCTGAGATCAGGAGTTTGAGACCAGCCTGACCAACATGGTGAAACCCCATCTCTACTAAAAATACAAAAATTAGCCGGGTGTGGTGGCGGGCGCCTGTAGTCCCAGCTACTAGGAAGGCTGAGACAGGAGAATTGCTTGAACCCAGGATGCGGAGGTTGCAGTGAACTGAGATTGTGCCACTGCACTCCAGTCTGGGCGACAGAGCAAGACTCCATCTAAAAAAAAAAAAAAAAAAAAACATATATATATATATATGTATGTATTGTTCAGACAGTAAATTGTATGTGTATTTTACTATATAATATATAGTTTTATATATATATTATATAATATATAGTTATATATATACTATATAATATATAGTTTTATATATACTATATAATATATATATTTACTATATTATATATGTGTATTTTACTATATAATATATATAGTTCAGACAGTAAATTTTATGTGTATTTTACAACTATATATAATATATATATTGTTCAGACAGTAAATTTTATGTGTATTTTACAATTTTTAAAAATCAGACTTCATTTTGCACAAGCAGTTAAATATGGTGCATAAAGTTTGAAAAAAATCTGTGAATGATCACTTCCAGAAAGTGCCTTGAAAAACCTCTAGTATAATTTATTTTTGAATTAGAACTTTTGTGTAACAAGTGAAAGTTGATTTGCATTTAAATTCTTTCCAAGTACAGAATCAGGCTTTTTCATTCTTGCTGCTCTTTAAATAGTTTGAGTATTTTTCTTTCCTGTTACATAATGACTGATTATTTCTCTCTATGAGCTAAGAATGACCCAGATGTTGCCTCCTGTTTCACTTAGCCATGTGGTGTGTGTTTCTGTTTTGTTTTTGAGACAGGTTCTTACTGTTGCCCAGGCTGGTTTCAAACTCCTGGGTTCAAGCAATCCTTCTGCCTCAGCTTCCTGAGTAGCTGGGATTACAGGCTTGAGCCACTGTGCCTGGCTCAAGAATAGTTATTTTTCATTTCTAAACGTTCTATTTTTTTTCAAGTCTGTATACTCTTTTCCTATCACATATTCTCATGCCTGTAATTCCAGCACTTTGGGAGGCCAAAGCAAGTGGATTGCTTGATGTCAGGAGTTTGAGACCAGTCTGGGCAACATGGCAAGAATCCATGTCTACAAAAAAACATTTTTAAAGTTAGCCAGGCATGATGGTACTTGCCTGTAGTCCCGGCTACTCAAGAGGCTGAGGCAGAAGGGTCACTTGAGCCCAGGAAATTGAGGCTGCAGTGAGCTATTATCATGTCACTGCACTTCAGGCCGGGTGACAGAGTGAGACCCTGTCTCAAAAAAAAAAAAAAAAAAGGCTGGGCGCAGTGGCTCACGTCTGTAATCCCAGCACTTGGGAGACCGAGGCGGCCAGATCACAAGGTCAGGAGAGCGAGACCATCCTGGCTAACATGGCAAAACCCCGTCTCTACTAAAAATACAAAAAATTAGCTGAGCGTGGTGGCGGGCACCTAGTCCCAGCTATTTGGGAGGCTGAGGCAGGAGAATGGCCTGAAACCGGGAGGCGGAGCTTGCAGTGAGCCGAGATTGTGCCACTGCACTCCAGCCTGGGCGACAGAGTGAGACTCCGTCTCAAAAAAAAAAAAAAAAAAAAAAAACTAAAAGTAAAACTTTAGTGAAAGTACCCTTTATTCTCTAAGGAAAAGGACCCTTCTTGAAGGCTCTATTAGTGGCATTTTCTCTAGGACGAGCCTCACCCCTAAGGCAGCATAGGCCAAGGCATGATTTGGGGATTTCCACCAAGGCTCCCCGCTTCCCAACAGCCTCTCCAACAACCTGTTTCTGGTGTTCCCAAGTCCACCATTATACTTTTGCGTAGAGATACTTTTAAAAAATAAAAATCCTAGGAGAAGTAATACATTTTGGCTAGGCGCAGTGGCTAATGCCTGTAATCCTAGCACTTTGGGAGGCTGAGGTGGGCGGATCACCTGAGGTCAAGAGTTCGAGACCAGCCTGGACAACATAGTGAAACCCCATCTCTACTAAAAATACAAAAATTAGCTGGGCATGGTGGGGCACGCCTGTAATCCCAGCAACTCTGGAGGCAGAAGAATCGCTTGAACCCGGGAGGCAGAGGTTGTGGTGAGCGGAGATTGCGCCACTCCACTCCAGCCTGGGTGACAGAGTGAGACTGTCTTTAAAAAAAAATAGAAGAAGAAGGAGAAGAAGTAATACATTTTAGTCTTGAGGGTTATTTCTATCTTGTGAGAAATGAGGGTGTGGGCCGAGAGTAGGTGAAACATATGTCGTTGGTATGCAGGAAGTGCGCTGGCCTGGGGGACCTCAGGTCTGAGTTGTAGTTCCAGTTCTGCCATTGACTTCCTGCACAACCTTGGAGAAGTCGCCTTTCTTCTTGGGCCTCTGTTTTCCCCTCTGAACGAGGAGGTGGTTGGTCAGAATTCTGTGTTTTGGGTTCGTTCATTCATTAAAAGTTTGCTAAGTACCTATTATATGTTGAATACTATTGTAATTGCTTTGGATACAACAATGAACAGGACAGACAAAAATCTCTAACCTTGGGGAACTTACATTCTAAGGGAAGAAGATAGTTAATAAACAATAAGTATAATAATTGGCCGGGTGTGGTGGCTCACGACTGTAATCTCAGCACTTTGGTAGGCGGAGGCCGGCGGAGGCCAGCGGAGTTTGAGACCAGCCTGGACAACATGGTGAAACCCCGTCTCTACTGAAAATACAAAAAAATTAGCCAGGCGTGGTGGCGCGCTCCTGTAAGCCCAGCTACCTGGGAGGCTGAGGCAGGAGAATCGCTTGAACCCGGGAGGCGGAGGTTGCAGTGAGCTGAGACTGCGCCATTGCACTCCAGCCTGGGCGACAGAGCGAGACTCCGTCTAAGGAAAAAAGAAAGAAATAAAGCTTCAAAACCAAGCCTCACTTGTTGTCCATTTTTGCCTTTATGCGTCCCGATTGTTCTCAAGGTTGATAAGCGAACACCTGGCCCCCTTCTCTCATCTTCATCTTTTGCACACGCTGGTTTGCACACGTTGGTTGAAAGAACAAGGCTGTAGTGTCTCACAATTCCTCTAGGTGGCAGTGCTGCCTTGACTACTGGAGATACTTGGTGGTGTGGACTGTTCCCAAAACAGCCACATTTCTGAAATCTCTTAGGAGTAGAAAACATTGGAAAGCCCGTAGTCATCATGGACACCCTCCAGCCCTACTTCCCTTCTCTCTGAAATCCTCCCTGCTTTGACAAAACTGTCAGGGTCTAGCCAAGCCAGGCTGGCCCCAGGCCTGTGCCTTGGCCGCCTCATCTTGCCACTTCCAGGAGGCGATGACTCTAAGGAAGAAAGAAATGGCGCTTCCTCCCCGCTTCCCCCATTCATGTTTCCCTGAACTCCTTCTTCGAGACTAGATTGATATTCATTTTAGCCTTGTAAGTCTATGACGATACTTACTTCTGAACACAAATCGAGGGAGGGAGGGAGAAGAGTCACACACATCTGCCCCGGCCTCTCCTGCTCCAGGGCAGCCCTGCACCCTATATGCTGCTGCCTCAGGCAGAGCCCTGGAGAATATGTCATTTGTGTTTTTGGGGAATGTTTGGACCTATTTACCCTCCTGGAAATGATAAAAGTTCACAAAATTTGGAGGAAGAAGAGGCGAGAACGATCCCCGGACCCAACAAAGCCCGCGCGCCACTGCATCCTGCGCCCCGTGCCTACGTCTCAACGCCATCGTCGCCGCCACCATGCCCCAGAGAAAGACTGAAGGGGATGCTAAAGGAGATAAAGCCAAGATGAAGGACGAACCGCAGAAAAGATCCGCAAGGTTGTCTGCTAAACCTGCTTTTCCGAAGCCGGAGCCCAAGCCTAAAATGGCCCCTGCAAAGAAGGGAGAGAAGGTACCCAAAGGGAAAAAGGGAAAAGCTGATGCTGGCAAGGAGGGGAATAACCCTGCAGAAAATGAAGATGCCAAAGCAGATCAGGCACAGAAAGCTGAAGGTGCTGGAGATGCCAAGTGAAGTGTGTGCATTTTTGATAACTGTGTACATCTGGTGACTATACAGTTTGAAATACTATTTTTTATCAAGTTTTATAAAAATGCAGAATTTTATTTTACTTTTTTTTTTAAGCTATGTTGTTAGCACACAGAACACTTCATTGTTGTTTCTGGGGGAAGGAGCATAGGTCACTAATAGAATGTCTCCGAAGCTGGATTGATGTGGGGAAAACACCTCTCCCTTCTAGTTTTGAGAGACTTCCTTTTGGCTCCTAGGTGGAGGGATTCCCTGGCTTTGACACACATGGCCACCTTGGCACAAAAGCCTTGCAGTATGGAAAAACAAATTTGTTTTTATGTCCTCTTCTCCCTTTCCATCTTTCAGCATAGACTTAACTCCCTTAAGCCCAGACATCTGTTGGGACCTGACCCCTAGTCATTGGTTACCAGTGTGTCAGGCAATCTGGACTTTCCAGTGATGCCACTGAGATGGCACCTGTCAAAAGAGCAGTGGTTCCATTTCTAGATTGTGAGTCTTCAAACAAATTCTGCCATTTTCATTTCACTTCCTGAAAGTCAAGGTCGGTTTGTGAAAAGTTAACAACAGGCTGAATGTGAAACGTCAACCCTCACTCTAAACTTTCCCTGTTCAGAGCATCAGATGAAGACTTCATTGGGTTTTATAGTGGCTTTCTTTTTGGTAGTCCATTGAAGAATCCAGGGAGTTTGAAAGTTGTTGTATACTGTTAATGATTGTCTGCCCATGTCCTGCCTGAAATACCATGATTGTTTATGGAAAGTATCTTTAATAAAGCTGGATACAGTTTGGCTTGGAAAAAAAAAGTTCACAAAATTTGCAGCCTGATGATGCAATAGAAAAAGAAAAACTCGCTCTCGGCTTTCGGTTTGGAGGAGGCCGAGGTGCAACTTTCTTCGGTTGTCCCAAATCCGGGTTCATCCGACACCAGCCGCCTCCACCATGCCGCCGAAGTTCGACCCCAACGAGATCAAAGTTGTATACCTGAGGTGCACCGGAGGTGAAGTCGGTGCCACTTCTGCCCCGGCCCCCAAGATCGGCCCCCTGGGTCTGTCTCCAAAAAAGGTTGGTGATGACATTGCCAAGGCAACGGGTGACTGGAAGGGCCTGAAGATTACAGTGAAACTGACCATTCAGAACAGACAGGCCCAGATAGAGGTGTTGCCTTCTGCCTCTGCCCTGATCATCGAAGCCCTCAAGGAACCACCAAGAGACAGAAAGAAACAGAAAAACATTAAACACAGTGGGAATATCACTTTTGATGAGATCGTCAACATTGCTCGACAGATGCAGCACCAATCCTTAGCCAGAGAACTCTCTGGAACCATTAAAGAGATCCTGGGGACTGCCCAGTCTGTGGGCTGTAATGTTGATGGCCGCCACCCTCATGACATCATAGATGACATCAACAGTAATGCTGTGGAATGCCCAGCTAGTTAAGCACAAAGGAAAATATTTCAGTAAAGGATCATTTGACAACTGGTGAAAAAAAAAAAAAGAAAAAGAAAAACTCATTTTCTGGGAGAAATTCAAGCTGGCAGCAGAAATTGGCATAAGTAAGGAGGAGCCAAATGCTAATCCCCAAGACAATGGGGAAAATTTTTCCAGGGCATGTCAGAGACCTTCTTGGAAGCCCCATCACAGGCCCAGAGGTCTAGAAGGGAAAAAATGTTTTCCTGGGCCAGGTCCAGGGCTCGCCTGCTGTGTGCAGGCTTGGGATTTGGTGCCCTGCATCCCAGCTGCTCCAGCATGGCTAGAAGGGTACAGCTTGGGCCATAGCTTCAGAAGGTGCAAGACGCAAACCTTGGCAGCTTCCACATGGTGTTAAGCCTGTGGATGCACAGAAGTCAAGAATTGAGGTTTGGGAACCTCCACTTAGATTTCAGAGGATGTATGGAAATGCTTGAATGTCCAGGCAGAGGTATGCTGTAGGGGTGGAGCCCTCATGGAGAACCTCTGCTAGGGCAGTATGGAAGGAAAATATAAGGTGGGAGACTCCACACAGAGTTCCCACTGGGGTACTGCCTGGTGGAGCTGTCAGATGAGGCCCACTGCCCTCCAGACCCCAGAATGGTAGATCCACCAACAGCTCGCCATGTGCCTGGAAAAGCTGCAGACATTCAATGCCTGTGAAAGCAGCCAGGAGTGGGGCTGTATCCTGCAAAGCCACAGGGCTGGAGCTGCCCAAGACCATGGGAACCTACCTGTTGCATCAGCATGACCTCAGTGTGAGACATGGAGTCAAAAGAGATCATTTTGGAACTTTAATATTTGACTGCCCTGTTGGATTTTGGACTTGTATGGGACCTGTAGTCTCTTCATTTTGCCCAATTTCTCCCATTTGGAATGAGTGTATTTACCCAATGCCTGCACCCCCTTTGTGTCTAGGAAGTAACTAACTTGGCTTTTGATTTTATAGGTTCATAGGCAGAAGGGACTTTCCTTGTCTCAGATGAGATGTTGGACTTGAACTTTTGGGTTAATGCTGAAATGAATTAAGACTTTGGGGAACTGTTGTGAATGCACGATTGGTTTTGAAATGTGAGGACATGAGATTTGGGAAGGGCTGGGGTGGTATGGTATGGTTTGGCTCTGTGTCCCCACCCAAATCTCACCTCTAATTGTAATAATACCCACATGTTGTGGGAGGTACCAAGTGGGAGGTAACTGAATCATGAGGGTGGGTTTTTTTCCGTGCTGTTCTCTAAGTCTCATGAGATCTCATGGTTTTACAAAGGGGAGTTCTCCTGTATACACTCTCTTGCCTGCTGCCATGTAAGATGTGACTTTGCTCCTCATCTGCCTTCTGCCATGATTGTGAGGCCTCCCCAGCCAGGTGGAACTGAGTCAATTAAACCTCTTTCCTTTATAAATTACCCAGTCTCAGGTATGTCTTTATTAGCAGTGCGAGAAAAGACTAACACATGGGCTCAAGCGATTCTCCCACCTTAGCCTCCCATATAGCTGGGACTACAGGTGTGCGTCACTATGAACAGCTAATTTTTTTGTAGAGATGGGGTTTTGCCATATCGCCCTGGTTAGTCTGGAACTCCTGAGCTCAAACGAACCTCCACCTCAGCCTCCCAGAGTGCTGGGATTACAGGCATGAGGCACCATGCCTGGCCTTAAAGTGTTTTAAACAACAAGTAGAACATGACCCAGGACAAACAAAACACATCGGTAGCCTTACTTTAGTGTGCAGGCTGTGGATTTGTGACTGATGGCTCGAGCCGCCATGTTAGCTAAGACCATCGGTGTTGTTTCCTCTTTGGTCTCCTGCCTCTAGCCTCACTCACTTCCAGGCACTTTGCTCACAGTCACCAGAGCATCTCCCCAATACTGTAGTCACACCCATTCATTCCACTACTTGACACTTCCCTTGCCACTGTCCATCCCAAGCTACCCACAAAATGAAGTCCAGACAATGCAGGCAGGCTGCCAGGCTTGCCATTCTCTGACCCCAGGCCCCCTCCCTCCCCACCTGTGTGCTCCACTGGCAAACACCCAGCTCCTTTGTTAACTCCCCGGAGGCCTGCCCCAGTCACCTGTATTTACCCTGCTGTCGTGTCTTTTCTATGTCTGTCTGCTCCACTAGACTGTGATGGTCCTCGACAAAGTGACCACATCTTATTCATCCGTGCATATGTGGGGCGCCTGCCACTTAGAAGGTGGCTGGCAAATATTTTTTAAACAAATTTAAAATGTACGAATGATGACTGTTGGTCAAGTAAGGTAGAACTGTCATAAGAATGTTTATTTCCCATCTCATTTATTCCTAATTAAGACCTGAGAATCCTTTTGATAAGGACAGATTCTTTTCCCTTTTTGGTCTCCGTTCCCTGCGCTCTGAGAGCCAGGACAAGCGGGCCCTTTGTCCCAGCTGGTCTTCTTATGGGTCGGTCTCTGGAGTTTCTGGGGCTTCCTTTATCCTCTTTCTCTTGAGTTTTGGTTTTTGAGAAAGCTCCCTTAAAGAATCTGAAAAAGAAAAGGTCAGAGACAGTCCCAATGACATCACAAATAGTAAGAATCTCAGTCTGTAATACATTGGGGGTGTTGTAGGGGCAGAGAGGAAGAAGAGCAAAATCATATCTTACTTCCCACCTATATCACTTAGTTTTTTCTCACAGAAACCCAGTAGAGAGATGGCACTGTCCCCAATTTACAGATGAGGACTGTCACCCAGGTCCAGGGTAAAGCAATGACCTGCCCAAAGTCTTACAGCAAGTTAGGGGAAGAGTCAGGGCAAGACCCAAGTTTCCTTGACCTCTGGCTCCAACCTCTGATTCTTCCTTACTCCTCTCCTAGGCCTCATGACCCAATTCCCAGTACTGTTTGCAAACCCCATTGCCAAGTTTTAATTAAGAACTGACTTTATGGCCAGGCACAGTGGCTCATGCCTGTAATCCCAGCACTTTGGGAAGCTGAGGCAGATGAATCACTTGAGGTCAGGAGTTCGAGACCAGCCTGGCCAACATGGTGAAACCCCATCTCTACTAAAAATACAAAAAATAGCCAGGTGTGGTGGCACATGCCTGTAATCTCAACTACTCAGGAGGCTGAGGCAGGAGAATCACTTGAACCGGGGAGGCTGAGGTTGCAGTGAGCTGAGATCACACAACGGCACTTCAGCCTGGGCCACAGCGTGAGACTCTGTCTCAAAAAAATAAAAATAAAAAATAAAATAACTGACTTTATTAACATAATGCCAAAGAAATACCACATAGGTTATTTTCATTGCAAGGACAGACTCGGTGACTAATCTTAGCCCATTCCCAGTGGGTCCACGAGATATTCTATGCTTTGTCAGGTAATAATGGGAAGAGCTACATATCATCTCTTATGTAGCCTCTAGCCAAAAACATGTTTAATTTGAACCCATGAAGACTTTCAAGTCCTGTTTATAGAGGAACAAGCTAAAAGATGTCAAAAGGAAGCAACAGGGAATAAATCAGGAAGGAGAACATTCTGCTGAATAACAGCCTCATGTTTTCAACAGGTCAGGAATGTAAAAAAAAAAAAAAAAAAAAAAAAAAGGCCAGGCGCATGGCTCACGCCTGTAATCCCAGCACTTTGGGAGGCTGAGGCGGGTGGATTGTGTGAGCTCAGGAGCTCAAGACCAGCTTGGGCAACACAGTGAAACCCTGTCTTTACTAAAAGTACAAAAATTAGCCAGGCATGGTGATGGGCATCTGTAATCCCAGCTACTGGGGATGCTGAGGCAGGAGAATCGCTTGAACCCAGGAGGCAGAGGTTGCAATGAGCCAAGATAGTGCCATTGCATTCCAGCCTGGGTGACAGAGCGAGACTCCGTCTGGAAAAAATAAATAAAATAAAATAAATAAATAATAAAATAAAATAAAACAAAAACCTTTCTATAATGAGCACACCTGGGGAAGAGGGGGACTAAAAAGAGAAGAGAAAGTGGAGAAGGAGAAGAAAAGGCAGAAAGGAAAATGCAGGATGAAGAGAAGATGGAAAGGAGGGAAGAGGAACTTGTCAGGCTGGGGGCAGAGGCTCTTGGCTGCTTGAGTCTACTCTTGGGAAACACCCAGACACCACTCACAAACTCCTGGGTCCAGGCATCACCCCAACACCAAATGGGCATTACCTCTTTTGACATGGTCCTGGGATCTTGGCTCCCTGGGCAAGGGGCTCCCTTGACCCGGGGCCTGCATCTTGGACAGCCGCTCCTTCACGGCGCTGATGTTGCGGTGCAGCCCCCAGGCATCGCAGAGCTTGGGCAGACTGTCTTCCTGGTCGGCCAGCAAGGACCTCTCCGGCGCATCCGAGGCACAGAATGTCACCTGCCACGGAGCCTCCGTGTTAAGAAGAGTGTTGAGAAGAGGGGGACCTGAACTTTAGAG